>NC_090252.1:62200665-62275665 GCF_037325665.1 Littorina saxatilis
AAAATTCAACGCACCACATTTTTTTCACTTAGAAAATACTTAACAGCTGTGTCAATTACTAAACACCCTGCAGCTGCGCTAACACGTTCACGCCCAGAAAGTGACCAGCCAGTATAGTGCAGTAGCACTATAGCGTATAGCGCTTTACAGAAAGTGTGCTTTTCAAAACTCAATGTCAAGAACAAAAATCGCTTGCCCCAACCCTCCTATGCACTCAAATATCACCGAGTGTATTTTTAAACAAGAGAGGCATTAATGTTCATACGACTCGCCCTCGTCACATTTTATGCATTCCGGCTGGCCAGACAGTCTAACACTACCGATATTTAGACGAGACAAGTATAATGCCGACGAGTCGAAGACGAGTCGCATTAAACTTGTTCGAGTCTAAATATCGGACCCTATTGCTACGATGAAAACACAATAGCGTTAATATAGCTATTCTGACATTAAATTCTGTGTTAAAATCACGTTTTTGTCAGCAACAAGTACTAGAATGGTCCTTGTCATTTATTGCAGACGACGGTTCCCTTTCCGCATGAAGCCACGGAAATAACCGAACATTGAAAAACCCAGGGACATGTATTACGGAGAAAACTCGAGATAACCGGATGTTTAGCATTACGTCAATATGCTAGGAATCACATGACGTCATGACGTATCATGCTTGCCTACGTAGATTGTAGGTTCGAAATTCTGAATTCTGTTGGGAATTCGCGTGGTGAAGACTGGGGTAAATCTGTAGATGATAAGAGAACAAGGATTGTCTCAGAAGAAACGACTAAATGTTTCAGACCGGTAACTTCATTTCAACATTGCACTATACAATGGACGTTCTATGCGACAGGAGAGTTTGCTGATTTTGTGTTAAACATTGGAGAGATCGTCTGCTAGAATCAGAGATAGGTCGCTTCAGATTGCAGCTTCTGGAAATTTGCAAGGTTTGTTGCCTGTTAAAGAACTGGATTTTACACGTAATGTATGTCATGTACATTAAGCAACAACAAAAACACACACAAAGCAAATGGCATCGTCTGTCGACTAGTCACAGAAACAAACCTGGCGAGGTATGCGTGCACTTTATACACGTGGAAGAAACCGGAACCATGCGTCTTTACATTTTACAAAGGTCAATGAACAGAAACTCTGAAAAAGTGCTGTCATAAAAGGGGGGAGGTCTCAAATAGGGGAGGGGGTCTTAAAAGGGGCGTGTGTGTGCGAGTGTGCGAGGGCTGTATTTTGTATATTGATTATTTGATACATGTATAAATGTGTCTCCAGGAATAAGTTTTGTTTTAATCTTGTGTCGATACTATTTAGTTCTGCCTCGTTATTAGCCATTGAGTATAACTGTTTTATCATAATTGCTTTGTTGTTGTTCTTTGGCCATTTACGTTGAATGACTTGTTATACATTGACATTGATAGTTTTATTCTTCTTCTTCTTCGTCGTTCGCTAGATAGTTTTATCCTAAGAACCTTTTCTAATTCCTATTAACTCGATGTTCTTTAACGATATTTATACATAAATGCATATTGTAAAGCAGTATGCAATGTTAGAGGATTTTTTTTAGTAGCAGTGTTTAAATGTAGAAGCTGCTTTTCCCATTTTTATCCAAGAGACCGACTGTATATTGTGTTATTGTATTTGTCAGACTTGATTGTACCAAGTCCCTACACATGTTGTAATGCGCTTAGAGCCAAATATTTTTTTTTTTTGTGAGGGATAGGCGCAATATAAATACACTTTATTATTATTATTATTATTACTGTTCAGCCTTCGTACCAGGTGGTGTGTGAGAGCACCACCGTGCGGAGGGGTTCTGCTGGCATCGCAGCAAAACAAAAGAGAGACATTTTTCTCGGGCTCACCAGGACGATGCCAGACAGCAACACTTTGTCTCTAGACTGTATATCATGAAGTCTCTCACCCCACTGGTGTCCTCCCCACTGACGGAGATTCGCTGGAAGTCTGGCAGCAGCTCGTACTCCTGTTCCAACTCGGCCACGATCTCCTGGGGGATGATGCTGTCGTTGTAGGGCAGGCCGCGGTCAGCGAAGGCGCCAGTCACCCCCCGAGAGTTGCCAGTGTGAGATCTGCTGCTCACCGACGTGGGCGGCATGCTGCTGCTGATCGGCAAGAGTTTGCATTTTCTTTATTAATTTTTTGAAATTCCAAAATCAAAAATGGAACGAGGGACTGCAGGTGAGAGAAATAGAAATGACGAAGACGAAAAGTCGAAACTAGTTTTCATGTGTATGTATTCTTGTTGCTGTCTTCTGGTGAGCACATTTTTATTGTTATCAGTTATTCTAAAACCTGCAAGCATAAAAAACACACAAAAGGTTAAGTTTATGGGATGTTCAATTAATAGACAAATCAAGACATGCATAAGAACTTTGATCTACTTGTCTTAAAAGTGGATAAACCTTAATAAACAACAGACAATGTATCGATTGGACAATGGATTTCCCTTCTTTGAGCCATGTGACGTCAGAGGCCTACAAAACTTCATATTTGGGCGTTTCAGGTTGACTGAAACTTTAAAGGAACTACAAAACACACGTCATGTGTTTGATTGCATGTGTGTGTGCTGTTCAATGTCAAAACAACAACAAAGTCAGTACATGACGTGTGTTTTGTAGTTCCTTTGAAGTTTCGGTCAACCTGAAACGCCCAAATATGAAGCTTATGTGTTTGATTGCATGTGTGTGTGTGCTCGTTCAATCGTCAAAACAACAACAAAGTCATAGTACCTGAAAGGAATTCGATCGATACATAAATGTTATTTGCGTTTTTGACCAAAATATGACATTTTACACAGATCGAGACAGTCATTGTTCACCTCGACCGCTAGCGCGGTCTCGGAGAACAATGACTGTCTCGATCTGTGTAAAATGTCATATTTTGGTCAAAAACGCAAAAAACGTATAATAAAATTCTCTGAAAGAGGAAGGTCATCAGAGTCTTAAAATAGGCTTAAATTGACAGAGTTATGAACAGAACAGCTGAGAAACCAGGGTCTTAAAAGGGAGGGAGTCTTTAATTGGTCGGTCTTAAAGCAGGGGGGGGGGGGGGGGGGGGGGAGGGGCGGGTGTTCCACAGTACCTCGATACACAAGACAAACAGTGTTAAACGATTCTGCGACTTATCCTTCAGAAAACATCAAATCGGAAACGTAGCATTTGTTTTTTGGCTTTATTAGGCAAAAAAAAAAAAAGGTCTGTTTACGGTAACATAGGCCCACAAAATAGGGTCGGTAGGTCGGGTTTTTTTTTTATTTTTATTTTTTCCAAAAAACCATATTTTTACGTTATTTTCAAAAGATTTTTTTTTTTTTTTTTTTCCCCCCTAAATGCCAAAAAAAAGTCTAGGGTCGCACGAAAAAAATAGGGTCGGTAGGGTTACCGTAAACAGACTATTTTTTGGGGGGGGCCTTATCACTGTTTGTTCAGTATCTTGCTTCATGTTCATTTTAAGGCTGACTTCTTGTAAATGTTTCCTGACTGTCTATAATTAAATATCCCTAACTTAACCTTTAAGGTTTTAAATTGTTGAGGTATGCATGCATAGGTGTGCAATCTTTAATTTTTTTGAATCAATGTTTTGAATATGTGACCCTCCACCGCGGAATGAGTCGCATGTCACCTCTCACGGTTCTGCGCTAGGCTTAATATAAGTCCGGGGTGTGTCTGGTAACAGTGTGAGGATCACCTTAGTCACAGGCTTATCTCGAACAGTTTTCACTCTTTTTTAAAACGGTTTTCACCACTGGATAGAGCATAAAAAACTCTTTAGGAAAATGTAAAAATATGCAAATCATGCAAAGGTGACATGTGACTCATTCTGTGGTGGAGGGTCACATATATTTTATTTACTGAGGGAAAAAGGCACACCCTTTTTCACAATCAAGCTCAGATCTCTACTAGTATTTCTACACAAGTGCAACTGGTTTATAAAAACACTTCCTTTCTTTCTTTATTTGGTGTTTAACGTCGTTTTCAATCACGAAGGTTATATCGCGACGAGGGAAAGGGGGGAGATGGGATAGGGGAAAGGGGGGGGAGATGGGATAGAGCCCCTTGTTAAGTGTTTCTTGTTCACAAAAGCACTAATCAAAAAATTGCTCCAGGGGCTTGCAACGTAGTACAATATATGACCTTACTGGGAGAATGCAAGTTTCCAGTACAAAGGACTAAACATTTCTTACATACTGCTATGAAAACACTTCCTGCAAAATGTTCATACACAAACAAATATGCTGCTATTGATACAGTTCCTGCAATGTTTCTGATTATTATTTTCTTCAAGACTGTCAGAAATTATTGCTAGTTTAAATCCAGCTTCAGACGTTTATTTTAAGTACATGATACAAGTTTTGTACAATCCTTGATTTCCAGTGCGTAAAAAAGTAACACTCCCAAGCTCCTACACCTTGCATATTCATAAGCTTACATATATTGTGAACATAATAATTCCACACCCAAACAAGCATTATTTCTAAAGCGATATTCTTCATGGTTCGCGCTATATAAACTCTCATTATTATTATTACAGGCAAATCCAGCTAACTCACAAACGGTTTAGTCAAAAATTCGCTTAGCACACAAAGAAATTCTGGTCCGGAATTATCCCTCTTTATCTATGTGTACAAAGTACCCTGAGCTCGAAATGGGATTTCTCTTACGTAAGTCGAAAGACGGATAGCACACAACAGAAAGTCAGTCCCAAAGACAAAATTTACTCTATATTTACTACAGCAACTCGAAACACGAAACTTGGCGTCTCACACTAGCGCATTGTGTAACCTTATTCCCTTCTTCTCTACACGGACGCCACACCGACTGGTCAGTCGGCACGCAATAAAGTATGAACTGAAGTTAGGAGGGGGCGAGGAGTAAGGAGGGGGCGAGGAGTAAGGAGAATTATCCAACTCCAAGAAAACATTCTGAAAAAGGTGGGGAAGTGGTGACAAGGCAGTGAACGCACTCACCATGCACTGACATCATACGAAAGCAGCCACACAGCACAGAGGCAGAGGCAGGTGTGCAGATGCTTTGTGAGAATAAGCGTTGAAAACCAGTTTGAATTAAAAAAAAAACAGCAGATAGAGCCGCATGTCATAATCATTCTTCTTGTCTGGCTTTATTGACTGCATGCCGATCTTGTGGCAGTGACTTTTCACTCTTCAGTCGGACTGTACACAAACCGCTCTCACTCTCCCTCACTGACTACCCTAAGCCCTGACAACTGATCCTTGGAAATTGTTTGGAAGAGTACACCTCTCTATTTCTCTCCAATGCTCTTCCTGCTGACTTCAGTGACACCGGACACCCCACTGAGGTTAGCCAGCTACCCCCCCCCCCCTCTCTCTCTCTCTCTCTCCCCCCAGCCATGTACTGTTTGGTGCTGTGGCCAGAGAGGTGTCACCGGCTAATTGAGGCCAGCTGCACTGTTCACTCAGAGCAAAACTAGTTGACTGTGTCTAACTTTTGACAAAGCAACACAACTGAAGGGTTCACAGATTAGGTAACCGACTCACTGGTCAAGGCTGCAGGGAAACAAGAGTATCTTGTCAATGAAAGAGGTTACACACAGATACGCGATGCTGATAACGGTGGCCGATTTTTCACTCTCTTTCTCGGTGGGCCTTCATCATTGCAGGGACTGCTGTAAAGAAATGCTTGCTCAGAAACTAACTCTTTTTGCATTGAAACATGCACCAGAACTGGTGGACACCATCGACAATGTCAAACATGAAATCGAAGCAGTTTGCTTGAGGAAACGGTCGTCAGCAACTCAAACTTCTCTGTTTTCTTTTTTTAAGAAAATCTGAGGTGACTTTCTTTGTGGCCCTGCCCCCTCCCTCTGTAAGGACCCCCCTCCATAAGGACCGATTTTTGTCAACATTTTCAAGGTCGCTAGAGAGGGGTTCCACTGTACTATGACCAAGTCGAAATTTCGGATAGGACACAATAACCGAATTCGGTCCCTTCAATTTCGTCTTATCCGGATTTGCCTGTATTACTATTTACACAGAAAAGGCAAGGAATGGTTGGTCAATTGCACAAAAGCACACCCAAACCTTAAAACAATTTAATCTGTTAACAATGTCATTCTGACTCACAAAGAGATCGATCCATCAAAATGTTATTAATATCAACAAAATCTGAGATGTGGCTGAAAATGTTTAACTAATCAAGTAGATGCGCCATTTAACCCAAATATTTTTTCAAAATCAGTCTTAACAATTTGAGGAAAATATAAAACAAAAAAACAGTATCAGAATGAGACTAACAGCAATAAATATAAAGTCTACCACATACACAACAACAAATAAGCAGTACTATTTTAACTCATGTACGTGCTCTTTAATTTAAAAAAATCCAAGTATACTAAATCTAGAGAAATAATACATTTTTCGAAAGATAGAAAACAAGCACAAAATGTCATCAATTTTATAAAAATACAAAGTTGTGTAAATTAGTCATTTCGCACACACTGACCAACATTATTTCTCTCTGAGTCTCTGTCTCTCAGTCTATCTCTCACAACAAGTTCTGCTATTAGTAGTACTACTACTTTATACCACAACAGATTATAAAACAAATCACGTACAGAATCAACAAACCAACAAACACTGAAAAGAGAGATCATAAATCAAGAATGCCACCAGGAGTAATGGTATAAAACAAACATAACAAACAAACCTAATAAAAAAATACTATGAAACTTAGGTTTTAATATAAAAATGAGTAAGAAAGAGCGTGTTTGTAATATCAATGCAATGTTAAGGGGGACTGTACCAAATCCATGACTCCTATACAGCTACAGATCAGAGAACTAATAAATTAAAAAGAAAAAAAACCCACAACACATTTAAGTAATCAATGTGAGTAATCAGATATGGATTGTGCAGTTTTTTTAGTGATAAGTAATAGACAAATTCCAGAAAAAAATGTCGGGATTTTATTGGTTGTGGAAGGTTTTTTTCCTTGGAAACATTGAGTCAAGCTACATGTGACATTGGTCGCTCGATCTGTGCGCTGATAGACGCGATCACACCGGCAATGTCGTCTGTCATATTTCTGAATGAAAAGAGCGTTATTTTGAGCGAACAGTGCAGAAAGCACAGGTGGGAGCTTAATTCCTCACTGGGACGTCAGTTGTTTGCATGATTTCCCTTGCACAGATTGCGTCTGCGTTGAATCACACGCCGTTCGCTAGTAATCGCTTACAATGACACGACGTTGACTCACTTTTACTATGGAAATTAAAGCAACGGAAAAAAAGAAGGTTAAAAGCAACTCTTCCACATTCCATAACAACTTGACAAGAGTTTTTTTTAGCAAGATTGTCTATTGCATGCTACATCTCAGCTACCATCACAGCCAGACAGACATAAAATGCTGAAACCAAAGTAGGTGAGAAAGTGAAGTGGAGAGTCGAGGAACAACCAGTATGCAGATACACCTTTAACAATTAAAGGAGAGTTACTGGTAACATTAACACATATAAAACAAACACAACATTGAACCAGTCATAAAGATTTCATGAAGTTCTTTGCAGTAAGATGCCAGCACAGGATACGCTTACAAGATACAAATAATTAAATCCACAAACATAAACCCAGAGTTGAAGAAAAAAAAATAGTGACAGAGTAATGTTTGTAAATCACAATTGTCACGATCCCTAGATTTACACTATCAAACTTACGCAAAGGAAAGTTATCTGTTATATTAAACCTAGCTGTTCCGAATCCTACGACTCTTTAAAAATGTCCTCAACTTTCCCCCACTTCTCATACATTTTTGTATCAATGTACGACTAGTCTTGACTTGAAGCTATTTTCATTTGTCAGACTAAAACGTTTCGGTCAAAACGTTTTGCTGAAAATCTTTATCTGAACAAAATCTACTCAGCTGTAGATTATGATGGCATTAAATGCGACTGTATGATTCAACAACAAAAATGACATTCTTGGATTAATAGGACAGTTTAGACTGGGTAAAGAAATAGGGAAGGATGGAAGCTGGTTAGCACACACACACTGAAGGGAAATAACGTTCAGGTCAATCATACACCGAGAGAGGAATGATGGATCATGGGAAAAGAGGAATCACCCAAAGTTCAATCGTCCATGGACAACGGGGTCTGTACTGGGGACATCAGCCACCCTGTGAGAAAACACACACACACAAATCATTATCCTTCTGTTCAAACAAGCGAACAAACAGGAAAATCATCCTGAAAATGCCGTGAATGACTTGTCCACTGAATGCCAAACATTAGACAAACTTGTCATATCTGAAACAGAGCTTAATGTCATCATGACTACTTAATGGTTGATTTAACGCATATGGCAGAGGTTATATATGGGCCTTTTTCAAAAAAAGTTGTACTTTTAGACCAAAGAAAATCCAAAAACAAAATGTAATAACTAAAACTTTTATTAGGACTGGGTGGCCGAGTGGTAACGCACTTGCGCTCGGAAGCGAGAGGTTGCGTGTTCAGGCCTGGGTCAGGCCGCAATTTTCTCCCCCCTTTCCTAACCTAGGTGGTGGGTTCAAGTGCTAGTCTTTCGGATGAGACGAAAAACCGAAGTCCCTTCGTGTACACTACATTGGGGTGTGCACGTTAAAGATCCCACGATTGACAAAAGGGTCTTTCCGGGCAAAATTGTATAGGCATAGATAAAAATGTCCACCAAATACCCGTGTGACTTGGAATAAAGTGTAAAAAAATTCCATCTCACACGGCATTAAGTCTCAGGGCTTGGAAACATGAATACACGCATGCAGGGGGAAAAAAATGGGTAGCGCCGTATACTGTATGGCAGCTCGCTTTCCCCAGGGAGAAAGCAGCCAGAATTTCTGTGAGGTTACCCCCATGGACTATATAAAATCTTATCCTTATCCTTATCCTTATCCTTATTATGCACATCTTGTTTGTAAATCATTCTTGGACCGTATTCTTCATGTGTGCTCTGTTTACATGCCAACTTAATGGAGATTAATTAATTTTTATTAATTTAATTGGGAAAAAATGTCATTCCTGTTACCAAGTTTCACTTTTTTTTTTCAACAATGAAAAGTAATAGTCGGGTCTTTTTTGACTATCATTGTCTTCTCCAAAGTTATTTCAACATTCTAAGGATGATTTTGATTGAAAGTTTCACAAAATAATTTTTCATCCACATAAAGAGCTCATAATTCTCAAACACTTGGCATTTTATAGCTACTTATTATTTGCTCAGACTGCAAATTGTCAGGAGCCAGGAGTGGTTGATCTCCATAACTTGCATTGTTGTTGTTGTCTTTAGGCTTTCTAAGATTTCTTAAATGTAATGCCAAGCTTTTGTACCTTCATATGCACTTTAATTGTCCATGGTGCATACATGTCTGCAAGACATTTGTCAGGAAACATAACCCTAACGAAAGCCTTACAAAACATATCTCATACACTAATTGTCGGAGAGCACAGGACGGAAATCTGTGTCCACCAGGTGCATTTTATATAAGCCAGTGTCTGCAAAATTCCATGCTGCATACAAAACGTCAGACATGGTGGAGGAGGTTCACGTAAAAAGACATTAACTATAATTACTGTACAAAAGTGAAGTGAATCAGTCTACTGAGTCAAATCCATATTGTTACAAATAAAACAAACCTAAAACAAACATTCGTTCCATATATCATAATATTCAGTATTTTGTACGGGTCTGTCAAATACAAAAGACAATATTCAACCAATGTTAATAAAAAAGAGTCTGAATATTGAAAGATAGTCCACACACATAAACCAGAGAGAAAATTATATTACAATCTAACAACAGCTATACCGACAGAAATCTAGTCAAAATCTAACATAATATATTACAATCTAACAACAGTTACACTGACAGAAATCTAGTCAAAATCTAACATAATATATTACAATCTAACAACAGTTACACTGACAGACATCTAGTCAAAATCTAACATATATTACAAAGATGCATGAACAACTTAATTGCCCCAATGTGATGTGTGCACTTAATAATTTTCTTTTGTGTATAAAATGTATTCCACTCTGTCACTGACACAATAATTACACTGAGAACGGTAAAATGAGTATAAAATGCAAACAGCAAGTCATTTTAAAGTGAGACGTACTGCAATAATATACACTTGACCAATAAAAACATACAGTGCACTAGCTTACAGAAGGAAATCCAAATAAGATATAGACCAAGAAACTCATGTGAACATGCTAATTGCAAGATTTTGTCTAAATAAGTACACCTTGTGTAATATCAAAATATATTGTACTACAAGTACATGCAGAGAAAAATACAAGAAATACAGTTAATTTACCTGAAAAACAACATGTTGAAAGTGTCCGGACTGGAATTTCATTTACAAATTATAGCACAGAGGAGTTAACTGACTGTCAGTTTCAATCCAATTTTGTTACCCAACTTGAGTTCATATAAAGTTGTTGTAAAAGAATAATATCTGTGACTGTAATTCCACATTTATAAGCAAAAACTCCTTTGTGAAGAAAACCAGCTAACAGTCACACATCCAGCTCTGTGTTCCGACTTCCGTGAAATAAGTAATTCATCTTCTTCATCTGACTAACAGGATGAGGCTTCAAATGGGAGGGGATAACTAAAGAGTAACAATTTGTTAACGGCCTTTGAGACAATTACTTCAGCCACTGGCAGCAGAGTTAACGGCCTTTGAGACAATTACTTCAGCCACTGGCAGCAGAGTTAACGGCCTTTGAGACAATTACTTCAGCCACTGGCAGCAGAGTTAACGGCCTTTGAGACAATTACTTCAGCCACTGGCAGCAGAGTTAACGGCCTTTGAGACAATTACTTCAGCCACTGGCAGCAGAGTTAATGGCCTTTGAGACAATTACTTCAGCCACTGGCAGCAGAGTTAACGGCCTTTGAGACAATTACTTCAGCCACTGGCAGCAGAGTTAACGGCCTTTGAGACAATTACTTCAGCCACTGGCAGCAGAGTTAACGGCCTTTGAGACAATTACTTCAGCCACTGGCAGCAGAGTTAACGGCCTTTGAGACAATTACTTCAGCCACTGGCAGCAGAGTTAACGGCCTTTGAGACAATTACTTCAGCCACTGGCAGCAGAGTTAACGGCCTTTGAGACAATTACTTCAGCCACTGGCAGCAGAGTTACAGATCGATATTAAGCTTGCACTGCATCAAGCCTTTATATACACACCACCATAAGTGCAGTATATAATATATACACACCACCATAAGCGCAGAATATTATTTTACCAGTGAAACCGCGACCCTTTTCAGGCTTTAAAAATGAATTAGTCTCAAAAAGGAGGGAGTAAAAACAGGAAATGTGTGGTTGACACACTATCCCTGCTACTGAATTATAACACACTTTATCCAAGGTTATTTGATCTTATCTTAATTCCTCTTGCCTTAACAGTGTGTGTATGAATGGGCATTCCTGTGACTGCAGGGGACACGTCTTTTTCTCCCAGGTTGAACCCTGGTGTGAGCCTATGACTCTCAACCACAAGAGCTTGTAATTTGTATCAAAATGCCTGGACATCAAGTCTTGTTGGCACAATAGACCCTATAGGTATTCCAAGCTCTCACAAACTTCAAGGCATAGCAAAGCATGTGGTACAGCTATCTTGTGCAAGCTGTGAAAGACGAAGTTCGAACTTCTCGCAACGTTCTAAGCATAACATCTTTAAGAGGCTGTGTCTCGCCGATATCTCGCGAGAGCTGTTCAGACACTGAAAAGGCATGCAATTGAGCTCCTGTGCTCCCATTCAAGCCAAAGACGAGTGTGTCTTACTCTTTTTCATCTTACCCTTGGGATGCGGTCCATTGATCAGGAGACGGAGGCAGAGAGCGTCCCTGGTGTATACTCAATTGATCGGCTCAGTGCATGGGACACAAAATAATACACTCATCCTTTCATCTCCGCATGGCTGATTGGGGGTCACTGTTTGTAGGCAAAACTGATGCCTGCATGCTTTCATCAAGTCAAAGACAGAATGTTCATTTTCGCATCTTGGCTGTTTGGGGGTCTAGTGCACTGTTGGTAGGCAAAACTGATGCCTGCTTTCATCAAGTCAAAGACATAATGTTCATCTTTGCATGATCGCTGTTTGTAGGCAAAACTGATGCCTGCTTTCATCAAGTCAAAAACAGAAAATGTATGTCATATCACAAGTTGTAAGAAACCTTTTTGACCAGGACGGTGCACCCAACTACTGTTTACACAGTCCTGCCAGTGGTGTTAGCATATCGATTCTGCCTAATTTAGTATTCACTGACGTTTATCACAGTACATGCATCATCTTGCAGTCTTTTTTTCCCTTTGGAGCCTGGATTCTACTACAGTGTATCAAAATCAAGAATGGTTTTTAGTTTTGGAATGTTGCTTAAAATCACAGACAAAATAAAATATTCACTGAAAGCTTGATCAATTGACCTCTAAAGTGTTCTGACGTTATTTTAATTAATTCCAGTATTCTGTCCAAATTGTCAAATTAAAAGTACAACTATTATATAATGTATCAAGATTGTTATGAATGGTTTTTTTTCACTTATTAAATCAATGTTTCATAAACTAACATTTTAGGTGTGTGTACATGTGCATGCACTTTAACACTCCCATATAAACTACTCACAAAAAGTTAGGGAACACCCTTCATTTTCATGTGTTTTTGCAAATCGATGCTATTGTCAAAACTTTGCAAGCTACAACGCTGATCTTACACACACGCACAGAGTGGACTCCTGCCTTTGTTGTACAGGCTTGGTGTGCTGAACGTGCTACTCGGGCGTCAGTGGCTGAGCGTTGAAAATTGGTGAAAAGTTGGAAAATGTTACTGTTTTATGCTGACTCACCATTTTTTTCTATAGCGTGTTTCTGACAAAATGATGCACTGCACGTGGAAGCTTGATGCTTTGACTGTGAACACTGGTCACTGGTTACTCAATAAAAGCCAGGGCCTGGGCGGACCAGGGCACAACATCACGATGGTCGGACGACAGAAGTTAAGCCTGCTGGACAGAGGAAGAGCCATAGGGTGGTTCCAAGACGGTGTTGGCGTACGGGAGATTGCCAGAAGGCTTCTGGTGTCCCCCTCCGTCATCACAAGACTGCGACAGCGCTTCCAGGCTACTGATCTAGTTCAAGACAGGCCTCGCCCAGGCAGACGGAATGGTGCATTGCGTAATATAAAAAGTGTTCCTTGACTTTTTGTGAGTAGTGTATATTCGGGGGTGTTTAGGTTTCACTCAGTTTGTTTATTTGATCACTTAGATCTCTTGTTTTGGGGTCGACTGGGCTGAAACTTGAAGGTATGCTGATCACTTACTGATTTTGGACACAATCAACCTGAGTGCATATGAACTCAAATTTGTCAAACATTAAGATTTCATATTCAAACAAACGGTCTGAGGGTCTAACTTTGCTAAATGTCAGGCTCAGTTGTGCTTTCAAAATGAATAAATGACATAGAAGTTGACATGATCACTCAGGATCTATCACAAACTAATAAGCCTCACTCAGTCTCACCGACATATGAGCACATCAGCACTATACAATACAGTGGAGTCCGGGTACAACGAATCTCAAGGGAGATACATTTTAGTTCGTTATATCAGTAATTCGCTGTAGAGTTTTCAACCCTAAGTTTTCCCAATCACCTTCAAATGATCGTAATAATAATAATAATAATAATAATAAATGAGCATTTATATAGCGCAACATCATAACTTTACAATTATGCTCTTTACGCTCGTCCCATCGATCTTTCCTTGGAGAGTACAATCTCTGCATGTTTTCAACAGCTTCATAATATAATCCATTAGAGAGAGGCAAACTAACAGCGGGAGGTGCATGAAAAGCGTCAGTTTTCACGATAAAAGTAAAACTTTGACTCGCTCATTCACGGGACATAACTGCACTCCGGACTGTCCACAGTGTTGAGCAATTTAGGAGACTTCACTGCCTGAGGAGAGTATTGATTCAAACGAACGTGTGGTAAACAAAAAAACAGTTCCAGATTTCGAAACCATGTTCGTCAGTCATTGTTTTTAGCAAGAGAGACCACATGTGCACGAGCTTCGCTGACGTACATCGCAAAATGTCATGACGTCACCACAACTTTCGGTTTTGGTTCGATCTGTTCCGTGCACCTCCCGCTGTTAGTTTGTTCAGAGTTCGGTCATCACACGATGTGCACTTGTGTTTGTGTATTTTTTGTGTATTTTTGTCTTTGGAGACAATTATTGACATCAGCTCGTTGTAGCCTTGTGACTGTTAGAGACAAAACGGCTCTGGGGCGATGAAAACGTGTTTGCTAAAAGAGGGGTTCGTTATGCAAATGAGTTCAAAAGGTTTGATCATAGCCGGAAAGTAACAAGTAAGAAATAGAAGCCTGTCTGCCGGGAAATCAATGGCAGTTTGTTAAAAGAGGGATTTCGTTATACAGTGGAACCCCCCTTTTAAGACCCCCCAATTCAAGACTTCCTCCCTTTGTTTGTTTGTTTATTTGTTGCTTAACGTCCAGCCGACTACGCAGAGCCATATCAGGACGAGGAAGGGGGGGATGAAGGGGGCCACTTGTCAAGCGATTCCTGTTTACAAATGCACTAACCCATTACTTGTGTCCCAGCAGGCTTTAGTAAAACTAAATTAATACCTACTGGAAGATTACCAGTTTCCAGTATGTTAAAATAGGCTTAACCTATCTACTGCTGGACTTACATCAGAACACTAACAGATTAAACTATACATGAATCGTGAGACAAGCGGCAAGAGAAGAGATTTTTGGAAAAAATACAGGTGAATGAGCAAGAAGGCAGAAAAAAGAAAAGAATTCATGAAGAAAAAGAGAGCATGACAGGAAAGAGGAACCAAAAATCTACCTAACAGCAAACTAGAAAGCTCCTGCGGTTCCAAAAACAGGAGGGGCCTTTAATTTCATAACCGCAGTGCCCCACTGCGGGACTCTTCCTCCCTTTTAAGACCTGAGTTTTTTTTATTTCCTATTCATAGCCTCTGTAAATTTACCCCCATTTTAAGACTCCCTCCTTTTTAAGACCTGATTTTCTTAGATTTTTGGAGGTCGTAAAAGGGGGGTTCAACTGTACCCAGGTTCGTTATAGCTGGACTCCACTGTATTGACACTACACATTGCGTGCAGTTAGATCTAAGACTTGACTTCCGTGAAGGCTGGCTCTCAATTAGCCAGAAAGCTAAGGCATCCATCAACTAATCACGATCAATAACAAGCAAATAAATGTCAGAATCCACCACCAGTTTGACAGAGTCATTAATTGCATCTGCTCAACCACTGCCATGACAATTGGTGTGCGTACAATTAGGCAAGATCCATTGTCTCTTGGGTGACATCATTTCACAATTCAACATTAAACATACGGGCCTTTTCCATACAAATTATTTGGTATTTGGTATTCTTATTGTCCTTGGTGATTTTCTTCAAGGTAATCCCATGGAAAAAGCTAGCGTGCATCGACAGAGTCGCCGCTATTCTTTTTGTATTCTTTTTCCCTGCATGTGTGTAAGTAAATGGAAAATTTCCTAAATAAATTATCATTTAATTAATATACTTACCCGAATCACATTAGCATTGAGTCACCTGAGATGCTTATCACTGAAAAACGCTTACCCGGCTAAAGAATTTAAAGGGAAGCAACCCCATCACCAAAACGAAAGTGAAAGTAGCTTTGGTAATGGGCCAGTACACCGGGAGTTACCTCCCATACGGGTGTATGCCACGTCACTTCCTCTAGGAACACGTGCCTATTATCATACGGCTTTAAAAAATCTTAAAACCATAAGCGGGGCAGGTGGGAGGGAATACAGTATGTGATTCGGGTAAGTATATTAATTAAATGATAATTTATTTAGGAAATTTTCCATTTAATATCATATTCTTACTCCGAATCACATTAGCAGATAACATCAACAAGGCGGTGGGCTAGAAATGAATCAAAACTCACCATCAAGTTCTGGACAGGAACTGGCCTGCTGCTATGAGCGCTGGAAGGCCTCTGGAGCCATCCTGTCGAAGAGCTGTGACGTCCCGAAGATAAAAGTTTATGAAAACATCTTCGGAACGCCAATACGCAGTTGTCAGCACCTCCTCTAGACGTCTGGAGCGCAGAACTGCCAGAGAGGATGCCCACGCCCTCGTCTCATGGGCTCGGGCCGAGTCAAGTGGCAAGGAGGGCATAACCCCCCCCCTCTTTGTGCGCCTCCACTCATAAGCCTGCTTGATGAGCGAGGACACCCACCGGGCCAACGTTACCTTCGACAAATCTTTCTCGCGCCTAGTAAGGAGAGAGATAAACAACAACTTCTGAGAACTAGACCGAATCGGCTGAGTCCGGGCTAAGTACAGACGAAGTGCCCTCACAGGGCAATTGACCGAATCGGGGTCACCCGGGGCCAACGCGCTGGTCAGAGCCTTAACTCTAACCAGCGGAGAGGCCTGCCCCGGAGACTGATTCTTGGCCAGGAAATCAGGCCGGAAACGCAAAGATGCGGAACCGTCCGGCTCAAAGGAGATATCTCCAGGCTGACCCGACAGGGCGTGGACCTCGCTACCCCGTCGGGCCGTAGCCAACAAAAGGAGAAACAGCGCTTTGCGAGTGACATTGAACAGACTGGCCTCGCTTAAAGGCTCAAAATCCGCAGAACGAAGGAATTCCAGGATTAAAAACAAGTCCCACTTGGGAGCGGGCAAACGAGCTTTAGCTTCCTTAAGAGCAGCCCCTTTAATGACTGCAGCTATAACGCCCCCGACTCGAACAGAACGACCAATCTGCTGAAGAGTCGCCGAGATAGCGGAGCGCCGGACCCTCAACGAGGAGACTGAGGCGCCCTGTGAAGACATGAAAGAGAGGTGGTTAGCGACCTGAATAGAGCGCGGAGCCACCGAACTCCCCCCTCTAGCTGAACACCAGGCAGTCCATGCCTTCCAGTGGGAAGCATAAACTGAAGAGGTGGACGCTCTATGCGAGCGAGCCACCAAGTCCAGAGTCAAAGACGACGCCCCAGAGCGCTTCAGCGAGTCCCGAACAACTTCCACACGTGAAGCTTCAGAAGACTGGGCTCCTCGTGTGGAATGCCTGTTCGGGGCTGCACTAGTTCCCCTCGCACGAGTGCGAGAGGAATGGGGGGCCCTTGGGCAAGCCGAAGAAGATCTGGAAACCAGACCTGCGACGGCCACAGAGGAGCGACCAGAAGAAGAAGGGCCGGCTCCTCCATCTCCGCTTTCCGGATTACTCGGCTGAGTAACGGAAAGGGAGGAGTCTGAAGATCTGTATGTGCCCCCCAACCCTCCCTGGACGCATCTGTAAAGAGGTCCAGGTCGGGGAGGGGCACGACGATCGGAACACCTCTGCAGACCCACTCCGTGTGCAACCACGGAAGGGTCGCAGACTGGAACCATCCCTGCAAAGGGATGAGGGCGTCCCAGTCCACCAGAGGAGAGTCCACAAACGGCTTCAGCGCGAACTGAAGCGGACATTTGTGGACCCGGCCCAGTGAAACCAGAAGAGCCATAGACTCCATCTGCCCCAAGATGGAGGCGAGCGAGCGGATGGAAGCCATCAGGAGAGGTAAAGTGGAGCGAATCTGAGCTTGGAGCTTGTCCACCCTTCTCTGAGAAGGCTGGACAGTCCAAGCGACCGTGTCGAAAGACATCCCCAGATAAGTGAATGTCTGTGACGGGGTCAGCTCCGACTTTACCCGGTTGATCGAGAACCCCAACCAGTTGGATTCTCGAAGAACCGTCAGGGTATCCTGCGAACAGCCGCTCTGGGACTGGTTCATGATGAGCCAGTCGTCCAGATAAGCCCGCAGACGGATACCCTGGGACCTCACCAGTGCACAGACCTGTCTCACCACCATGGTAAAAATCCACAGTGCGAGAGACAGCCCGAAAGGGAGTGCGCGAAACTGGTAGATCTGATCTCCCCACCGGAAATGAAGCCATTTCTGGTCGGTCGGATGCATAAGAATGTGAAAGTATGCGTCCGTGAGATCGATCGAGGTCACCCAGTCTCCTGGGCGGAGAGAGTCTCGGACAGAGGCTGGCGTCTCCATCTTGAATTTTATCTCCCTCAAGAAAGTATTGAGGAGAGATAAATCCAACACGGGACGCCATCCTCCTGATGCTTTGGGAACAGCGACCAGACGCCCGTAAAATCCCAGGGAGCTGTGGACCCGAACTCTCTCCACCGCGCCCTTCTGCTCCAGGGAGGCAATTTCCGACTGCAAGACGGAACGTGCTTCCTGCGAGAAGGGGGGCTTGAACCGCGGAGGCACTCGGGTAAGAGGCGCCTTTTCCTCCCGCCAGAGTAGACGGAAGCCCGAACTCACCACTCCCACAATCCATTGGCTGTCTACTACCGACATCCAACGAGAAAGTGCCCGGGAGGGGCCTCCCGCCATCACCAAGGTGGAGGGCGGGAGGGAGGTGAGATCGGGAGCGCTTCATTGGGGGTGTGGCTTACTTCCAGAGCCGCCACGCCCCCTCCCCGATGCCGTCCTCTTCTTCCCACCACGAGCGGCCGGCGAAGCCTGCCGCTTCTGAGCTGGCTTGGGGTTAGACGATGTCTGAGCCTGCTTCTGTTTAGAAGGCTGAGACTGTTTCACCCCCTTCAGAGTGTAGTCAAGGAACTGACTGTCCTTGTTTGACTGAATCTCCTTCTGTCTGGCATCCAGTGCCAGCGGACAGAAGAGAGACTCCTCTGAGACCGGGGAGACTCTCAAGGTCTCCCTAGTAGCCAGCTCCGTGAATTGGGACTGCGAGAGGAAGAGATCCCTCCTGCAGAGTACCGCTTGGGTGTACTGCAGGGAGGAAAGACGCAATTGTTCCTCATTGACCTTGGCCAATGCGGTCAAAAGCGCAGAGACATCGTCCGCATTCTGTTCTTCACTGAGAGTGAAAGGAACTAGCGAATCGGTCAATGCCCGAGACAGAGCCCGAACGAGAGTCTCCGCAATGGAGGACAGTTCGATCTGCCGACGTCCAACCTCCTCAGCAGAGAGGAGGGAAGCCTCGGAAACCGGCAAAACCGAATCACGCTTGATCGGTTTAGTCAGAAGAGGCAGCAATTCCCGGGAAACCGGAAGGGTAGCCCTAGGGAGTGCAAAAGACGCCAGCCAATTCTGGCTCTGATTGGGCATGCCAAGCTTCCTATTGGCCGTAGGCACGAAGGAAGAGGCTTGGGCAGCTGAAGCCACCCACTGCTGAGCTGATTCCGGAACTGGACCAAAAGGAAGCAGTAACGGAACAGGCACTGGCCGAATACCACTCCCCGCATGTGCTGGACGAACCAGTGAATGCGAAAGTTGGTAAGCCACTGACGGAGACTCGGCGAACCGGAAGGAAGAAACATCCTCCTGTGCCGGCCGGAAGTCCGCCATGGCAGAAGGAACGAATGATGCGGAAGAGTCCGCAGCCACCACCCCTTCAGGAAAATAACGAGACGTTACTTCCGCCGCGACGTCAAGAACAGACTTGAGCTTCGACGGAAACACGCCCCGCGACTCCTCGCTGACCACTGATGGAGCATCAGAATAGTCACACGTGGAACCATGACCGAAGTCACCAGTTCCGGAAGCAGAAGCATGCCCTGGCAAACCGGAAACCGGAAAAGCCTGAGCACTAACGTCATCCTGCCGCCCAAAACCCTGTGAAGGTAAAGGGTAAGCAGGACGACCATCCGCAAAAACCGGAGCTGGATGAGCTGACGTCACTCCCCCGACTGAGTGGAGTGATGCCTGCTCAAGCCTAGGCGCTTGAAAGCCGGAAGGCGCACGCTGTAATCCACTATCTGGTATCCGGAAGGAACCACCAGAAGAGGAAGAAGCGTTTCCGGCCGAAACCGGAAGTGTAGTCAACGGAACCGCAAAATGCGGAAGTGAAGACTGCACTGGTTGACTTCGCGATCCGGAAGGACCGGAAGTCAGTGAATACTCCATCCTGCCGCGACCGCCGTAGCGTGCCGGAGCGGACGGATCATCACTTCCGGCAAGTGCCGGAAATGCGGCAGTCGAAACCGACTGCCGCCGCTGTTCGAACAAGTCCGGGGCCTCGTAGGTTATCGCCGGAAATGAAAGATCAGCAAGGTATCGGTCGTGACCCGATGCGAAAGAGCTGTCCCCCGAAGGAGAACGTCCAGGCGCCTCACGAGGGCTATCGGACCAGCTCTGCTTACCAACCGACGCTGAAGAGGGAGGACGCTGCTCCAAGCCGGAAGTGGAGGACAAAGACACGGAAGCCAATGCCCGGACGTCACTGCCAGATGCCGGAAACGCCGAACTGCTGGCGACGGAACGCTGAAATTCTGCCTGCACCAAGCTGCGGATTTCTGGAACCAGTGACTTTAACAGAGAGGAAACCAACGCACCTTGTCCAGGTGCTAACAAAGAAGACGAAGTCTCCGATGTAGAGACAGGTGCAGAAGTAACAGTAGCGCTAGGCGCCGCAAAAGAAGCAGAAGTAGTAACAGCGCTAGGCGCCGAAATTGGTACAGCCAACAAAGTGTTACGCTCTTGGTCTGTAACAAGTAACGTTGCTTTGGAAGAGGAAGACTTAGCCTTAATTTTCCCCTTGGGGTCCGACTTGCCACGGCGCTTGTCTGAATCAGACATGTTGACAACAACACGTGGCAACGCGAAAAAATTTACTGAAACATAAGTCTAAACGACTGGAAAATTCAGTAAACACACGCACTAATGCGTTAACAAAATACTATAGCTAAACTTGCCCCACAAGCAGAGGCACGGAGAGCTACAAACAAAGTCACACGAGCTAGAAAACTAACTCACACAACAAAATGGCGACACGCAAGACACTGACACAAACGTCAACAACACGTGGCAAAGTAAAAAGATTTACTGAAACGTAAGTCAAAACGACTGAAAACACAGTAAACACACACGCTTACGCGTCAACAAAATACTAAAGCTACACTTGCCCAAACAGAAAGAGGGCACGCAGAGCTACTAGCAAAGTCACACGAGTTAGCTAACTAACTCACACAACAAAATGGCGAAACACGCAAGTCACTGACACACAAGTCCGTAAAAAACGGACAACGTACAGTAACGAAACAGCGCAAACAACCAACAACAAACGGGAACGAGCTCACCAAACTGTAGGCAAGGCGAGCAGACAAGCTGGGTAACGTGGCCGGCGGGTGTCACTCAAACACACAAGGTCAGCCACAGAGCGTCAAAAAGTGAACCGTCCTCTCCGAGGTGAAAAAGACGTATGATAATAGGCACGTGTTCCTAGAGGAAGTGACGTGGCATACACCCGTATGGGAGGTAACTCCCGGTGTACTGGCCCATTACCAAAGCTACTTTCACTTTCGTTTTGGTGATGGGGTTGCTTCCCTTTAAATTCTTTAGCCGGGTAAGCGTTTTTCAGTGATAAGCATCTCAGGTGACTCAATGCTAATGTGATTCGGAGTAAGAATATGATATTAAATGCTTCTAAGCCCTGAAACTTTCGCTGTGCGCTTGGGATCTTTATCGTGCGCATGCGTGCACACAGGGGTGTTTGTAAACAGAGAAGGGTTTGCACAAAGTTGACTTTGGGAAATAAATCATTCGCGGAATGTGGGGGTCGAACCCTCGCCAATAGCGACAACTTGTTATCATGAGCACACTGTGACAGTACTGCAGGACTGTCCGGTCCCCTACGTGGTACTAGAGCATTGGAACTAGTCGCTAGCTTGGACATTGGCAGTTTTACAGCTCGATCAATACCATTATAAAGGCTACCTCAATTCCAAGCTTGGGTGACATAACCCATCACAATGCCACAATTTAACCCACATCGGTCGCGCTCATTACAAAATGATGTGTCAGTAACACAATTAATTCAGCTAAAAATTCCCTACACAGAAAGCAGCTAACTGGCTGTAGATTTGGGGTATGTGTCCAAGTGGGTGGATGCACTTAAGTGCTGTTCACATTTTCATGTGTTGCTACTGCTAGCATCTTATACATAATATCCCTGTGCAAATAATCTAGCTGCCCTTTTTGTGTGTTTGCAACCATGTAATGTTCTAAATCCCACCCAGTGAAAAAAACAAAGAAAAGCAAATAATCATGTGCATTATTTGTCCCCTCTACTAGTCAAAAAGTGGTGCATGGCATTCTCCAATGCAAAGCCGATATCCCCACACCCCCTAACAATACACAATGAAGACTAAAACAGACAAATGCTTTATATTGGAATAACAAATAAGGGGATGCAGGGAAGAACATACATCGTCAGTGGCCTTCGAAGACCTCGTAACTTACATTTTCCCGATTTTCGGATTTTTGCATGGTTCCGTCCCTTGATTTTTTCCTATCATCTGTGAAAAGCTTGTAACTCTATCTATTTTGCAAAGGTCTTTTTCCCCTGATTTTAAAAAACCTCGTATTGCCGTTGGGTGTTGAGACATTAGCGGGAAAACCTCGTATTGTCTGTTTGAATCCCTGCGAGTCTGTTGAAAATCCTCGAAATTGTTCCTTAAATTCAAAACAAAAAAGTTCAAAACAAAACAGTGAAAACCTCGTATCTACACGTTTTGATCTGGTGAAGAGGAATTTGATTTTTAAAACACTCATTATCTCAGAACTATGATTTTGAAGATACGAGGTCTTCGAAGGCCACTGACGACATGCACTACCAATTAACCCATCAACAGAAAAAGACAAACAAATCACTACCACAAACGTGTCAAAAATACATTATATATATATCGATCTGAATTAACTGTGATTTCATAAAACTAAAAGGGAACAATTCAACTGTGCATACACCAAAAAAAGAAATATCAATACATGTACATGCAAAGTGAATATGAAACAACCATGCCTCTAGAAAGTTCTAAAAGCAAAGATACATCAATCAAACAAAAGCTACAACTCAGGTGACAAGAATATCATGAACAAAAGAAAACAAGCAACCATGCACAGCTGCATACGACCTCATTCCAAAACACAAGAAAATACTGAAGAAAAACAGAACCGACATGCAGCTACATGTACTTCAATTTCACACAAAAACTAAAGTATCCTTGCAGAAAAAAGAACTGATAAAAATAAGAATCAAGAGCTACATTTTCTATTTCATTCCAAAAAAAAGAAAGAAAAAAAGGGAGAAACAAAAACATAGAAGAAATTAACCAACAACTACAATGGAGGATGTTGGAAAATAACTGTCAAGTTTTTACGTTTTAAAGTGTTTCTATGGAAAAGCAAGGAGAAAATAACAAGGGAAAGCAACACGTACTCCACAACTATTACCCATAAAAAACAAGTTATTTGCGGAATTTGTCTATTCAACCCAAAACACAAGAGAATGGTGAACAGGAGGAGAGAAAAAAAGGTGGATGTGTTGTAGTTACCCCGAACTGCTCATCCCTCTGTCGGACAAGGAGTAGTCACTTGGGGGGCCACTATCCAGTCCCACATGTCTACAAACCATGTTTTGTCATCGGGGGAAAAGAAGAGAAAAGCACACACACAGTAAGTCAGTGGTTTTATACACATTTTAGGTTGTTGTTTTTTCTTTTCATTTTAGTTAATTGAAGCAATTAAAGCCAAAATCAGGAGCCGACATGAAAATATATAAGGACTGCTTCAAAAAGAATACAGTCCTAATGAGATTAACCAAAAATCAAAAAGATTCACAGAACAAAAAGAGAAAGGCGCGATACATTACATTGTACATGTATATATATATGATGTCATCACTTGGAATTATCAGAACAGGTAAAGAGTAATATAAATTGGAACTCCCGGAGGGGCATTCTGGGCTGAAAGTGAAAGATCACGACAGATTTCTGCAATGATGAATTTCCCCCTTTACAAACACTTGCACTTCTAACCATAAACAAACTGTGCAATATCTGTCGTCAAATGAACAACAATTGTTAAAATCTATAAGTTACATTGTCAGAAACAACATAATACAACAAAAATTAAACATTATTAGTCCAAAAGTTAAACATGTACCAGTGACAGTTTTAATGGCTTACAACAGTTATTCCTTTTAATTAATAGCTGCTAGCCTGCTGACAGAAAACGGCTTATATAACCCGAGCACCAGTGAACAGTGACTGACAATTAATGACTGTCAACAGTTGCCGCAGGTTACTGACAGATTCTAATTTTTAGTAGTCACATGAGGCAAAAAAAAAAAAAATAGGTCTGTTTACGGTAACCCGACCGACCCTAGTTTTTTCGCGCAACCCTAGACTTTTTTTGGCATTTGGAAAAAAAAAAAAAAATAAAAAAATCTTGTTTTTTTTGGCAAAATAACGTAAAAATATGGTTTTTTTGGGGGAAAAAAAACAACAAAAAAAAACAATCCCGACCTACCGACCCTATTTTTTTAGCCTATGTTACCGTAAACAGACCTATTTTTTTTTTTTTGGCCTGATTGCTCTCCACACATCCACCCCCACCCCCATCCCTTTCTGCGTTACTATGTTACAACCAATGTTTACGATAGAATGACAGCCGGAATCAGTCAACAACCACGGCTGCTGAATACTTTCAGTGCACAGTGGACGTCACATTTTGCTGAAAAGGGCAGTGAAAAATGAACTGAGACAAAAACAGCATGCAATTGAGACACAAATAGTCACGAGACAATAACAAATCACAGGACTGGGTGAAGAAATAAAAATATGACTGACAACCTCAAAGTATCACTACTCTAGCACAGACAGTAAAGACAAGAAAATCAAAACAATCACCATTAAAAATGAAACACAAAAAAGAAGATCAGGATGAACATAGTCACTACATGTAATATTTACCATATCCAGACTAATTTATCTCTATTGCTAAACATTCTAATCACAAACAGCAAGGGACTCCATGAATGCCAACAGATGACAGACTGAAAAGTGACAATGAAATGCGACATGATGGGGTGATGACACTCTTAAGCTATGTTTCCATTTAGCAACGCAATAGATGGTGGCAGCGGGGTGGGGGTGGCGGCAGCGGCAAAACCGATCGCAACAGTAGTAACAAAGAACGCATGTGTAAAGCCGAGCGGTCTTAGCTTCACATTAACTCTAACTGTCTGTGTCTGTGTCTTAGATGTTATTCGTGTTTGAAGGTCATTTGTCAGGATGGCAATCACACGACAGGACAAACAGACACACAGAATATAAACTCAAGAAGAGGCAGGTAAAGTTCGAAATTGTATTGCATCAAAACAAATCATAAAAACAACTCAATACAAGGCGTTGGTTCTTTTCAGAAAATATATCTGTACATTGGTTCACTCTATTCCTGTAATTTTCCTACTCCTTACAAAAATATTCTGAGTCCTAAAATGGTTGAAAATTTGGGCATGACCCGTAGGTACCTTTAGCAAAATACGCTACTGAAAGCAATATCCTATGTCCTAAAATGGCTGAAAATTTGGGCAGAGGTTCGGGGCCTGAGTGAAAAATAAAGTAAAAGAGCAAAGCGACGCCACTTTACTCTCCGTGTGGTAACCTGGGACTGCGGAACGTTTGTTTTTAACCCTGTCAGTTCAGTCCACAGGGCGGAGTCCGGTATACCATTTAGACACTTAAGCCAGGTTGGTTGCCAAAACTCCGGAGGACAGTTTTAGAGATAACAACAAATACTTTGTACTAGGTTGGGAACCTCCCACAACCGTTCGGTACTAAGGTTGCCTCCCACAACCTTTTCCACAGGCACAGAAGCAATGCTGTAACTCTAAGTGGGAAGTCCGGTATACCATTTAGACACTTAAGCCAGGTTGGTTGCCAAGACTCCCCCGAACCTTGAAAACTAACAGCTTATATACCTTCCATGACTGTCCCTGACGTCACAGCTAAGGAACCAATGAAAACGTCGCACTGGGATCACATAACAAAATGGGGAGGGAGGGGGGAGAGTTTCGAGGCTGGTATCAGTCTCCCTACAAGCTACAGTTAAAACCCCTCAAACATACACAAAAACTCCTGTACTAAGAAAACTACATCAAAAACGCTATAAAGATATACATCAATAAAATGGAGATTCTACGACGCATCATTTGATACCAAACACTCATTGGTTATCAACACTGTGAACAAAGTGCAAAACCTCTGACTATTATCTCGCAAAATAGTCATGTCACACCAAAAATGTATGCAGTTACAAGTTAACCACAGTCAAACACAGTGTATATTCAACAGGCTTCTCATATGTAGATGATAAACATAAAATCTACATTCTACTAAACAAATGAATACAGACTACATGTTTATATTGAATACATGGGTAAAAGAAAGAATGATATACATGTAAAAGCTACATAAAAGACGAAAGAGAGAGAGAGAGAGAGAGAGACAGAGAGACAAAGAGACAGAGAGAAAGAGAGAGAGAAAGAGAGAGAGAGAGAGAGAGAGTGTGTGCGTGTGTGTTCGTCTGTGTGTACCAAGTATTATTCAACATGGAAGTAAAGAATCAAGTCAAGCTGGAAAGGAGGGTTGGGGGGGGGGGGGGGGAAAGGTGAGAGTTGGATGTCGAAAAACAATGCTTTCGCGGGCGGTCCACGTGCTCAAAATTAAGCCGTAGCGATTTAGTGACCTAGGGTTCATATCCCGTCAGTCAAGCCGGCGCCATCGTGTCAAAACCAATTAACCAATTAATTCTACCGCAAGAGAACAATAAAAAAGTACTATATCATCCTTATCTCCGAACAATTTACTAGGGGAAAGAACAAATATGATTTTAGAGTGTGAATCTTAATTCCACACCGTTTCGATACTAACCTAGATAATATATTCTGCTCTCTACACTTTCTCTTCTTCCTCACTCTATAAACTTTAAGAAGAAAATTGCATATGGAGAAAAGACACAAAAAAATATTCATGTAGTCGCTTTTCTCCACAATGCCCCCCTCCACAAAAACAGTTTGCCCTCAAACTGAAAATGACCGAGGGTATTAAAACTTCTTGAAGCAGAAGCAAAAATATAGTCCTGCTGCTAAGTATACATCAAACACTATAAGTACCATCGTTTTACACAAAGCAAAAATCATATTTACAGAAAACCAGTAAAACACCAATATCCTCCTTCTTTTTCTTCTGACACCAAATGTAAAAAAAACCGAGCGGAAGGATAAGATTTGCGTTAGAAACACCATTAGTAACGCCGAAACTCTGTCCGTTCTTATTGGATTCCAACTCAAAAATAGTGAATTTGGTCCAAACCAAATAAAAACACCTCTCTCAGCTTTTCAGTTCTATTATCATAATAAATTGCAAGGAGAAAAAAAATATATTGTTACAAAAAAAATATTAGAATTATGCGATTATAATTTCTTTCACCGACAACAAAAGGAGGGACGTTAAAAAAAACGTCGAAATAATTTGTTTCTTCGCGACCTTCCCAATGAAATAAGTGATGTATTTTACAGGTTACAGTAAAAACAACGAAAACAAAAAAAAAACTGTTATAGTGACACAAAATTGTTATAAAAGAACGTTAGACTTTCCACTCTAGTCTTCTGTTCCATTTAAAAAAAACAACCACACACCGATTTACTTCGCCATGGTTACTCAGCATTGAAATCAAAAACATGTGTAAACGAAATTCCCAGCAACATTCAAAAGAGATAACAACCAACAAAACCAGATTTCTCAAACGTATTCATGTTCGCCATTTCAGCAAGTACGAGAAACCTTTTATAGAATAAAAAGACAAAATGTATACTCTTACCAGTCGTAAGTGTACATGAACACCGCATCTGTTGTCCGTCCCCATCGTAGCAGTCTTTGAATCGCACACACACAACGCGGTAACTCCTCTAACGTCTGTCTTTCTCCTTCTTTTGAAAACAATCCTAATTGACTCTTGAAATCGATTAAAGCAATGTCTTTGGCGCTCGAAATAATAAAACCTTCGATCGTTGACCTCATCGTTGTTGGAGTTGTGGCGACATCACGGATGCGGCGTTGACGACGATGATGTTACGTCGCTCTGACGTCATCTCGTCACAGCATCGGCGTCGACATCGGCTGGCGCGTCCTCGCGGCGCCAGACAGCTCCCTCCGTCACAGCAACGACATCAACATCGACTGGCGCGTCCTCGCGGCGCCAGACAGCTCCCTCCGTCACAGCAACGACATCAACATCAACTGGCGCGTTCTCGCGGCGCCAGGCAGCTCCCTCCGTCACAGCAACGACATCAACATCAACTGGCGCGTCCTCGCGGCGCCAGGCAGCTTCCTCCGTCTCTTCTGTCACTGCCAAGCGTCGACCTCGGTGAAACATCCGCCCCCGGACGACCCCCAGCTGGAGCACCGTTTAACGCCGAGACGCAGCTGGCATCCCAGGTCGACCGCCGTGTCTTCACCGGGACAAAGGTAGTGGTGTCGTTGACTGCCCCCGTAGATTCTAATAATGATTTTCGAAGAGATTTGTGGTTCTGTGTTCTTCTCTTTGACAACCTTCTCGGTCCCTGCAATAAGTTCATGGATTGGTGACCGATGCGTGTCTTCGGGACCCCTCGTTGTAATCTAAGTCCCCTTCCGAGAAGTCCATCTCTCAGGCTCCCTCGCTGCTGGATGCACTTAGCTCTCCAGTTGATCAGCCCACCCGACCTATGTGGCCGCATAGGTCCAGCACACGCCGCTCAAACCGCTCTTTCGGTTATGCTTGCCTTGCCTGTCCTCTGGTAGGTCTTCTGTACCATACCCTCCAGTGCCACCTAGTGTGACACCAGGTCAAGACGGTTCCCAATCCAATTCCCCGCAGGTTGTCGGACTACACCCATGGCAGAGTGTATATGACTCTTCTGTAGTAAGTTGTTGCAACAAGAAAAAAACCAAATGTTTCATCAGCTCCGGCCGGACGCTGTTGACTCATCGTGAACCCCTCAATCTCCTCTAATGGTCAAATCTCAGTCTATCAGGCGGACGACGAGTCCTGCTGGTTCGCCGTAGTTTCGTTGTCGTCCCTGTTGTCATCTGTATCTCTCTATCACTGTTGTCTGCCTCTACACCCGTCATTTCCTGATCCATCCCCACATCAGGCTCTGTCTGGGTCCCCTTTTGATTCTCCACATCAATGCAGATCCAGCTTATGGGCGGGTTCTCTGTGTAGAACGGCTTCAAGTGGTCAACATGCACGACGAGAGATGTGGCGTCCTTGCTTGACTGAATCTCATAGTTGACCTCACTTGTCTTGCCCAGCACCAGGTAGGGACCGACATATCTTGAGTTCAGTTTGTTTTTGTTCAGATTTGGGGGATAAAATCTGAGCACCCATTGACCTCTCTCAAAAAGTCTCTCCCTTGCGCCTTTGTCATAGTTCCTTTTCTGCCTCTCTGCTGCTTTTTGAAGATGTTCTCGGGCAAAGTCGAAGCTGGCCGCCGTCGTTTGTCTCACCCATTCGACATACTCAACAGGACAAAGATGAGTTGGAGTGGCTGGCTCTGTCCCGTACATGAGGTCGATAGGCAGGGTGATCTCACGACCCATCATCAGCAGGTTCGGGCTGCAGCCTGTACTGTCGTGCCTCGTGGAGTTGTACGAGCAAAGAATGTAAGGCAAGTGATGGTCCCAGTCTTCCTTGTGATCATCGCAAAACTTTGACAGCATGTCTATCAGCGTACGGTTGAGTCTTTCAACCTGACCGTCAGACTGTGGGCGATATGGTGATGTCCTCGTTTTCTTCGCCTCCAGCAGGTCGCACAATCGCAGAAACAGTTCTGATTGGAATTCGGGCCCCTGGTCGGTGTGGATGACTCTAGGTATGCCGAATATCAAGAAGAATCGCGTGACCAAGACATCGGCTACCGTGTAGGCCTGGTGGTCGGCCAGAGCATAAGCTTGACTCCACTTGGTGAAGTAATCACTGACCACCAGCACACATGTGTTACCGTTCTCCGTAGTCGTTGGGAAGCTGAGGATGTCCATGGCAATGCGACCAAAAGGTTCAGCTGCAATGTCTTGTTGAAGAGGGGTTCTGGCTGGTCCACTTCTTTGCTTTCGAAACTGGCATTGTTCGCAAACTTGGCACCACCTTTCAATGTCGTTTTTTTGTTGTGGCCACCAGAAGCGATGCTGAACGAGGGCAGCTGTCCTCTTGATTCCCTGATGTCCTCCCAGTCTGGTATGATGAAGCTGATCGAAGACCTTGCGTCTGATTTCGTGTGGCGCTAACACTTGATACTGACGAACTGGATGTGACTCTGACGGCAGCCATCGTACCAGCAACCCGTCTTTTATGTCGAGCCGCGCCCACTGCGTCCAGTAGATGCGCATCTCGGCCGCCTGGTTCTTCACAGCGGCCCATGGTGGTCGTCGGCCGGCCGTCTTCCAGGTTTTGACCGTTTTCATAACTTCGTCTTCATCCTGCATTCCGCAGAGCTCAGCCTCCGTCACGGTCTGTAGCCAGCAATCATTTCGGTCTGCAGGCTTCTCCCGCTGTTGGTCACGTGCCCCTTTTCTGTTGCCTGAAGTTTGTCTGACGTCATGCACTGCCCGCAGAAATGCCGTCTGTTCTTCCTGCTTTTCCTTTCTCTCGCAATGGTTGCAGTCTTCCTGGTGACACGGGCGTCGAGACAGGGCATCTGCGTTGGTGTGCTTCTTGCCTGGTCTGTGTTCAATGTTGAAGTCATAGGTGCCCAGCAGCTCTAGCCATCGGGCAAGCTGTCCCTCTGGGTTCTTGAACGACAACAGCCATCTCAAAGCGCCATGATCTGTCCTAACTTTGAAATGCGCCCCGTACAGAAAATGGTGACAGTGTTTTACTGAGTCCACCACCGCCAACAGCTCCCGTCTTGTTACGCAGTAATTCTTTTCCTGTGCCGATAGCCCTCGGCTATAGAACAAGATCACTTTTTCTTCGCCGTCTTGGACCTGTGATAGGACAGCGCCGATCGCTGCGCCTGACGCGTCTGTGTCGATGACAAAAGGCCCTTCTTCTTTCGGGTATGCCAGTATCGGAGCTGTAGTTAAAGCTTGGACTAGAGTGTCTTTCGCCGTTTGACACTCTTCTGTCCACTGGAAAGTAGCTTTCTTTTCTGTCAGTCGATGAAGAGGCCTCGCGATGTCAGCAAAACCGCGGACGAATCTTCGGTAATAGCTGCAAAGCCCCAGGAAGCTTCTGACGTCTGTCACCGTCTTAGGAGTCGGCCAATTCTGTACGGCTTCTGTTTTTTTCAGATCCGTCTTCACGCCTTCGTTGGAGACAACATGCCCCAAAAATTCGACCTCCTTCCTGAAGAGACGACATTTTTTCGGCGACAGCTTTAGCCCAACGTCTTGTAGTCGGTTGAGGACCTTCTGCAGGTTGTCCAAGTGACCTTGGAAGTCTCGAGCATGGACTATCAGATCGTCTAAGTAGATGAGCACAGCTACTTGGTCCAAGCCTTTGAAAACCATCTCCATTAACCGCTGGAATGTGGCTCCAGAATTCGACAAACCCATGGGAAGCACGGTGAACTGCCACAGCCCTCCATGGGTGACGAAGGCCGTCTTCTCTGAGTTCTCCGGATCCATCTCCACCTGCCAGTAGCCGCTTGCTAGATCGAGAGTAGAGAACCAACAGGAACCTTCAAGAGCGTCCAGGGTATCGTCGATCCGCGGCAACGGAAAAGAGTCTTTTCTCGTGACTGCGTTGAGACGTCTGTAATCTATGCAAAACCGCAGGGAACCGTCCTTCTTTCCAACCAGGACCACAGGTGATGCCCAAGGGCTGCAAGACGGTTCGATGACTCCCAGTCTCAGCATTCTCTTGATCTCTTCTTCTGCGGCAGCTTTCTTGGCCCGCGGGAATCGACGGGGTGCCTGCTTGATTGGTGCAGCCTCGCCCGTGAAGATCCGGTGTCTAACAAGGCCTGTCCTCCCTAAATCTTCTTTATTCTCAACGAAGGCTTTCCTGTTGTCCTGCAAAAACCGCAGTAGTTTCGCTTCTTGCTCCGCATTTATCTCCCCCGTGCTGTCTTTGAATAACGTTTGTAGTGCCGGCGACAGATCTGTAACGTCACTCGAGGGAGGCTGGACGGATACACTCCGCAAATATGCAGGTACAGGGCTGCCGTTTTTGCTCGGTTCCATCACGTTCAGGGCCGTCTCGCACACCCCAAGCGTCGTGCCCTTCCTCAGCAGCTGGTCTTCGTGAGAAAGGTTGGCAACGCGGATTGGAACGCGTTCTCCCCATGGCACCAGCGACCTGGCAATCAGCAGTCCCTGGCGAAAAGCCAGGCCTCTGTCGGCCTCTAGAATCAAAGGTTCGTCGCTCGGGTCTGTCTTACAATCGCCCTCCACGATCATTTCTGTCCCCGCCGGCACCATTACGTCTTCGGCTGCTTGGATTTTGCAGACTGAATCATGATATTGGTCCCACTCGTCATCCGTCGTATCGATTGCTAGTTCGATGTTTTTCTTCCTGGCGTCGAGGATACAGTTGAAGCGGGTGAGGAAGTCATACCCGATGATCAATTGTACGTTCATTGGAGCCACCATGAACCTGTGGATGACGATGTGGCTCTCTGCGACTTTAATTTTGAAGTCTGCTTGACCCTTCACCGAGACCAGTTGCCCGTTTGCTACAGTCAGGTGCAGTTGGACTGGTCGAAGACTTGGCTTGTTGTTCTCTGGTAGCCGGTCATAGACGTCAGGATGCATGATGGATATCGAGGCCCCTGTATCTATTAGTGCAATTAACTTGTCTTGTCCTATTTCTACTGCTACGTATGGTCCGCCCTTCTCCTTTTGGTCGAATGTTTCTGTGTCAGGTCGTTCGTCTTCTTCTTCTTCTCCAGCCGACACGTGACCTCCGGTGTCGACTACTGCTCGTTTCCCGACTTCCTGTTACGTCCCTGTGCCTGCGGTTGTGTTCTCCTCAGTCCTTCGATCCGTTCGGCACAATTCTCGATCAGGTGCAGAGGGCTGTTACAGAAATAGCATTTGCGTCTGTTGTCTTTATCTTTCGTAGTGTTGTCCTTGGAGTTTGTCTTCTCTTGGACGAGATAGAGCTCTGGTTCGTCTTTTGCTCGCCGTCTGGACCGAGCTTTCTTGAATGACTCAAACTGAGTCGCCAGAGTGACCGCCTCTTCTACCGTAGTCGGCCTTCCTTGAAGAACGGCCCACTCCATGTCGCCGTCGGCCAAGCTATCCAGAAAGCTTGTCACAGTCAACTGTTCCCAGAGCTCGCCTCTGGCAGTGGGGTAAGCTCTCCTGGTCATCCCCTTCAGGTCCAGGGCCAACGCCGACAGGGACTCGCCTCTTTTGCGGGTTCTGTTGCGGAGCGACGCTCTATGCATCTCTGTCTGATGACGTGGTTCAAATCTTGATTCAAGTGCGTCGACCAGAGCTCTGTAGTCTCCCCTCATGTCAGGGTCAAGTAGCGTCAACACGGAAACGGCTTGGTCCCTGAGAGATGCAGCCATCTCCATCGCACATCTTCCTTGCGACCAACCGTTCATTTTTGCCACGATCTCAAATTGGACCCGGAAGTCCCCGAAGCTTGACTTTCCGTCGAAGTTAGGTGGTTTTCTGTTGGTGCCTCGCTCCACCGGAGCTGTCTCCCGCAGATGATGTGGGTAGCCAAGATTCTGGCCACCCCAATCCCTCGTTGGTCGATCGATGTAATGACGTGTCGGCGAAGCCCAATGACGTGAAGAAACGTCTTTGTGAGGGCGATCAGGGCCTGTGCTCCTAGTCTCCCGTCCTGTGGGCGAAGCGAAACGATGAAGTGACTCCCCCTGGCGTTGAGGAGAATCATAGTCGAGGAGCTCGCTTCCCCGCGCCCGTATTGGCGAAAGGAGACGATGAGAGAGACGATCCTCTCCATCCGTCGATGAGATGTGTAGTCTGTCCAGTTGTCCCGTCGGTAAAGCGAAGTGATGCGACGAGCTGTCCCCTCGTCGAGAGAATGGGTAACCAGGGAGTTGGCCACCCTGTTCTCTCATCGGCGATCCTTGCCCAGTAGCTCCGGCGAGAAGCGTCTCGGCCTCCACCCAGTCATCGGCGAGGAGTCCCGTTCTGCTGCCCCAAGCGATCTCCTCGTCTCTGCGGGTCCGGTCGAACGCCCTGCTGTGACGGTCATCCTTCGCCGAGGCAAGCGTCTGTTGTGGTACAGCCCTGCCAGTCAGTTCGATCCCGCTGTCCAACGGAGGTAGGCGACGACCCTTGTCGTCAGTACCGCCAGACGCCCGCAGGTCTTCTTGTGAACCAAGGTCAGACATCTTGCTTCGCAGCAGTCCAGAAAAATAAACAGTCACTGGCTGAGTGACCGAGAAAAATAAAATAAAAAACAAAGGGATGGGAAGGGATCTTCTCTTTCTAAGTAAAAATAAATAAAAAGCTACCAAAACCTACAATGAACCAATCTTTATCCCACTTCTGACACCATTTGTAAAGCCGAGCGGTCTTAGCTTCACATTAACTCTAACTGTCTGTGTCTGTGTCTTAGATGTTATTCGTGTTTGAAGGTCATTTGTCAGGATGGCAATCACACGACAGGACAAACAGACACACAGAATATAAACTCAAGAAGAGGCAGGTAAAGTTCAAAATTGTATTGCATCAAAACAAATCATAAAAACAACTCAATACAAGGCGTTGGTTCTTTTCAGAAAGTATATCTGTACATTGGTTCACTCTATTCCTGTAATTTTCCTACTCCTTACAAAAATATTCTGAGTCCTAAAATGGTTGAAAATTTGGGCATGACCCGTAGGTACCTTTAGCAAAATACGCTACTGAAAGCAATATCCTATGTCCTAAAATGGCTGAAAATTTGGGCAGAGGTTCGGGGCCTGAGTGAAAAATAAAGTAAAAGAGCAAAGCGACGCCACTTTACTCGCCGTGTGGTAACCTGGGACTGCGGAACGTTTGTTTTTAACCCTGTCAGTTCAGTCCACAGGGCGGAGTCCGGTATACCATTTAGACACTTAAGCCAGGTTGGTTGCCAAAACTCCGGAGGACAGTTTTAGAGATAACAACAAATACTTTGTACTAGGTTGGGAACCTCCCACAACCGTTCGGTACTAAGGTTGCCTCCCACAACCTTTTCCACAGGCACAGAAGCAATGCTGTAACTCTAAGTGGGAAGTCCGGTATACCATTTAGACACTTAAGCCAGGTTGGTTGCCAAGACTCCCCCGAACCTTGAAAACTAACAGCTTATATACCTTCCATGACTGTCCCTGACGTCACAGCTAAGGAACCAATGAAAACGTCGCACTGGGATCACATAACAAAATGGGGAGGGAGGGGGGAGAGTTTCGAGGCTGGTATCAGTCTCCCTACAAGCTACAGTTAAAACCCCTCAAACATACACAAAAACTCCTGTACTAAGAAAACTACATCAAAAACGCTATAAAGATATACATCAATAAAATGGAGATTCTACGACGCATCATTTGATACCAAACACTCATTGGTTATCAACACTGTGAACAAAGTGCAAAACCTCTGACTATTATCTCGCAAAATAGTCATGTCACACCAAAAATGTATGCAGTTACAAGTTAACCACAGTCAAACACAGTGTATATTCAACAGGCTTCTCATATGTAGATGATAAACATAAAATCTACATTCTACTAAACAAATGAATACAGACTACATGTTTATATTGAATACATGGGTAAAAGAAAGAATGATATACATGTAAAAGCTACATAAAAGACGAAAGAGAGAGAGAGAGAGAGAGAGAGAGAGAGAGAGAGAGAGAGAGAGAGAGAGAGAGAGAGAGAAAGAGAGAGAGAGAGAGAGAGTGTGTGCGTGTGTGTTCGTCTGTGTGTACCAAGTATTATTCAACATGGAAGTAAAGAATCAAGTCAAGCTGGAAAGGAGGGTTGGGGGGGGGGGGGGGGGAAAGGTGAGAGTTGGATGTCGAAAAACAATGCTTTCGCGGGCGGTCCACGTGCTCAAAATTAAGCCGTAGCGATTTAGTGACCTAGGGTTCATATCCCGTCAGTCAAGCCGGCGCCATCGTGTCAAAACCAATTAACCAATTAATTCTACCGCAAGAGAACAATAAAAAAGTACTATATCATCCTTATCTCCGAACAATTTACTAGGGGAAAGAACAAATATGATTTTAGAGTGTGAATCTTAATTCCACACCGTTTCGATACTAACCTAGATAATATATTCTGCTCTCTACACTTTCTCTTCTTCCTCACTCTATAAACTTTAAGAAGAAAATTGCATATGGAGAAAAGACAAAAAAAATATTCATGTAGTCGCTTTTCTCCACACATGTTTCCATATTCGCGACATGACAGCTGGCTTAAAATTAGACTCTTGACTTATATGCCCTGTTCACCTAGGCAGCGCTTTTCAACCAACTCAGTAGTTCTGACAAAAAAGTGCTTGAAAGTCGGTTGAAAATTGGCCACGCGCTTGATAGCATTCCTTCCACCAGGACACATACCAACAATCCACAGCCAGGCGGTAGCTGCTTTCTGTGCAGTGTGGCAATTGTTGTAACAAATGTTGTAACTAACGTCTGTGTCAATCTGCAGCGTTCATTCACCCCAACAATCACAGCCAGGCGGTAGTAGCTTTCTGTGCAGTGTGGCAATTGTTGTAACAAATGTTGTAACTGACGCCTGTGTCATTCTGCAGCATTCATTCACCCAACAATCCACAGCCAGGCGGTAGCTGCTTTCGAGATCTGTGCAGTGTGGCAATTGTTGTAACAAATGTTGTAACTGACGTCAGTGTCATTCTGCAGCATTCATTCACCCCGACAATCCACAGCCAGGCGGTAGCTGCTTTCTGTGCAGTGTGGCAATTGTTGTAACAAATGTTGTAACTAACGTCTGTGTCAATCTGCAGCGTTCATTCACCCCAACAATCCACAGCCAGGCGGTAGTAGCTTTCTGTGCAGTGTGGCAATTGTTGTAACAAATGTTGTAACTGACGCCTGTGTCAATCTGCAGCATTCATTCACCCCAACAATCCACAGCCAGGCGGTAGCTGCTTTCTGTGCAGTGTGGCAATTGTTGTAACAAATGTTGTAACTAACGTCTGTGTCAATCTGCAGCGTTCATTCACCCCAACAATCACACTCTGCAGAGGAAGCAATTATTCTTCTTCTTCTTCTGCATTCGTGGGTTGAAACTCCCACGTACACTCGTGTTTTTTGCACGAGTGGAATTGTACGTGTATGACCGTTTTTACCCCGCCATTTACGCAGCCATACGCCGTTTTTCGGAGGAAGCATGCTGGGTATTTTTGTGTTTCTATTACCCACCGAACTCTGACATGGATTACAGGATCTTTTTCGTGCGCACTTGGTCTTGTGCTTGCGTGTACACACGGGGGTGTTCGGACACCGAGGAGAGTCTGCACACAAAGTTGACTCTGAGAAATAAATCTCTCGCCGAACGTGGGGACGAACTCACGCTGACAGCGGCCAACTGGATACAAATCCAGCGTGCTACCGACTGAGCTACATCCCCGCCCTAGAGGAAGCAATTGACCTGCATGGCAGGCTTCTGATTGTTGGTGTATGTCCAAGTGGAAGATGTTGATAGCGCCCACAGGGGCTCACATCCGCATCGGACATCGGACATACACAGATATTTGTTCCAAGGGTCGCAACTCTCAATGCTCCAAGCCGGTTGACAGTTGCCTCCCAACACAAGTTTTTGTTGTGTTTATTATAAATATTAAAACAAAAATTGGTGTCAGAAAGAGACCAGAAGCGTCAGTACTTCAAATCTCTGCCCTCATCAGCGGCTAGTACCACTGAAACTGAGCTCCCTTTGGCCTCTGAGCAGCCAGAGCCAGATGAAACCGTCGCTCTAGAAAGCTGGCCAACTTAATTAAATTTACATTTTGTTGTGAAAAAAATGTCCTATTGATTTATTTTTGTTCAGGACAAATGTCCTATCACTTTTGCATTGTCCAGGATATTTGTCCTATGCCACCTCTCTTGGATGTGAGCCCCTGCACCCAGTGTGTAGATCTGTCAGACCCGGTGGGAACCCCTGTTTTGCAATTGGAGTATTCTCAAAAATACTTATTAGTATTTTCAGAAAAATGATCGTACTGCATGTACAAGCAGCATTTGAACATCCATTTTTCAAACATGCTTCACACTTGTTCGTCGCACAGTTAATTAAGATTTCCAATGCACTTAAAACAAATGCTTTTTCAATGTTTACTGACAAAAATTGGAATCATGTGTCAAAATACTTGATCCTTGATCGGCTTCGGCTTGTGAAGAAAAGTAGCCTAGGAATTTTTCTCATTGATAAACATAAACACAAATCGCCTTGAGTTGAGGAAAATAAAATATCTTTTAATAACGTATAATCTCTCAGGATACTTAAATAACTCTCCGAAACATGTTCACATTCATACACACTCATTACCTGGTGATGAACCGTGACACAAACACAATCTGGAAAGACACTGCATGCATGCACACTTTGATGACCAAAAATATACAGACCTGTGAACTCTAAGACTAATACCCAACACAGACAACGTCATGATTCATGCATTGATGAAAGTGGGAATGCGGCATAGACATTGATATCTTTCACGTTAGTAGCACTCACTCTGAATTGTTAAAATTGAGGGTTTTATCAAGCTGTCTGCAAAGTCAAGCAAAACAATTCTCAGGTTTTATATCTGGTTTGAACATGCATGGTGAAGGCAAAACGTTTTGTACAGTGTATTAATTAAACCACAAAAGACACTATAAGTATAAGCACTGTGAGTTAGTTTCAGATTCTACAAACAGTGACATACTTAGCTGCAAATACAAGAATCACACTTCTGTTGACATTATCCATTTTCCAGTAAACTAATTTCTCTCAAAAAAAACAAATAATGTGGTAGTCAGAGCTTTAATTAACTTATGAAAGACACGTCCATACACACAGTTCTCATACTGAATATATACACACAGCTATATCCCATTACAAGAATGAGACTTTTCTTGACATTTCCTATCCAATCCACTATTGTCACCAAAAAACAAAACAAAAAGCTGTTCATTTCCATTTAACACACTACACTTCACCAGGAACATTAACAGTAATTAAGATCAAAATAAAAAATGTAACAAAAGCTAGCCTGGTTAAAAATAGCAAGGTTACCACAAGGATTAGGTTGGTGGGGCAAGGGGGGGAGGGTCTTAGTCATATAAGTGACTTAAATATATAAACAATATCTTTTTTGACACATCCTTGTCCAATGTAGCATGTACTGCAATGAGGATGCCGCAACAGTGAGGCAGAAATCCCCCCCCCCCCCCCCCCCCCCCCCCCCCATGGCTAAGAATACTGCATTATGCACTTTAGGCAGGATGCAATGTTCAGCATACAACTGTTTGTGCTGAACATACTCATACATGTATACTATGTAACTATCAAATATTTTTCTTGTGATCACACACATTAATACACTATAGCCAATTAATGTAAACCTATGCCTCTAGCATGCCCAAGAGCAGTATTGTGTCTGGCAGTACTGGGCAGCCAAATCGAGGTATCCTCAAAAGGAATAAAGACCCTGGCAGTCTCATCCATCTTTCAGCAGGCATGTATTAATACTGATGTGTACATTTATCAGCTGGCCGTTAGTACCACCAATGTGCAGTTTACAACCAGTTAGTCACAATGTTAAACAGTCAAGTATTTAGGACAAAAGTTTTCTTCACTGAAAACTGTACCATTTACAGTCTTCCTCAAAACAAAAGTTTTCTTCACTGAAAACTGTACCATTTACAGTCTTCCTCAAAACAAAAGTTTTCTTCACTGAAAACTGTACCATTTACAGTCTTCCTCAAAACAAAAGTTTTCTTCACTGAAAACTGTACCATTTACAGTCTTCCTCAAAACAAAAGTTTTCTTCACTGAAAACTGTACCATTTACAGTCTTCCTCAAAACAAAAGTTTTCTTCACTGAAAACTGTACCATTTACAGTCTTCCTCAAAACAAAACTTTTCTTCACTGAAAACTGTACCATTTACAGTCTTCCTCAAAACAAAACAAAAAACTCGGCTAAATGTAAAAAGACACAAAAACAAACCAAAACCTGAAGATGTTTACTGTTCTACTGTACTTCAAACACATGAAGTTCAACCACATACAGCTGGCACTGCAAATCATTTTCAGTACTCAACTCCAAGGATCAATTATTACCGATCACTGATCTCAGATTACTTGCTGTGGATTGACATTAACAGCCCATAAAACCCAAACTATGTTATTTCCGGACATTGTCTATGGTGACACATGAAGTTCAACCACATACAGCTAATTTGACACACTCTTACACTTTTAAAGCCCATTGCAAACCACAGTGCTCTACCCCAAGGATGGAATAGTTGACAGTCTACAAGAATTCTTAGAAATCCCACAGCAAACCATGTTCAGCGCTGAATCCCAAAGACGTAATATGACCACCTGCAAGAATACTTCAAAAACTATGATGCAAACCTGAAGACTCGAACGATGGCATAGATCATTCTGCCGCAATGGGAGCGAACGAGAAGAAGAAAAGAAGATTTCGTTGCAAACCATGTTCAACGCTGAATCCCAAAGACGTAATACGACCGTCGGCAAGAATACCTAAAAACAAAACGCTGCAAACCAAGACCCAAACAATGGCATAGATCATGAGACGTAATATGACCATCTGCAACTCTACTACTTCAAAAACTACGCTGCAAACCAAGACCCAAACAATGGCACAGATCATTCCGCTGCAAAAAGTCTCACCTGTGACTGTATTGCCGCTCAAAGTAATTGCGGTTTTCTTTCTCTTGGATGGGGTACTGGGGCATCTCGTAAGGCGTGGACATCTCATCCCTGGGCTCGTAGCCGAATTCGCCATTGCGCTGCAGGATGGAGCCCGCCAGTTCCTCCAGCTTCCCGTCAACCTCCGCGTGCATGTGTTTGGTAAACTTGACTTTCGAGTTGGGGAAGATTGGCGACTGCGACTCTCCTGAAATGCAGAGCAACGCAACGGTTGGTAAACCAAGGTTTTATAGTTGAAGTCCCCTGTTTAAGACCTAAGAAAAATCAGAAAAAAAGAGTCTGAAAATGGAGTTAAAGAACATAGTCTGAAATAGCATACAGTGGAACCCCCCAATATAAGACTCCCTTCTTTTTATAACCTTGTTTTCTCAGACTTTCTGTTCTTAACCTCTGTAAAAATTACCCCCGTTTTAAGACTGAGGACTCCTTTTTCAGACCTGATTAACTCAGATTTTTGAAGGTCTTAAAAGGGGGGTTCCACTGTATTACAAGGAGAGCAGCGAATCTTAAATTAAGAAGGGGGATGGGGGTGGGAGTGGTAATTAATGAAGGGTTCCACTGTACAATTGAGCTTAATGAATATTATTCGCCTAAGAACTGCAGTGTGTTGAAATGATTCGACCTTAGCTAGGCCCTCATAGAACAGGAAAAGCTGCATAGCCAAGCCATTTTCTTCAAGTCCAAATTAAGTTGGAGCATGAACACAACAGCCAGGCCTATACTCAAAGTCCAAAGTTACAGCACAGTGCTACATGTATCTGTTATGTGAGTTCAGTGTACCTGAGAGAACATGACCTCTGTATATATATAAACAAGACTTTCCTTTATACTTTTGGCCCAGTAACTTTAGGCTTAAGCTGGAAATATTATTCTCATTCATATGTTGACACCAAGTCAGTATTCTTGATGAAGTGAATTATTGTTCTAACCTGAAGAGTATCAGATTGCCACTGTTACAAGCATCACATTTCACTATCCTCATTATTTCTTTTGTTTTTCTGTCTTAAAAGGGATCATCCAATGCAGGGACACCGTGCGCTATGAGTGCAAACCTGGGCCTAGTTATGGGGCAGAGAGTACAAAACAGAGAAGCCGAACAGTTGATATCCAAACCAGGGGTGAGCTGATTATAAGCACATTGTGTGTTGAAAGCTGTTACAAGAGGGGGTGTCAGGGATAAGGCAACAGGTCAACCAGAGTTTATGCACACTGACACACTAGCTGACAGTTCTTAGACATAAGCATACAAATGAGGATACTGAAGTGGTCCCTTTTACAATGTCATTAAAATTTTGAGAACACTGAATCATATAATATACATGTCATTATGTCATATGATAATATGAATGGCACAGTGGAACCTGCCTGCAAGGCCTCTAGGACGAGAGGACACATCCAAATAAAGGACTCATATTGTTGTCCCATATAGACCAAGTTCAAAAATAACTCTGGCAGGTTTTTATGAGTTGTAAAAGAGTGAATGTAACTCTTGCTTTTGTTGAGGAAAACTTGTCAACAAGACATTGCCAGTGACTAGCGAAGGGTACTGTGTCTGAAACCCATGGACAAGGAGCATGTGTAGAAAGCTTGCCTCACTGAACACAATTTTACCGTGTTCACTCTTTCACAACCCATACAAACCCAAAACCGGCACGGTTGGCCTAGTGGTAAGGCGTCCGCCCCGTGATCGGGAGGTCGTGGGTTCGAACCCCGGCCGGGTCATACCTAAGACTTTAAGATTGGCAATCTAGTGGCTGCTCCGCCTGGCGTCTGGCATTATGGGGTGAGTGCTAGGACTGGTTGGTCCGGTGTCAGAATAATGTGACTGGGTGAGACATGAAGCCTGTGCTGCGACTTCTGTCTTGTGTGTGGCGCACGTTATATGTCAAAGCAGCACCGCCCTGATATGGCCCTTCGTGGTCGGCTGGGCGTTAAGCAAACAAACAAACAAACAAAAAAACTACAAACCCAAGAGACTTATTTCTGGAGTTCGTGACTATTGCCTTTTATGGTAGAACCACCCAACCACCCCCCCCCCCCCCCCCCTTACCATCCCCCAATGTAAGACTTCTCCCCATGTAACTTGTAAGAGTTGAATTTTCAGACTTAAAATCTGTGATAACCATGCACCGTAAATTGACCCTCATTTTAAGACCCAAATTTCCCATTGTCTGAAGGTCTTAAAAGCTTTCTACACGGCATGCTCCTTGTCCATGGGTTTCAGACACAGTACCCTTCGCTAGTCACTGGCAATGTCTTGTTGACAAGTTGGCCTCAATAAAAGCACGAGTTACATTCACTCTGTTAGAACTCATAAAAACCTGCCAGAGTTATTGTTGAACATCATCTATTATATATAGATCTATAATATATTATGGGACAACTGTGTATCTTCATCAATTGCAAGTATACCTGTCCTGACAGGCCACCTGCAATAAAGGGACGTACACTTTTGACTCGCCCCATTGGGAGTCCTTTCATGACAGGTACAGGTAGAACGTATTGTACATACTGCAGTATACTCCCCTGAAATAGGCTTTCAACAACACATAGCAGTTTCTCCCAGCAGAATTAGGTGCATATTATCAGCCCCAAGAAACGTAAAGCAGACAGGGATACAACACAATAACACAACACTTAGCTTGAGATAGATCTTGCTCAGGTCTCTCTGACACTTTAATTCAGGCATTATAAATGACTGATCACATGTTAGATAACATTTTATTTCTACACGCAACACTTTTCACCATATAGGTCTGCAATTTTATCTGTCAGCTAAGCACATAACTGTTAATATTGTTATACAGTGTCCTTTTTGATGAGCTATTGGCACAATGGCATAATATGATTGAGCAAACAGTAAAAGTATCCAACAGAACAGATGGAAGCTGATGTACATTAATTTTATCTACAGCAATACATCAAGCTGGAAACTGAAATAAACATCTGTTGCATTAAAGGTACTGCTCAGCTTACGGTGTACAAAATGCGGCCCATCTCCAATTTCAGTTCATTTCATTCATTGGTTTAAACAATGTTTTATTAAATCAAACATTCATTAACGATTATCTCATGCATATTCAAACTATAGATGGATGTAACCATGCCGTAATAAATTTGCAAAATATTTAAAGAGTTTTGGTTACAAACTTACATTGATCATCAACTCGTAACTTTTAGCTACGAGTTGAAAATGCTGATATTACCCGAATAACATGCATATGATCAAAAAGAAAATATTTCTCCAAGTCAATTTAAGTTGCATTATTTCAAAGTCAACATTTCTTGGGCTTGCTTTCTCTTTAAACTGATGATTTCTCAGATAACTTAAAACTTATTTATATACATCTACTGATCTAGTAACACTGTGCAGCTGAATTAAAGGAGCAACATGAAATTAACCAAGGACAATTAAGCTTGTTGGCAAAAAACACCAAGAAACAAAACTCTACTGAACCAAATAATGTGTAAAAATTAGTTTAACTAACATCATTCTTGTGTACAGTGTACATCCCTTTTTCACACAAAGAATATTTAGCAAACTGATCAAACTGAAATGTGAAGCGCAACAAGACCAAAGTGACAGCTTGTATTGTGGAACCCCTGTTTAAAGCCCCCCCTTTTAAGACCCTAATGTTGAAGACTTTCTGTCCATAACGACTGCAAATTAATTATCTCCAGTTTAAGAAGCTATACTTTTGAAGACATAATTTTTTTAATTTTGAAAGTTCTTCAAATTATAGGGCTCCACTGTACCACTGTCGGCTTTAAGTTTAATCTTAAATGAAAACTATAAACTGACAACAACAGTTTTAACGCCATAACCAAATTGTAACCCAATAATTATTTGTAAATTCCGGGAACACAGAGAGGAAAAATACCAGTAATCATTTTTAAATTAATAATACAACATATAAACAACAATGGTGCAGAAATAACAAAGCAAAGGGAATGTGATTATGACATCATAATTATGACATCATATATATACTGACATACACATGAGTTAACATGTAAGTACCTTCTATAACACTGGCCTGCCCGTTCTCCTCTGATAAAGAAAGAATACAAAACAGACAAAGGAATAAGGATACAAAAAACAGATCTTAAAGCATGCATTAATACTGTTAGTGTTATTAGACTCTCTTGAAGGTTTAAGTTTAGGTCGTCTGAATTATAACTAAATGAGTACATGTATTTAAGTTGTATCGTTCTGGAAAAGAATATAGCGTCAAAAAGACAAAAACTGAACTTACGCAAGCTTTAAATATATGTATACAAGAAAATCTAGATTATATACACAGAAAGAAATTCATACAAGATTTTAGTAGAACACTATACCAAACTTCAGAGCCGCACTTAACAATGAACTGTTGTAAAAAAATCCTGAGTAAGTTCGGTTAATTTTGTTGCTTGTTCTTTTTCACAACATCTCGAAGACACTCCGACAGGCTATATCCCGCAATCGCGAGGAAACAACCAACTCTGATGTGTATGCCATGCAGCGTGCGCACAATATAATACCCTTTTCATTTGAAAATCAGCGTTCACGAGTTCATCGAAGTTCAGAATTTTTTGTGAAAAGGATTGCTGGCAGGTATCACAACGTAATATGATAGAGGTCACATGCGTTCGATGGAAGAGAGTTTATAATATGAAAACACAGGTGCTTAGCGAACACTACCAGTGATCAGCAAGCCATCCCAGGCGATTCGTGGCTCCGATGATTATATTTTCTACAGAAAATGGTATCATATCTAGCGCATAGCATTGGCATCACTATCAGTTGCTTGTCCTAATCGCATGATTAGAGCCGATCACGGATCAGAAGTGTGAAATCAATTCCGGATGTTGTGACAAACCTGTCTGCAGTCTCCTACTCCTCCAGACCGCCAAAAATCCTGACAGAGTTATTTCCGGAAAACATCTATTGGCATGACTAGAAAAACAAAGATTATAATTTACGGTCTATTGACAATAAATTGGTCAATCAAGACTCAACCAGTGTCTACAAGCAATGCGACCAGGAACTAGTACAGTGGCTTTTTGCCTACAAGTACAACTGTCAACTAGAAGTCTAGCTCTCATCAGCCTATCTGGCAGCAGGCCAGGGACTGTCAAATGTCGTTTATCACTCAAGAACTCTCAAACCCCTTGACAAAAGAGCACTTATTTCATAGTGAGACTGACCTATATTGATTCAAATCAATCCTCTAGGCGGATAAGAAATACATTTCGGTAACTTTCTTCCCTCCTTTTGATTACAGCTTCAGACTTAACGTTGAAACAGGAAACAGGAAAAAGTCTGTTCCGGTAGAGGAAGACATATCTTTCTCAGTGTGCTGCATGCCAGCATGGGACTGGTACGTTTTACGTCTCACTCTCAGTTTTCACACAACACTCCTCCTGTGCTGTATTCCTCCCTAAATTAGTCAACTGGTGTGTGTGAGCGTGCATGTGTGTGTGTCGATCTGTCCCCACGCGTGTCAGTTAATTTCATGTGTGTTGTGTATCTGCCTGCCTGGTCTATTTGTCCTGTCCATTTCCCCATTTTTGAGTCGATATGTTTTCAAAGGGGTTCTTTCCTGCACTTAGAAAGGAGGAGCCGTCACAGAAAGAAAAAAAGTCTCTATTGCAGCCGCAGTCTTAGACTAACAGACAGTCTGACAAACAGTTACACTTACAGGCAGCTTCACACAGCTAGTCTGCCGAGCTGTAGCCTACAGTGTAGGCCTACCAGTGTTATGTTGTACTATTGGTGAAAATAAAAGCATCTTCTCCTTCTTCTCCACATTACAATCTGACGTCTAGCTCAATGTCCTATCTAAGTTCAAATGTTAGTTTTGCATCCTATAGAGCTTTCGTAATGGACTGTACAAAATACGTCCTGTTTTCGCTGACATGCATTATATTAGCAGCTGATTCGCAAGTGCGTCGGTCGTGAATTACAGAATACGTACTGCGACGCTGGTATCTCACCTGGTCTTTTCTTCGATTCCTCCTCATTTTGTGCAGATCGATCAACCTCATCCATGTTTTCCGAAGATATTCTTTCACAACAAAATCTTGCTAGAATACCCGAAGCGTTTTATTTTCTTGTAGCAGCTGTTTTTCAGACAGCTCCGTTGTGTCAGGTTTCTTGTCCGCGAGTGCTGCATAAGTTACAGACGAACAACTTGGGGATCCGTTATTGACGAAACATACAATACACTTTATTTAAGAGTATTAAAATATAACGTATACTGTAGTCATTACACTAAATTATATTGAATTAAAATACCATTCTTATAACAGTATCATAATTACAGGAGAGATTTCTTCAATTTTTTCTTATGCTGCAACGCCAACGAAGCCTCCCTGCATTTTTGTCCGATGACCCAAACTTTGGTAAACAATAAGAACGTAGTAAGAGGGGACACAACTCAAACTGCAGTCGACTGACTCTTTGGGGGATTTTTCCCTTGGGGTTACAAAAGAACGACACATTACCATTACTCAGTAATTCTTTAATCAAATAAAAGACATGGACCACTTGCATTGTTGTAAAATGTAGTGGTTTTTTTTTATCTGACTCAACAAATATTAAACAAGGGTTGTTGTTGTTTTATGACTTCATTTTTCCGCATTAAGTTGATTGTTAATGCGTTTTAGCTCAATGGCTGTGACTTAGCATGATGAAAAGAAGCATATAACCATTCCATTCTTGTAATTGGATTTTGCAACGATCATCGACGGATTTCCTTAATTACGCCACCCCCCCCCCCCCCTTTCTCCCCCCCCCCCCCCCCTCGCTCCACCACCCGCCCCCGCCACCCATCGTTCCTCAGTTTTCAATACTGATTGAGTGGAGCCGATTTTGATACTAGTATAGGTACTCTCAGAGAGAATATATTCCTCTATTCCCATTTGTAAGTTTATGAACACATCATGACTGCATGTAACATATCATTTTGCTCAGAAACTACGTCGAGGAAATTAGGAGAAGCAGCTATAGTCTCCATGGTACGTCAGTGAAGCATAGACCTGGTTGAAGCTACCATAGACCTAATATAAACAGCCAGGGAAAAATCTTTGTTCAACACTGTAAGACTAACAAGCGCAAGTTTTCGTTTTCTCATAGAGTTGCTAACGCACTACCCGCTAACATAAAATTCGCACCCACAGTAGACGCCGCCTTCAAAAACTTCTTGGACAATTCTCCAAAATTTCTTAACCTTTTTTACGACTTTGATTGAAAGCATTGAAAGAATAGGGATTTAGGCATGCAAAGTATCTGACAAAGAAGGGGCACCAATAAGGCCTCGCGGCCTTCGGCTAACAAATATAACCGCCCCTACATACTACATACTACTACTACTACTACTACTACCGTACTACTACTACTAATATAGGTCCCTGAAGCTACTAACGTGCTAATTGTCTTTCCTTTTCGTCGTTTCATGTGTGTATTCTAGTAGGGACTAGTCGTAAGAAAGCAACATATGGACCTAAAGCTATTATCCTTCCGTAATAAAGTTTTCGAGTTCAAGTTCGGGTTCTCTAATTTTATGATGTGCTGCATTCAATTGTGTTCGGCAAGTTTGCGGTCTTTAGTCGATACGTGTCTTGCAGAACGTAAACAAACATGGCGGAAGACCTGACCGTTCACAATACCAACAGGGACGAAACACTGGAACTGGCCATCTGTCAGCCAGATCATCCGAATCAAGCTTTGTTCGTCGGAGATCTAGACATCTTTCTATCAGATTTTCGAACCAGGATCTCCGAGAGCGATCTCTTTCTTCCTGAAGCATGGCGTTTCATGACCCGAGGTGGAAGCCTGATTTCTGCTGGTCAGGAAGCGAACATCCAGCTGAACAACATTGCAAGGGAACGCGAAGAAACAGGCGTTTTGGATGTCATGATTGATCCCTCTCTGTCCAGTCCTCCGCCACGTAGAGGTTCTCCAAACCAGGCTGGCAGTCCTCTGGCATCGTTCGCCACCATCGTGGCAGCTGTGCGTGACATCTTCGTGAATTCCATTCAGCCCAACATGCACGAGCTCATCAAACCGTTGATTATTGCTGCAGGCGCTGCGGCCGTTCTCTCCTTCGTGCTCGCTCTGGTGCTGTCTGTGGTGAGTTTTGCGCTGCTTTAGCGCCTGTGAGAGTCTGAAAATGATGGTTGAATATTTCGCAAAGGGAAAGAGGGAGGCTGTTTCTTCTTCGTCCGTTTTGCAAGAGGTAGAGAAACAGAATGTGTGTGCTTACAAGTGCATGTGTGAACACGTGCCATTCTTGTCCTTTGCCAGAATGTTCTCGCATGCTCCAAGTTTGTGCTTTTCTCTCATCTAACATCTATATTTGTATTTTTATGATTAAGCCCCAATGGGATAGTGGTTGCGGTATTATTATTAATGAACAGAAACACAACTTAGGCCAAACAAAAAAATAGGTGTGGTTACGGTAACATAGCCAAAAAAAAATAGGGTAGGAAGGTAGGCAATCACTTTTTTTTTTAAACTTTTTTTTCTAATGTGTACAAATTAAACCTAATTGACAGGGAAATAAGTGTGCGACTCGAGCGCTTTCGCTTTCATTGCGTTTTCTGCACTCGTTTTCTTGTTTTGTGTTTTGTTTTTTTTGACAAATGTAATTAAAAGTTATAGGGTCGGCCCCTAAAAATAGGGTAGGTCGGGTTACCGTAACCACACCTTTTTTTTTTTAGGCCTTAGCTCAGTGAAGCGTTGTCTCTTTGTATGTTTTACCCTGTGATTGTGTAATGTCTTTTTTCAATTTCATGCTTGCAAATTACAAACATGTTGACCTGCTGCAGTAACCATTACATGCTTTTCCACAAGCATCAAAACAATGGAGTGAGTTAGGGCCTGGTGGCACTTGATTTGTCATCCTCGTGTCAGAGGATCGACTCCAGGACAGACAAGGGTCAACTCTATGTGCAGACTCAGGGACAGTTACAGTACCAACTCAGTTGATTGTTCATGCGTTTAACTGAGTGGCTGTGACTTAATTAGCATGAGTAAAGAAGCATTTTAGCATATAACCGTTCCATTCTTGCAATTGGATTTGGGTGTCATCAAGTTGTTTCTGCATTGCAGCGATCACCGAAGGACTTCCTTAATTCCCCCCCCCCCCCCCCCCCTTCCCGCTATTCCAATTCTCTCCCTCCCTCTCTTTCCCCCTCTCTCTCTCTCTCTCTCTCTCTCTCTCTCTCTCTCTCTCTCTCTCTCTTCTCTCTTTCTGTCTCTCCCTCTTTCTCTCCCCCCCCCCCCCCCCCTCGCCCCCAAGTCCTGTGTCAGCGCAGTCACATGTAGTACTCAATAACTACTGACCGCCATTCTGACACCGACACTGTGACAGAAGTGCAAGTGGCTGATTAAACCTTAAAACGCAAACAACTGGGTAGCACCACTCTTGTTGAGTGCTAGCTTTTTACTGGGGTTGGTAGGAAGCAACAGGAATTTCCCAGCAATGGAATTATAAAGTAGTGGAAATGAAAAAAAATCAAATACATGCCTTTTTGTGTGCAGAGTCTGGGTGCCTTGGGGGGAGTGAACCGGTCTGTGCTTGTGCCTTTCTTGCGCCACCACCTGTGTTCTGCCGAGATTGACACTGCTTCACACATGCCACAGCTCTACAAGCGCATCAACGGTAAGTGTTTTAAGCCTCACACTGTGTGATCCTTCGGGAGCCAGGGCCAAGTGTGTTTTAAGCCTCAAACTCTGTGATCCTACGGGAGCCAGGGCCCAGTGTGTTTTAAGCCTCACACTCTGTGATCCTGCGGGAGCCAGGGTCCAGTGTGTTTTAAGCCTCACACTCTGTGATCCTATGGGAGCCAGGGTCCAGTGTGTTTTAAGCCTCACACTCTGTGATCCTACGGGAGCCAGGGCCCAGTGTGTTTTAAGCCTCACACTCTGTGATCCTACGGGAGCCAGGGCCCAGTGTGTTTTAAGCCTCACACTCTGTGATCCTACGGGAGCCAGGGCCCAGTGTGTTTTAAGCCTCACACTCTGTGATCCTACGGGAGCCAGGGCCCAGTGTGTTTTAAGCCTCACACTCTGTGATCCTACGGGAGCCAGGGCCCAGTGTGTTTTAAGCCTCACACTCTGTGATCCTACGGGAGCCAGGGTCCAGTGTGTTTTAAGCCTGACACTCTGTGATCCTACGGGAGCCAGGGCCCAGTGTGTTTTAAGCCTGACACTCTGTGATCCATCGGGAGCCAGAGCCCAGTGTGTTTTAAGCCTGACACTCTGTGATCCATCGGGAGCCAGGGCCCAGTGTGTTTTAAGCCTCACACTCTGTGATCCATCGGGAGCCAGGGTCCAGTGTGTTTTAAGCCTCACACTCTGTGATCCTGCGGGAGCCAGGGTCCAGTGTGTTTTAAGCCTCACACTCTGTGATCCTTCGGGAGCCAGGGCCCAGTGTGTTTTAAGCCTGACACTCTGTGATCCATCGGGAGCCAGAGCCCAGTGTGTTTTAAGCCTCACACTCTGTGATCCTACGGGAGCCAGGGCCCAGTGTGTTTTAAGCCTCACACTCTGTGATCCTTCGGGAGCCAGGGCCCAGTGTGTTTTAACTCTACAGGGGAACCCTGCCTTTCACTCTCAGAACCTCCCCAAATCTAAGAAAATCAGTTCTGAGAACACGGTAGTCTGAAAATGGAGGTACAATCTAGCTTCTATGTCGGGGGTGAGTCCTTTGCATCAGCATGCTTGATTAGGCCACAAAAAAAAATTGTCTGTTTCTGGTAACATGGCTAAAAAAAATAGGGTCGGTAGGTAGGGATTTTTTTAAATTTTTTTAAAAAAAAATTTTTTACCCCAAATGTAGACCAATAAAACTAACTTTAAAAATCGCGCAAAGAGACTGGATTCACTATACATAGAGACAAGACACTCAACACATTTACAAATCGTCAGCGGACTTTCGTTTTCACACGTTTTTGTTGTTCATTTTCTCACCCTGTCCTTTACCACCAAAAAAACCACCCAAAAACTTTTGAGTTTGGAAAAAAAAGTTTAGGGTCGGCGCCGAAATTTAGGGTCGGTCGGGTGACCAGAAACAGACAATTTTTTTTTTGTGCCTTATGCAGCAGATACGAATCGAAAAGCAAAAGCGGTTACCTTCCATTTGATAAACAAGATAAGATAAGACAGCTATAACTCAGTTTAAGTTTTCTTTAACAATAACAGTCTGTGAAGTGCACACACAGTGCAGCCGAGACATACACCCAACCTGTACTGAAAGTGTATACTGTATTATACATGTAATAAAATCAGTTGTGTGACCAAATGGTTTAATTGAGTCAGCATTAGTTGTAATGCATAAACCGATCTCTTTTCTTTTGCAGAGTTGGAAAACAAAATGCATCACATGAGACAAGGTAAACAGTCTGTTTGTTTGTCTGTCTGTTTGTTCTTCTGCGATTGTGTATGTTTGGATACGCATGTGTGCATCTGTTGGCCTATCTGCTGGCTCAATGTATGTGTGTGTATTTGTGTCTGTCTGTTTGCCTGTCCATCTTTGTTTGTGTGTGTGTCTGTGTTGTGTCTGTAAGTGTCTATTCATATAGATCTGTGTTGAGATGTGTATTTGTCAGTTAACAGTGACACACATACATGTGTGCCACCTGCTGTTCATAATTGCTTTGACAAATATGTACATTTCATAGCAATACACTCAGTAGAACCACCCTTTTAAGGGCAGGTGGGCCAGTGCAAAATTGACCAAATCGTTCAAAACACTGTTTTGGGTATTTTAGCAGATTATGTTTCCATAACATACCTATCATCCATGTGTGTCGGTGTTTTTGTCAAAAGTGTCCTATTTATCTGTCAATAAAGACAAAATGTGAACATGTGTGGCATTGATTGTCTTCTGTAGTCGATATTCCCCCGCCAAAAAATGTCTCCTTTCAAAGGCTAGTTACGGCTTTGTCCTCAGCAAAACAGTGCATTCACGACATACGAAACTGCGCAGCAGCTCTTGACCTATAACATGACATCAGTGTTTTGATGAATGTTCCATTCACTCAGCCACTTGTCCGTTGCAAAGGCAGCAATCGTAATCGAACGGAAATGTCCTTATTTGGAAGGTACTCGACATCCATTGGTTCGTTTCATAAACCGAAATCGGGAACCAGTTTACTTTGTGAGTGCGCATGCTCAGCTTACGAATTTTGCATACGGAAACTACCGAAGAGACTCTCGGCCATGACGGGAACACCCGAAGTTCACTCGGTTTTACAACATCCTGGTTACACATCAAACGATCGGTGACAACCGAAAGCGAATTTTTCCTTGAGAAACAACCTTTGATACGATAACAATGGCTCGAAATAAGAAAGAGGACAATGTCTTAATTAGTTCGGTTAGCAACAACAAGTAGTTCCGCTGGTACTAGGCCAAAGTTTGGATTCTGTCGGTGTTTCCGATACAGAGGAAAGCTTTGATCTCCACGCAGATCCACAGGTCGCCATTTCCGAACACGCCATGCAGCACACTTTTTACGTCTCGGCACTGGCTTGCTTTGCGCTGAATTTGAGTCAGTTTCTGTGCAGTATCTCCTCGACAAGCAAGTTGAGCATTTGCTACGCAAAAAAAACAAAAACAGGAGAAAGTATCCAACATCAGTCAGATTATCGGTAATGTTTGCTGGGCCTGCCATTTCCCGAACGAAACTGGATCAGCAACTGTTTGTATCAGCATCTGCACTTTCGTAAATTCCGTCACTGTCTTGACGAACTGTGTCATTTTCTTCACCGCGATACACAGTTCATTGCGAAGAGCTTCCTCAGTAAATCGTTCAGATTCCACGTACGATTTGTTGTCAAAAAACAACTCAAACGAAAGTTTCAAACTCATCATCCTCCATCTTGCTTGTCGAAGCACCAAAGTACTGTATCGATGTAAAAACAAAAGCAGAAAACTTCGAGGAAACCAACAAATCGACGAGATAACGGAAGGAAATAAGTCTCGTTCTGGCTCAAGTAAGTTACCGTTAAAAATACTGTTATTCTCGCATGCAAATACAAACGAGAATCGGGTCATTGATACACGTTTAGCGCTGGGGCAGTATCCCCATGCTGGTTGACAGAGGGAAAGAAGGGATGGACGCATAAATTCTCTGCTGGCGTGCTAAAGGCTAAGTAGTTTGCAATTCAAATAAACTAAGCTGTTCATTCATAACACAGTTTTGTCCTTGTGTGTCTGTTTCAATAGTGTTTCTGTGGTGTTCAATCTTCAATGTCGTTTTTCTCAGTTCAGCCATTTTGCCTACGGTTACGTCTTGGGTTACGCGATTTCTCTGGCTGTAATTTAGCTAGAGCAATATTTTCTTTTGTAGTTTGTGCAGAATATAACATTCTGGGGGATTACGAAGGGATTTTGCTGAAATTTTATTATAGTCATATCCAGATTATTTCAAAAAATAATTTCGCAAGCGTTACCCTAAAGTTTGACAGTTGTAACAAAGAAGTGTTCCTAACTCCAAATATAAATATAATAAACAAAATCTGCTTCGTAATCCCCTAGAGCATACCCAGAAGGATAAAATAAAACAATAATTAGAAGTGTGACAATCACATCTGATGAAAATCCGTGTATCTCCTGTACACCACTTTTGTCTGTATTTTGACTGTTTTTGTCGCGTAAAACAAAAACCAGCAACCGAAAATACAAAAAGTGACTATTCTTTGTCATCATTTGTTCATTTCTTTCATAAAATAACATTCAGACACAATAAAACATTCAAAATTGAAAAAAAGGTAGTGCACTGGCCCACCTCCCCTTAAGACCCCCCAATTTAAGAACTCCCACCCCCACCCCACCCCATTTTAAAACCTTGCTTTTTCAGAAATTCTGTTTATTTATTAATCAGTAAATTTATCTCCATTTTTAGCCTCCCTCCTTTTTGAGACCTAATTTTCATTTTCAAAAGTCTTATAAGGGCGGCTCCACTGTACCAAAGTATGTATTCATGTTCCTCCTGTTGGCTGCAGTGGAGGTGGGGACGCTGGTGTGCAAGGACGACCACCACATGTACGAAGAAAATGAAACCACCATGGTCCACGTGCCGTTCAGGAAGACCAACTTCTCCGACTCGCCGCGCGTCATCTTCGGCCTGCGTGGTCTGAGCGTGGACGACTTCAACAGTGTTCGCCTGGAGGACCTGCGGGTCAACGGCACGGGATTCTCCGTCAAGTGTTCGTACTTCGGCAAGTGGATGCACTACAGCATGGAGTTCAGCTGGGTGGCCGTCGGACAATAATTAACAGAGCGAGTGAATGACAAGGCTGAGAACAAAATTCAATGTTTTCGATTTCCCTGACCGACCGTTTTTTTGTTTTTTTTCTCCTGACCCTAGAACTTTAAATTTCATGACCTGGCATTAATCTAATTAATTTTTGAGGATGAAAGTCGCTTGTTCATTTCAATGCTAGTTATTTTCTCAGGTACCAGGAGATTGGTTCCGTATAACTCTCGCTTACTCCGTTACACATGTAGTACCGTACTTTCCGGGTCATAAGGCGCGACTTTTTTCCTCGAGTTCGACCCCTGCGTCTTGTATAACGAAGCGCCTAATCCGTGTATGAAATACGAAAAAAATCAAAGAGACCGCTTGAGTACCAGTCAAACAACTTGTGATAATGCATGTTTCAGCAACTAGTACTAGGCACTGCCCTGCCTTTGATCTGGCCGCACACACAGATTTTCAGTCTGTTAAAGTCGGTCACTGACCGGTCACTGACCCCGGTGCAGGAAGTGTTTCCTCTCTCAGATATGACAGGGGAACCACCTCTCATGGCAAAAACTGGGTCATTGACCCCTGGGAAGAAGGTCGTGTCTTTTAACAAGGCCACCCAGCTATCACAATGCCTTTGATCTGGCCGCACACACAGAGCACACATATTTTCACTCAGTTAAAGTCGGTCACTGACCGGTCACTGACCCCGGTGCAGGAAGTGTTTCCTCTCTCAGATATGACAGGGGAACCACCTCTCATGGCAAAAACTGGGTCATTTTGGTGCGCCCTATCGGCCCCCGGCGCCCAATGGGTGACTGGATTACAATTTTTTTGAGTCACTTGAGAAAATGTGACTCTATGTAATCGGTCAGTGTTAGTCTGTCCGGCCGGCCGTCCGTAGACACCACCTTAACGTTGGACTTTTCTCGGAAACTATCAAAGCGATCGGGCTCATATTTTGTTTAGTCGTGACCTCCAATGACCTCTACACTTTAACGATGGTTTCGTTGACCTTTGACCTTTTTCAAGGTCACAGGTCAGCGTCAAAGGAAAAATTAGACATTTTATATCTTTGACAAAGTTCATCGGATGTGATTGAAACTTTGTAGGATTATTCTTTACATCAAAGTATTTACATCTGTAGCCTTTTACGAACGTTATCAGAAAAACAAGGGAGATAACTAGCCTTTTCTGTTCAGCAACACACAACTTAACGTTGGGCTTTTCTCGGAAACTATAAAAGTGACCGGGCTCAAATTTTATGTGAACGTGACTCATTGTGTTGTGAATAGCAATTTCTTCCTGTCCATCTGATGCCTCATATAATATTCAGAACTGCGAAAGTGACTTGATCGAGCGTTTGCTCTTCTTGTTTAAAAAGAAGGGGGTGCGTCTTAGATAACGAAGCGCCTTGTCACCCGGAAAGTACGGTATGCATATAGAGCGTTTACTTCCCTTTGGTTATTTGACCTTTCCTAGCAGTGTTTAACCCGCACACAAGTCCCAAGAGGCCTTCCTTCATTGAGCTTAAAGTTGGCTTCAAAAAGACTTTGCTTAGTCTTTTTACTGAAAATTTAATTGCGAAGCTTTGTGAAGTAGACTTCGTCCAATTAATATCATTCTTATTGGCATTGGAAGTAAGGGCATAAGTATCAAAGTCTTTTGTGAACAAGAAACAATTAACAAGTGGCTCTATCCCATCTCCCCCCCCCCCCCCCCCCCCCCCCCCTTTCCCCGTCGCGATATAACCTTTGTGGTTGAAAACGACGTTAAACACCAAACAAAGAAAGAAAGTATCAAAGTTTAGTGAACAAGTCGCACCTTGTATTCCCTCGAAATGATGTCGGCACTTTACAGTAGCAACTACAGAGTGGTTTTTTCTTGACAACAGTTTAACTTTGATTCCCTTTGCCTTCCCTCTGCAAAGGGTATGTCTGAATCTGAATCTGATGTGTTACGTTGCTGCATCCAGATAAGGCCTACAAAAAAAATAGGTGTGGTTACGGTAACCCGACCTACCCTATTTTTAGGGGCCGATCCTATAACTTTTTATTACATTTTGTCAACAACAAAAACAAACAAAAAACGAGTGCAAAAAACGCAATGAAAGCGAAAGCGCCCGAGTCGCACACTTATTTCCCTGTCAAGTAGGTTTAATTTGTACACATTAGAAAAAAAAGTTTAACAAAAAAAAAAAGTGATTGCCTACCCTATTTTTTTTGGCTATGTTACCGTAACCACACCTATTTTTTGGGGGGCCTAACCGGCGTTGGTGCAACGGGTGGAGTGCGCAGCGTGCTTGTTATCGTCCTCTAGCGGGTGCCAGAGCCGACTTGAAGGCCTCAGTACTGTCCGAGTGCACTGTCCTATTTATTATCTAGGTGGTTCCAGGCTATTAATCTTTTGGGAAAGAAAGCGTGTTTGTATTGTTCTGTCTTACAGTGTGGCACTTTGTACGCTTTGTCATTGTATGTGCAGCGTACTGTATGATTTTAGGTTACGTGTCTGTGATGTCAGTTGATTCAGCAAAAAAAATGTCAGATTGTACAATTATGCGACAGTCTGACAAAAATTTGATGAAGCATTTACTGGTTGCTGTTGTTTTGTTTTGATGAATGATGTTTTAAGTATAGATGAGCGTATTTGTTGTTGTGATGCACTGTAGGTGCATGTGTACTTTGTTGAAAAGCTTTTGTGATTTTGTTTGACCTGTACCTAAGTTCTCGTGGATAGCTTGCAGCCTTGCTTCTTTTATTTGCTCTTTCTGTATTTTTTCTTCACTTTCTTACCCTTAACTTTTTTTCTCATGGTGCGGTTATTATTCTGTCATTGGGAGTTTGAAGTGGTGTGTTTTAACGAGTTTAGAAGTACGTAGAATCATATTTTGGCAATATTGAGATTAAGCCCAATGTAAGCTTTGCGTCATACTATGTCGATGAATCTCACTACAGTCGAGACCGGATGTAAGAAAGTCGTCGGGACCCACTTTTTGTCTTTCATACATCCGGTCTTTACTAAATCCGGTTAACCGGATGTATGAAAATATTGTGGATTGACTTTCATACATCCGGCCACGCGTCTGTTACTTGATAAAAGTAGGGGTTTTTTCATATATTTTTTGTATTTATTTGTTTTTTTATGTTTAAATGTTTTGATACATATCCTTGTTAGAAGAAAAGGTTTGTTTGTGAATAACAAGTGGAAAAGTACATGTACTTACATACACTGACACAGTCAGGACAACCGATAGAAAGAGCAACTGTTTGTGTAAGGAACTGTTCTGCTTTGCATAAGGCCGTGCACTCTCCGCCCCCCCCCGTCCCTCTGTGTGTGTGTGTGTGTGCGCGTACGTGCGTGCGCTCGCGCGCATGTGTGTGTGTGTGTTTGTGTTTGTGTGTGGCTCAACTGTATTGTGTGTGTTCCCTCCACAACCCTTTTGCGCTTTTGACAATGTTTTTGGTCGTGGAAGCTTTGTAATGACCGTTGGCGTAGCAAATAACATTTTCTGAGTTCTCTCTCTCTCTCTCTCTCTCCCTCTCTCTCTCTCTCTCTCTCTCTCTCTCTCTCTCTCTCTCTCTCTCTCTCTCTCTCTCTCTCTCTCTCTCCAAAACGCACACATTTATGACACACACACACGCGCGCGCACTGAATACAAAAAAGTGAGTTAAACTTAAAACCAGTTTAATGGATTAAAACAACAACAACAACATAAAAAAAACTGAGTCACACCCACGACCAATGCCTCTGGTTCTAATTGTACAAAAAAATGCCTTCCTGGGCTATTATGGCTCTTCAGTCATGACAAAGGGAAATTACTCTTACCACACTTTGGTGACTTGGGTCTACTTTCGTTTTCTTACAACCGGTCTTGCAACAACGCATTTGTGCTGCTCGGGACCAGAGATTTGCTTTCATACAACCGGACTTTTATACATCCGATTTTCATACAACCGGAAAATTCTAAGTAATAACAAAGAGTAGCTTCTGCCGGGACCCTGCCTACCCCTTTCATACATCCAGACTTTCATACATCCGGTGTTTTATACATCCGGTCTATACTGTATGTGTCTTCTTTCAGTATGTGATGTCTTTGGTGATTGTATTCATGGCTGTTGTTCTAAGTGTAGGAAAATACTTTTCTGGAATTTGTGTTAATTTTAATGATTGTATTTCTTAATGGGTGATGGTGTGTTTTGTTTGTTTTTATCTGCAAATGTTGGATTACTTTACACTTTTTTTTGTTCTCTGACAGAGGACTTTTACATTAAAATGAGTTGTCTTGCAAACTGAAGAAATGCGAACCATGTCAAAATGCATTTTTATTATAATATACTGACATTAAGGCTCAAAACCACAGACAAAGTGGTCCCCTTTTCTGTGAGAAGTGCAGTTTTCTCAAGCAGTAGTTTTGTGGGGTAAATAGGAAGTTTACACCATTTCATTTCACTGGTGTCACTTAACAAGTCAAGACAGTGGTGTCAGGTAACAGGTATGCATAATCTACAGAATACAGTGGTAACAGGTAACAGGTATGCATAATCTACAGAATACAGTGGTGTCAGGTAACAGGTATGCATAATCTACAGAATACAGTGGTAACAGGTAACAGGTATGCATAATCTACAGAATACAGTGGTGTCAGGTAACAGGTATGCATAATCTACAGAATACAGTGGTGTCAGGTAACAGGTATGCATAATCTACAGAATACAGTGGTGTCAGGTAACAGGTATGCATAATCTACAGAATACAGTGGGATACCCAGCCCCTCTGTTTAAGACATGTCCCATTTTAAGACCCTGGGTTTGCAGATTAACATTTTATAATGTCCGTATATTTTAAGACCCGATTTTCTCAGATTTCGGGAGTCTTAAAAAGGGGCTTTCATGGTACCTATAGATCTTTAAGGCTGGCGCCTGGTGACCTTGTTTGTCAACCATTGTAACACAATCAAAAGTTTATTTTTCATAACTGATGTTGAATTTGAGATGTTGGTAATGTAGGCAACCTTTTAAAAACCTCTGTGTGAATAGCTTCTGACTTCGCTCCATACGTTGTAATCTGTTTCTCTGTACATTATTTTCCCCTTTCTGTGTCAATCATAGCATCATTTTTTGTGTGTGCCACTTTGTAATTTTTGCTACAGCGGTACATGTACCTGGAAAGTGGGGCCCCTCTCAGGAGAGGACAGCGTCATGCTCATAAGATAATTGCCTATGTCATTTTTTGATGTTTTGAGAAAAACGCATACAAACTTATTTTCGTTTCTGAACAATTAATCTGCCTATCTCATTTTAGTTATAAGCTGCAAACTGCCTATCTCGAGCGGACCAACAGCTGAATAAACGTGAGATAAAGAGCTGACAGGAATATTTTCAATCAGCAAAACTGCATAACAACCCACAAAGAGCTTTTGCATACTTTCACATTCTCAAAACAAGCCTTCCTGTATCATTAAGAAAAAGTACCAAACTCAAGAAACAAGATCGGCAGTTTTGCTTACGTTACCGTGGCAATGGTTTCCGATGGTCTGAGAGTTTGTACTCTCAAACACATGATAGATAACCTTCCAGTATAGCTTCCCCTGTAGTTTCACTACAGAAATGCCTAACATTGAGATAGGTATTTTTCTTATGAGTGTGACGACAGCTTCCAAGAAAGGACACCTTCTCTTGTCTATGTGACAGGGGAGGCTACCGCTCCTTTCACAGCAGACTGGAATTCTGTTTGTGATGGGGTCTGGTGGTTTCCGATTGTCCGTATGTTCATGGAAACCTTCGGGTTTGCATAACAGTTTTTATAGGGCTAAGAAATTAGCCCTAACATTTTCAATCCTGTTCAGTGATTGCACTTCGTCTCCCGAGGTGATCGTAGTGTTTCGGCACTCGGTTACATCTATAAACTTGACCAAGAGTCCACCTGTCCTCTAGACACTTTTGACTGGTCCCAAGGCTGTCCTTAATGCATCACAGGTACCGCCGTAGTTGGTGTTCACAGTTGTATTTCTTACCTGGATTCTCAGAATGTAGAGATATTGTCACTGCCAAGGTACATCTTTCATTTTTGAAACTGGACAAAATTGTCAAAGGATGAAAGTAAACCATTGTTGTGCATTTGTGACTTAAAATGTGTCTGAAAATGAAATGTAAATAACAAAAGAACATTTTGAATGATGTTTGAGTGCAGCTTAAAGAAACGGTCCGTCCTGTGTGAACAGTTTGGCTTACTGATACTACAGACTATTACACAGAATAAGACCATCCCTCCACTTGGTCACATACCAAGCATTAGTTTCCTGACCGTGTACTGCAGAGTGGAAATCTTTTTCTGTTTTTCTGTTAATTTCTTGAAAGCCAGGATGTCTGAATTAAACGGTTTGGAATTGTCTAGACAAAGCTAAATTTAAACGTTCGCAATGATATTTCAGACTCAATTGAGAATCTCAAGTTGTCTTGGTAGCGGCAAGTGGCAGGTGCTTTGTTGTTGATGGGGTCCATTTGTTCGGATGATTGTGATGATTGCCTGTGTTGCAATGTACTTTGTCCAAATGTTATTTGTGCAATTAAACCAGAATAGACGTTTTCTCTCTTTGCTTGTTTGGCTGCTGATGTGAAGTGAAGATTATTGTTCCAGATTTATGTTTTAAAATGCCAATGCATGCACACACACACACACACGCACACATATACACACCTGTTCACACACATACACACGCATGCGCACACATACACACACACACACTCATACCTCTACACACACTCACACCTACACACACACACATACACACCTCTACACACACACACACACACACACACACACACATACACCTCTACACACACACACACACACACACACAAACACACATACAATGGAAATAAATGTGTGTATGCACCCATGTGTGTGCACGTGCTTGGGAGCATGTGTGTGTTAGTGGATGAATGGGACCGTGAAATAATTAGGACTATCTGTGTCCCGCAACTCATTTCTGTCACAGGTGCGAAGTACTAGAAAGACTTGTCACTCTCTTATCTACTGACAGGTAGCAGACCATGATACTTGCTCTTTCTGCCAGTTTACCTCAGTTCTGCCTATTTGTAAAAACAAACAATATGCATCTTGGTCAGGATGTCCCCATTCTCAGACACACGATCAGAAATAGTCATGTGGTGCAAAGAGCTGACTCAAATTATAAAGAGTAATCCCCCTTTAAGACTGTTCTCTTTTTAAGGCCTTTCTTAATTGTTTACTGTCAGATTTTCTGCACATAAGTAACCTTTGTAAGTTACCTCTTTCTTCAAACTCTTTCCCTTCAAAGACTGCACGTTGTCATAATCTTTTTTTTAGGTCTTACATGGGGGGTATCATTGTTCACACGAACAGAAAATGTTTCAGTGACAGTTTAAACGAGCTTTTTTTGACGCAATGGTTAAAAACGGAGGTATCTTAAACAGCATAGTTCAGCGATAATATTAGCGTTAAAATACTTTAAAGACACGCACACACACACAGAGACGAGCACTCACACATGCACATGCGCACACTCAAACACACACACACATTCATGTACACATACACATGCATACACACGCACCCACGTACATACACACACCGTCACACACACACACACAAACACAAACACACACACACGCACACACACACACACACACACACACACACACAGGCTGACAAGATATGACGAATTTGTATTTGCTTTATTATATCCTTCTCAGTGCCTGTCTCTCTCCGAATCTCTCTCCGTCTGTCTCTCTCTGAATCTCTCTCCGTCTGTCTCTCTCTCTGTCTCTCTCCGTCTGTCTCTGTCTGAATCTCTCTCCGTCTGTCTCAGTCTCTCCGAATCTCTCTCTGAATCTCTCTCCGTCTGTCTCTCTGTCTCTCAGTGCCTGTCTATGTCTGAATCTCTCTCCGTCTGTCTCTCTCTGTCTGTCTCTCTCTGTCTGTCTCTCTCTGTCTGTCTGTCTCTCTCTGTCTGTCTCTCTCTGAATCTCTCTCCGTCTGTCTCTCTCTGTCTGTCTCTCTCTGTCTCTGAATCTCTCTCCGTCTGTCTCTCTCCGAATCTCTCTCCGTCTGTCTCTCTCCGTCTGTCTCTCTCTGTCTCTCTCTGTCTGTCTCTCTCTGAATCTCTCTCCGTCTGTCTCTCTCTGTCTCTCTCTCTGTCTGTCTCTCTCTGAATCTCTCTCCGTCTGTCTCTCTCTGAATTTCTCTCCGTCTGTCTCTCTCTGTCTGTCTCTCTCTGTCTCTGAATCTCAGTCTCTCCGTCTGTCTCTCTCCGAATCTCTCTCCGTCTGTCTCTCTCCGTCTGTCTCTCTCCGAATCTCTCTCGGTCTGTCTCTCTCTGAATCTCTCGCTGTATGTCTACCTGTCTCTTTGTCTCTCTATATCTGTCTCTCTCTGTCTGTCTGTCTCCAAGTCTCGGTCTGTCTCTCTCTGAATCTCTCTCCGTCTGTCTCTCTCTGTCTGTCTCTCTCTGTCTCTGAATCTCAGTCTCTCCGTCTGTCTCTCTCCGAATCTCTCTCCGTCTGTCTCTCTCTGAATCTCTCTCCGTCTGTCTCTCTCTCTGTCTCTCTCCGTCTGTCTCTCTCCGTCTACGGTCTCTCTCTGTCTCTCTTCCCGTTGGTATTCATTCAATCCCCCATTGTCATTAATAACTTGTTTTAAAAATCATCAACACGCTCCAATCTCGTAGCAGTAATCCTAAACTCGTACTAAGGCCAAGCTGATGAGAAAGAGAGAGAGAGAGAGACTGAGAGAGAGAGAGAGAGAGAGAGAGAGAGAGAGAGAGAGAGAGAGAGAGTGAGAGACAGAGCTCGAGAGAGAGAGAGAGTGAGACAGACAGACAGAGACAGACATACAGACATAAGGACAGACAGGTCAAAGCAATAACGAATGTAACGCACAGAACAGAAGACATTGCAAGTTTAGCGACAACCTCCCATCCCCTAACAGTTTCAAAGAAAGGCCGTACACGCGCCACTGTAGGCCTGGCAGTCTGGATCCACACTTTTCACGATTTGGCAACCTTCTTTGCAACTTTGCGAAAGGTCGTTCGTGTATTTATGTAACGTAATTCTATTATCTCACCCTATCCTTCCACCCCTCTCCGCCCCCCTCACGCCTGTCATCAGTTACCCTTTATTAATTCAAGTTGTGCTGCCGAGTGTGGTTGTTTCAAGTGTATTCATAACAAGCAAGTTCAAGTTTTGCGTAGTTTGCCACACCCTTGTAGATTGACGGTATCGTCTGTAACACATTCAAAATCTAACTTGTTTTGAACATGTACATAAAGCTAGGTTTGTAGTTAAAGGGAAGAAACTGTTGTTTTTGGGTAATGTGAACATTGATTGTTACCTCCCTTAAATTAGTCTTTTCAACTTGACTAACTCAGTTTATATTTTTGGATTTAGATAACATTGTTCAAGCTGTTTTAAAAGTGTTTTTGATTAGGTGTTAATTATAAACTTTAATAAGTCGTAAAGATATTTGTTAGAAAATCTTCCAGTTCAGAATTTAGAGTTTTAGCGTCACTTCCGCCCTCTGCTTGAGAAGTCGTCAAGATGGTGTGAAACCTCTGGACAACATTTTGGTTCTAAATCAGGTGAATACTGATTTTTACATTGTCATCCGCTTGGTGTATGATTAGTTATTAGTTTAGCAAGATGAATATTATAAATTGGAGTGGTTATTTTTGTAAACCTGTTCTGAAATTGAAATATTTGTAATTTGACAATGTGGTGGGGTTTTTGACAGAAGCACCGGTCACAGAAATGGGGCAGAAAATTTGTATTTTTGGTTGTAGTAAATGTATGAAGTGCATAGACGGAAAGATAAGTGTGTTACTGATGTTTTGAAGTTAAAACTTGAATAGGGTTTAGGTTTTGTAAAGAAATTTGGTTTTGAATTATAATTTGAAGTAAAAGAAAGTTTTGCGCATGCGCGGGAATAACCGAAAGCGCATCGCATAGTTGGAAAGTTGGCTGTTGTTGTTTTATGGAACAAAAGTGTTTGTGACTAGTGTTTTATTTGAGATGTTTGAGGTGAGATTTCATTCCAAGTGATTTAGACATTGTGAATTGAAGAAGTTTGGTCAAAATGGTCAGTTTATCACTGCAGATAAATGTGATTATGTATGGACACTTCTTGTAGCTAGTTTTGAGTTTGTAACAATGGTGGAGTGGAACACATTGATGTGTGGTATTGTTACAGAGAAGAACAAAGATGGTTAGTCACTGTCTTGTAGGATAACATATAGTCTTTCTGTTTCTGTCAATGAAGATGGGATTGATCACAGTAGGCATAATGTTACTCCTGTGTTAGGAAGAAGATTTTGCTGTTTATAGTTGGTAAATAGTAAATGATGTCTAAATATCAGCTGTTTCTAGTTGATAATGTGGAATGATAGATAGTGGTGTGTTTGAACACAGTAACTATGTGGTAATTATTAGTCATAATTACTAGCCTCTGGTAATATCTGGTAAATATGATTTGTGTTTTGTTGTGTGCTAATAAGGAAACGTTGTGTTTAATTTCAGAGCCAACCTGTCTGGGTTTCACGTTACATGTCTGACTGAGTAGTTTGTGTTCTTAGATTTTGGTGAAGCACCTTACGAACACTGGGTTTTTTAGGGTTTTTAATTAGGTTTTTCAACTAAGTACTTTAACTGGGTTTTTTAGGGTTTTTAATTAGGTTTTTCAACTAAGTACTTTAACTGGGTTTTTAAGGTTTTGACTTTAAGATTTTGGTCTTTAGGTCTAACACTGTTCTTTAGTCATTGTGTTTGATTTTTGGAAGTTGGGTTTTGTTGAAAAAGAAAACTCAAGAGAATAAAAGAAGTTTGAAACATATTTCTGTATTTGTGTTATTCATTTAACACATAATATCCCCTACCCCCTTTCTTAACATAATTGGTTTTTCTAAATATAACTTGAAGGGTCAAGAGTGTTACAAAATGGCGTCCCTGGGTGGGCTAGGGGGTATGTAGAAATATTAAACAGTAGTAAAACCCAGTGTTCTAGTGCCGCTTCATCATGGCCAGTGGTGGCCAAGAACTGAGCTCTCGGACAGATGTGTGTGATCGTGAAGGCATGACACCGCGCATGCTGGGACGTGGACGGGGGACACCGTTGGCGCGGGGGCTGTACACCACCCCTGGTTCCAATACATCCGACAGCGGACTTTTCATGCCGACATCCACTCCCGAAGTTATTCCAACAGCATCAGGTGCGCCCATCATCGTCCATGTGAAGGCACCCACTCAATCTCCTCGTTTGGGAATTTTTACGGGGACTAAACCAGGCGGAGGCGCGGAAGTCAACTTCAACGACTGGAAGGAAAAGGTAGAACAATTCCTTGAGGAGGAGAGAGAAGAAGGAATAAGACTGTCGCGAGTCCGTGCCAGCCTTAGGGGACTGGCGAAAGTACAAACCCAACAATGCACCACAGGCGAAGACATTCTCTCCACCCTTCAGTCGATCTATGGGGCTACGAAAACTGTGGAGGACTTATACCTGGAGTTTGTTCAGATGTCGGCCACCAAGTCTGAAAACCCAGCAGATTTCCTAACAAGACTATGGGCAAAATTCAGCGAAGTAAACAGGAATAACCAGTATACCAGAGATGAAACACAACGGAAGGTGTACCATTTGTTCATGACACAGCTTAATCAGCGTCAGCCTATGTTGGCTCTTGAACTGAGAAATCTCCATGGCCTACCGGGTGTTGCTAGTCCAGACCTTGCCCATGTGCTTCGGCGTGTAAGAGAGTTAGAAGCACCAGGAGTGGCTGTGAAGGCTACCACGGCAGCAGTGGGTGTCGCTAGTCCTCAACCAGAGATTGACTACGAGAAATTATCTACCATGGTGGCTCAGAAACTGCAGGCGTCTTCGCTGGTGTCGGACATCAGACAACCGCATCCACAGAGAGACTCTCCAAATCCACAAATGAGGGGGGCGTGCTACGTGTGCAAGGAATTTGGACACTACGCACGACAGTGCCCAAACAGACGTCGTGACAACAGAAGTGAGCAGTTAAACTACCTACAGTCAGGGACGAGAGGCAGCCGCTGACTGATGAGAATGTTCATCGCCTCGAAGAAGCCGCCAACATCTTGGAGTCGGGAGAACTGTACAAACATTCTGTTCGACTTGCTGCATCATTGATGGTGACAGTGCAGCCAGGGAATACTATGGAGCTGCGGGGTTCGCTGAGTGCAGCAGATCATAGCAAGGTGGACATCTTTGCTAGAACAGAGGAGCAGTTACCGAGTGGACTTAAAATCGTCAGTGCTGAAGTACGGAGTGATGAACAGTCGGTGCGCATTGTGTTGCATAACTCGTCCAGACGGAATGTGACAATTGATTCCACAGTTGTGCTTGCTGAGTTGCATTCATCTAACGATGCCACAGACATTGAGTCCTTAGTTGGACCTAGTTTTGAAACTTCATGTGTCCTGAAAGACTCTGTAAGAGCAAAATGTCTGATTGATAGCGGAAGTCAAGTGTCGATATTGAGTGAGTCACTGTTCCGAGAACACTTTGATCAAGATGATTTGAAACCACTTGAAGGACTTAAAGTGACAGGGGCAGGGGGACACAACATTCCTTACCTGGGGTATGTCAGGACAACTGTAGCATTTTCGTCAAGGGTTGTGGGGGTTGATGACTGTGTTGACACCATGTTCTTAGTATGTGCGGATACAGATTACTCTATGAGAGTTCCTGTGATCATCGGCACAAACACTTTAAAACTGCTATCTAACCATTGTGAGCAGGTGGCAGGCAGGGCCTTTGTACATACACATACTCTGGCAGAAGAGGTCCGTTTCATGTACAAAGATTTGAGGAGGGATGACACAGGCCGTCTTGGGTCTGCAAAATTGTTAGGCCCTGAGGTTGTTGTGCCAGCTGGAGAAAGTGTGGAAGTGTCGTGTATTTCCCGCATTGGTACACTGGGTACACGTGATTCAGTTCTTGTCCAAGAGCCAACAGTAAAACCTCTACCAGAGGGAGTCAAAGTTGTTGCGTGCAGAGTGCCTGCTAGCTGCCTGCCTAGATTCAAAGTCATTTTGTGTAATGATTCTGATCATGACATTGTATTGAAGAAGCACCAAGTTGTTGCTGATGTGTATGTTTTCAGCAGCACATATGATTGGAAGCATGTGTACGACACTTTGATACAGCATGATGATGATGATGTAGCCACAGGTGAACAAAACAATGTCCATGATAGTGTGCATGCATGTTCTGTTGATGTTGATGTGGATGCAGGGAAAATTCAGACTGAGAAGATTGAATTTAAGTTTGGTGAAGAAACACCAGTGGAATGGCAGACTAAGTTTTCTCAGAAACTGCAGTCCTTTCAGGATGTCTTTGTTCGTTCACCTTTTGATATCACTGCTGCTGATACAGAACCAGTTGACATCGAGTTAGAGCCAGGTCCAGCAGTGAGGAATAGAGCTAGGCCGATACCCCCTCAGGATTTTGAAGACTGTCGAAGACATATTCAGGGCCTTTTGGATGCGCAGATTATTCGGCCTTCAAATTCTCCTTTTGCTTCCCCCATAGTTCTGTGTAGGAAGAAGAACGGTGATCTGAGGCTTGTATGTGACTATCGAGCAATTAACTCAAGAACGGTTAGGGATAGTTATGCAGTGCCGAAGATTGAGGATTTGTTCCTGACGTTGAGTGGGGCGAAGTGGTACACATCTATGGATTTGTGTAAGGCTTACTTCCAGATTCCAATGACTGAGAGAGCTATGAAAATTTCAGCATTTGTGACTCCCTTCGGCGTATTTGAATGGGCTCGCCTCAGTCAGGGATTATGTAATGCTCCGGCCCAGTTCCAGAGAATACTAGAAGGCACTTTTCGAGATATGAACTTGGTAGAACTGATCATTTTTCTCGACGATTTGCTGGTCCATGGAAAAACTTTGGAAGAGCTAGAAGAGCGCACTGTGAAAGTGTTAGAGAGGCTACGAAAGTTCAAACTAAAGCTTGACCCAGCCAAGTGTGTTTTTGGAGCAACAGAGATCAAACATCTTGGTTTCGTCATTTCTGAAAATAACATCAAACCAGACCCTGATAAGCTTTCTGCTGTCACTTCCTGGCCCAAACCCAAGACAGTTAGGGAAGTAAAACAGTTTCTTGGCTTTGCTGGAGTATATCGCAGGTTCATACCAGATTATTCTGCAATAGCGAAACCTCTGAATGACTTGACCAAGGGTTATGTGCCCATGAAGAGCCGTGGTTCTCAAAAGAAAAAGCCAGGCGTTCTGAATCTGTCTTCTGATATAACCGCCGCCTGGGGTGAGAAGGAGGATAGGGCATTTGACGCTTTGAAAGAGGCGTTGACAAGTGATTTGGTCCTAGGTATAGCTGATAGAACTAGGCCATTCTTTCTGCATACTGATGCGTCGCTTACTTCCTTGGGAGCTGTACTTTACCAAGAGTTTGATGGACAGATGAGAGTGATAGCCTATGCGAGTAGGGGGCTAAACAAATCTGAGCAAAACTACCCGGCTCACAAGCGGGAGTTCTTGGCATTAAAATGGGCTATGGGCGAGAAGTTCAGGGATTATCTTTTTGGTGCGAAGGTTACAGTAGTGACTGATAATAATCCCCTGTGTTACGTCCTCAAGAATGCCAAACTGGATGCAACCTGTCACCGGTGGCTAGCGTCATTGTCGCTCTTTGATTTTGATTTGAGATACAAACGTGGCGTGACCCATGTTGAGGCAGACCGTCTGTCTAGACGTAGGCATTCTCCACCTGAGGAAGACGAGGAGTATGTGAAGACTATGGAAAAGATATCTTTTTTGATGGATAAAGCAAAGGCTTTTGGAGATGAAAATGATTGCATGGTTGTGGACCAAGATTCTGTGCAAGCTATTTTTCAGGCACACAGGGTATTTCGCACGGTTCATTCTTGTGGTCAGACTGTAGGGATAGGGGATGAAAAACAGGATAGTTCAGAGTCCGATTTGGATGAGGAGTTCATTCCTGCTGTTGAGCTCTTGACGAAAGACCCGTCGTTGATCCCTGAGAATATTTTGGACCCAAAAGAAGCAGTTTTTGACACTGTGTCACATGATGAATGGGTAAAGATACAGGGGGAGGACACAAACTTGAGAAAGGTGATTCGAGCGTTGAAAGAAGGAAAAGAGTTGGTAGCGTCAGAGTTGGATTCCCAAGAGTTCAGAGTGTTCTGTAGGGAAAAGAAAAAGTTGTTTCTGAGAAACGAAGTACTGTACAGAAAAGTAGAGGAGGAAGAAGGAGTTAGGTGGCAGCTAGTCATTCCTAGTGTACTGAGAAAAAAGGCTCTGTCAGGTGTCCATGAGGATTTATTCCATACTCATTTTGATGACGGAGTTGTACAACTTCGAAAGAGATTTTTCTGGCCGTACATGGCACGTGACTTGGAAAAGAAGATTCGACGCTGTGGTCGATGTGTACGAAAAGGGGCGTCACAACAAAAAGCACCTATGCAGTCGATTGTCACTACTTTCCCGTTGGAGCTCTTGTCCATTGATTACCTGACAATAGAGGTAAAAGGTCAGAAGCAGAATATCTTGGTGATACTTGATCATTTTACTAAATTCGCTACTGCCGTCTGTACAAAGGATCAAACTGCGAAGACAGTTGCTACTGTGTTATGGCAAAAATGGTTTTCAGTGTACGGATTTTGTGCCAGGATATTGTCTGATCAAGGTAGAGATTTCGAATCTCAGCTAATCAAAGAGTTGTGTCAGTTAGCAGGCATACAGAAGTGTCGTACAACTCCGTACCATCCTAGTGGAAACCCGGTTGAGCGGTATAACAGGAGTTTGCTCAACATGATCAGAAGTCTAGAAGATGATAAGAAATCGGACTGGAGAAAGAGTTTGCCAGCTATAGTACATGCTTATAACTGCTGTAATCATCAAAGCACAGGGTTTTGTCCCTACTTTCTTTTTTTCGGAAGGCATCCTAGGCTACCAATAGACTTGGCGTTTGGTGTTGATCTAAACCAGTCAAAGAAGACAAAATCTACCAGTCAGTATGTGAGGGACCTGAAAAGTAGACTGTCGGGGGCATATCAGAAAGCTGCTGAACAAATGAAAAAGTCTAGAATGCGGAACAAGGTCAGATATGATTCTTCAGCTCATGCTGCAGAGTTAGAAAGTGGAGATAGGGTTCTTGTTCGCAGATTAGGGCCTAGACTAGACAGCAAAGTCACTGACAAGTGGGAAAAAGATGTGTATGTGGTGATATCCAAAGCTGAAGGATTGCCAGTGTATACGGTACAGGAGGAAAGAGGTTCTGGACCCAAGAGAACTTTACATCGGAATTATCTGTTACCTATTGGGGTTTTGGATGAGAACTGTTCCGAAAAGCTGACTAGCCATAGAGAACCAGTACAAAACCAAGATAAAACTGAGACGAAGTCCAAGGAGAAAGGAGCAGAGTTTTGTGAGGAAACTATAGATCAGGAGTTTGACATTGAGATTACTACTGAACCAAAAAAGTTGAGGGTTGAAGCTCCTGTGCTTATACCGCAGAAGGTGGGGACAGACGAGAAACAAGAATTAGAGGATGTTACTGATGTGCAGACTGTAGAGTCTGGGGAGGTCAGTGGAGAGGTTCCAGATGATGGAAACTCTAGTTGTAGCACTAGCAGTGGAGATTCTGAGTTGGTTGATCAGAATGATGAGGCTAGTGGTGAGTCTGCAGATGAAAATCCTGAACATCAAACTGAGAAAAAAGAGCTCAGGAGGTCTACAAGACCAAGAAAACCGGTGGAAAAACTGAATTTGATGCACAGTGTGAGTGGCAAGGTAGATACGCAAACGCAAACTGTACCTGTTGTCTGTGTGTGTGGGAAAGTTGAAGATTTTCGTCCACCTGATTTATCTGGGGCTTACCTAGATGAAGAACTTGTAGACTGTGTGATGAATCAGTTGAGTGTTTTAATGGAAACACCGCTAAAGAAATCCAGGGTGGTTTTCATTGAGAGAATATTAACGGGGTTAATGCATGTTTGAGTGCATTGCGTAAACAGTGGACTACTGTTTTTGTCAGTTGTAGTCTTGACTGTGTGTTGGTCGCCATCAGGCTAACAGTTGAGTCTTGGGTATTATGACAAATTGTTTTTGTTGGACTGTATGAATGGAGTTTTGGTTATGAAAAACATAGTAATACAGTTATTTTGTTATTATGTAGTGTATGGAGAATATGTAGACTGTAGAATATGATGTAAAAAGAGAAATTGATTTTCGTATTAGGAGTTAGTTTTGTTGTTTTTGTCAAATGTTCTTATTTTTCAAATGGAGAAACATTTTTCCTCAGGAGGGGTGAATGTAACACATTCAAAACCTAACTTGTTTTGAACATGTACATAAAGCTAGGTTTGTAGTTAAAGGGAAGAAACTGTTGTTTTTGGGTAATGTGAACATTGATTGTTACCTCCCTTAAATTAGTCTTTTCAACTTGACTAACTCAGTTTATATTTTTGGATTTAGATAACATTGTTCAAGCTGTTTTAAAAGTGTTTTTGATTAGGTGTTAATTATAAACTTTAATAAGTCGTAAAGATATTTGTTAGAAAATCTTCCAGTTCAGAATTTAGAGTTTTAGCGTCACTTCCGCCCTCTGCTTGAGAAGTCGTCAAGATGGTGTGAAACCTCTGGACAACATTTTGGTTCTAAATCAGGTGAATACTGATTTTTACATTGTCATCCGCTTGGTGTATGATTAGTTATTAGTTTAGCAAGATGAATATTATAAATTGGAGTGGTTATTTTTGTAAACCTGTTCTGAAATTGAAATATTTGTAATTTGACAATGTGGTGGGGTTTTTGACAGAAGCACCGGTCACAGAAATGGGGCAGAAAATTTGTATTTTTGGTTGTAGTAAATGTATGAAGTGCATAGACGGAAAGATAAGTGTGTTACTGATGTTTTGAAGTTAAAACTTGAATAGGGTTTAGGTTTTGTAAAGAAATTTGGTTTTGAATTATAATTTGAAGTAAAAGAAAGTTTTGCGCATGCGCGGGAATAACCGAAAGCGCATCGCATAGTTGGAAAGTTGGCTGTTGTTGTTTTATGGAACAAAAGTGTTTGTGACTAGTGTTTTATTTGAGATGTTTGAGGTGAGATTTCATTCCAAGTGATTTAGACATTGTGAATTGAAGAAGTTTGGTCAAAATGGTCAGTTTATCACTGCAGATAAATGTGATTATGTATGGACACTTCTTGTAGCTAGTTTTGAGTTTGTAACAATGGTGGAGTGGAACACATTGATGTGTGGTATTGTTACAGAGAAGAACAAAGATGGTTAGTCACTGTCTTGTAGGATAACATATAGTCTTTCTGTTTCTGTCAATGAAGATGGGATTGATCACAGTAGGCATAATGTTACTCCTGTGTTAGGAAGAAGATTTTGCTGTTTATAGTTGGTAAATAGTAAATGATGTCTAAATATCAGCTGTTTCTAGTTGATAATGTGGAATGATAGATAGTGGTGTGTTTGAACACAGTAACTATGTGGTAATTATTAGTCATAATTACTAGCCTCTGGTAATATCTGGTAAATATGATTTGTGTTTTGTTGTGTGCTAATAAGGAAACGTTGTGTTTAATTTCAGAGCCAACCTGTCTGGGTTTCACGTTACATGTCTGACTGAGTAGTTTGTGTTCTTAGATTTTGGTGAAGCACCTTACGAACACTGGGTTTTTTAGGGTTTTTAATTAGGTTTTTCAACTAAGTACTTTAACTGGGTTTTTTAGGGTTTTTAATTAGGTTTTTCAACTAAGTACTTTAACTGGGTTTTTAAGGTTTTGACTTTAAGATTTTGGTCTTTAGGTCTAACACTGTTCTTTAGTCATTGTGTTTGATTTTTGGAAGTTGGGTTTTGTTGAAAAAGAAAACTCAAGAGAATAAAAGAAGTTTGAAACATATTTCTGTATTTGTGTTATTCATTTAACACATAATATCCCCTACCCCCTTTCTTAACATAATTGGTTTTTCTAAATATAACTTGAAGGATCAAGAGTGTTACACGTCTGTCCAATGTCTTCCATTAAAACACCAATGTCGCTTTTGCAAGCATCGTATACAATACCAACACAAGACAGAAACAATCAGTTTTGGTCAGTGATTGAAGTTACTTATTCTCTACGATACATTACTCTCGCAGATACCAGTAGTCAGAGAAATTCATCAGCTTGTGTCCACAGCCTATATAAGTCAAACACAAACTGGTCAAATACAACACGTCCCCTACAGCGGAAAACAACGACTTCAGTTACTGTCAAGTTCCGGTAAAAAGCCAGAGTATTTGCAGCAGCGAAAGGACACGAAGAAGAAAGAGAAAGGGGGGTAATTGCAAGCAACATGGCTACTACCGGGGTTATGCCCCTTTTGCTAGCACTGTTGCTGACTGGAGCTTTGTCTGCTTCTACAGGTAGGTCTTATGTTGTTGTGTTTTTGTCAGTTCGTTGTGTTGTTGTTGTTGTTTGTTTGTTTGTTTGTTAATTATTGTTATTTTGGTAGTTTGTTTCTTTAAACCAGTCAGTCATCCTTTCAGGTATTGGATGGTGATTGTTTGATCTTTTCTTGTTTGTTTGTTTGTTTGTTCGATTCAAATCGATCTCAGAAGGTGTAGCCACTTTGTGAGCACAAATTATTGTCTTCGTTTGCGCCCACACGTTTAAACAAGTAAATGGTTTTTTGTTGCATGTAGCTTTGCATAATGTTGTTTCTGAAAGTCAGCGCATTCAGCCACTAACTTTGACTGTTTGTAGCCCATGGTAACTATGGGCGTGGTTAACAACGCTTATAGCCCATGGTAACTATGGGCGTGGTTAACGACGCTTGTGTAGCTTTGCAAACATAGTCTGTTCTCACCTCCGGTTAAGCTGATCAAGAATCAAAACACTTCTTCTTCTTCTTCTGCATCCATGGGCTG
>NC_090252.1:62280665-62330665 GCF_037325665.1 Littorina saxatilis
AAAGTATGCCCGATTCTGGACCACCTCCTTGGGTGTTTTTTTTTCCATTCTGATCGAGGACAGACGTGACAAGAAAAATGTTCATTCAAAATGAACAGCGTCGATGCAATGTCCACCAAAGATTTATTTTGGGAAGTGTTAAAGGTTAGGGTCAAAAGTTAATGAATTGCATGTTGTGCTGGATATATAAATTGTTTATTTCAGTCAATGCTTGATTCATAAGTACATTTTTTCAGCATGGTGCATCTACAGGAGGGTGCTCCAACAATGATGCATAGTGCCAACATTTAGCGCAAACTTTTCACAACAGTGCATTATTACCACAAAGCGCATACAGCGATTATATAGTAGCAAGTTGCACTAAACATTTGAACAAAATGCATTTTGTTCAAATGTTAACAGCACAGCACCAAGTTTTGCATAAGTGCACAACAGCACTGACCATTTCACAAAAGTGCATAACAGCTGTGACAATTTTACAAAAGTGCATTGACCATTTCAGGCAGATGGCTAACATGCAGATTTCGCTTTTGTCTGTCTTTCTTTCAAAAGTAGGCATGTTCAAGATCGATGAAGTCATGAGCAATTGGGTTAGATGACAGAAAAGATTCAAAAACGTCAGATTCAGTTAGATGACAGAAAAGATTCAAAAACGTCAGATTCAGTGTTTTGGGCACTGTTGAACAGGAACATTCTCTCCTGTTCAACAAATGTGGGTTCAATTCAAAAGCAACATTGTCACAGATAGGCTAGTGTTACATTTCTGTAAAGTTTCAAAAACATCTTCCATGTTTTGGTTACTGTTGAACAGAGGCATATTTTCCTGTTCAAAAAAAGTCTGACACAAATTGTCGTAGTTGTGGGTTAAGGTTCGATCTATACTGTCCTTCAAACGAGTCGTAGAACCGTCATTGTCACAGATAGTGTTACATTTCTGTTTTACATTCAAACGAGTCGTAGAAGTAGTAGTACATTTGCGTTTGGTTGTTTTTCCTTTTAGATTCCTGTCACTCATACTAGCAGTATTGATTGAGGTACATAAATCTGTTGATGTACAGGGATGACTTGTTTGTAATGAATCTTTGTTTCCTCCACATTGAGTTTGCATTGCAGTTGGACAGAAATGAACAGGTGTTAATTGATAAACACATTGATAATGGCTTTTGAGAAAATCAATCAATTCTGCAAAGGAATTAACTTGATGACATCAAAACTGCAGTGCCATTTGAAGAATGGTTACCATTTCTGTTTCTTTGATGGGAATCAAACAAATAAAAACATTGACTATCCAAGTTACCATGAATGGCAATAGTTGACTCCTGAAAAGTAGCAAGGATATAATTTGAGACGATAAACGCCTGATGCAATCCCTCCTCAAGGTCAGTCAACTCAAAGCCTTCATCATTCGCAACATCAGTAGGCAACACAGCGGGATTCGTATGTCCAGAAATCATGTCGAAAAAATATTACATTTCAAAAGCATGTCCAACCACAGTTGTTAGCAAGTGTTCGTGTCCGAAGTAGCGGCCTTCAGTGTGTGTATATGTATTCATGTGACAGAGAACGTGACCTCATTGTTCAATCCTCTCTCTCTCTTCTTTCTCATTCGAACGCACACACGCAAGAACGTAGCCTACGCACGCATGCACGCGCACGCACACACACACACACACACACCCCGCTGACGCACACGGCAAACCACGCACACACACACTGACTGTCGGCAAGCATCTCTTTTTGTTTTCTTTACCTTTGTTTATTGTGTTTTCGATATTTGTGTTTATTTTTTGCTTGACTTATCTGTTTTATTTTAATGTTTGCTATCCACATCGTGTGATAAATGTTTCTTCTCAGTCTCCGAGTCAGTTTAGTTTCTGCACGCCGCTTTGGTACTCCTTGTTTTTCTAACTGGTGTATTGTGCGCGACTGATTTGCGGATTTATTTTTATTCCTTTCATATGCAGTTGAAGTGTTGTGGGTGTTATTGTCTGTATATGCTATGTTGCGTCTGTGTATGCCTACAAGAATTTTGGGTGTAATGTGCCTGTGGTCTGCTCGCAGTCGAGCACAGAAAACATGGCGGCGCCCTGTGGCAAATTCGTAAAAAGTCTTCCCGACCGCAGATACCAGCGTCGTCCGCGACGCTGGAACAAGTACAAAACAACCCCTAGTTGGGGAAAGGCTTCTAAATCGGCACAGGCGTGTGCACAGGGCCGTTTTCTGAGAATGGGGAATACTCAGGGTATAATTGCCTACATGGTTCGGTAGAGCTCTTTGCCATAGGCTGTTACCAGTTGTAAAAATTGAGATGCGTGAAATGGATAAAAAAATAATGAGTTCGAATGAGTAAATCTTGGAATTCAACATGAATGATCTAATTTTTGTGAAATACAATTGATGATGAGCAGGTGCATGAATTGAAAAATGTGAAGCTCTTGTGTGTGCAATGCGAGTATGTCAATCCTTTATTGACTCGTGGAGTTGAAATTATGCCATGCCCAGTCAGCGGATCATATCCTGCCATGCCCGGCCTTTCATTCCGAAACGAAACGTGAATACATCTAAATCTTGTCTGCGGCCTATGCCGTCTCGTTTCACGTTCCCTTTCGCGGGGTGACTCATTCACCAAACGAAACGAGCTGCAAAACGAAACGTGCTGTCTTTTAAATCTCCCTAGTGTCGAGAGAAGGCTTTTTGATCGGTTACACTCCGCTCTCACCAAACCTCCTGACCCATCTTTTGTGACGGGCGTCAAAGAGCCTCAACAGAAGGTCGGAGAGAGTTTCAACGGGTTGGTTGCGTGGTTGTTGTTGTTCAGAGGAATTAAAGCCACGGCGAGGTCTGGGCAAAATTTAGGCAATAACATCAAAACTGAGGTTTGGTCAGACCGTTTCTTTCTTTATTTGGTGTTTAACGTCATTTTCAACCGTTCAAGGTTATATCGCGACGGGGAAAGGGGGGAGATGGGATAGAGCCACTTGTTAATTGTTTCTTGTTCACAAAAGCACTAATCAAAAAATTGCTCCAGGGGCTTGCAACGTAGTACAATATATGACCTTACTGGGAGAATGCAAGTTTCCAGTACAAAGGATTTAACATTTCTTACATACTGCTTGACTAAAATCTTTACAAACATTGACTACTAGAGGAATACCCGGCTTCGCCGGGGTGAATCGCGAGACAGAGACAGACAGCGTGGCGGTTCATCACAATCACCTCTGCAGGCGAAGTCCTGTCAAACGGGATTGAGAATTTTAGAGCTTATTTCTTAGCCCTATAATTATTATCTGTTGTGGCTTCTCAAATGCCTGAACATACAGACAGACAAAAGCCGCTAGACCCCATCACAAACAGAACTCTACAATCCACAGGTTTTTGCCCACACACACACACACACACACACACACACACAGAAGCCGTATATATATATATGTATATCTATATCTATAAAAATATAGAGATAGGTGAGAGTGTATTTTTCGCGTGGCTATAAATTGATTCGACCTTTTCACTTTGACAGTAAGAACAACTTACGGGTGCAAGGGAAGCGTTCTGGACAGCGCAGTGACATTCTAAAAATAGTTACTCAGAAACGGGAATTTGAGGTGAACGGCGCGAGACAGAGACAGACAGCGTGGCGGTTCACCACAATCACCTTTGAAGGCGAAGTCCTGTCAAACGGGATTGAGAATTTTAGAGCTTATTTCTTAGCCCTATATTATCTGCTGTGGCTTCTCACATGCCAGAACATACAGACAGACAATAGCCGCTAGACCACATCACAAACAGAACTCTACAATACACAGGTTTTTGCCCACACACACACACAAACACACACACACACAGAGAAGCCGTATATATATATGCATATCTGTATCTATAAATATATAGAGATAGGTGAGAGTGTATTTTTCGCGTGGCTATAAATTGATTCGACCTTTTCACTTTGACAGTAAGAACAACTTACGGGTGCAAGGGAAGCGTTGTGGACAGCGCAGTGGACAGCGCAGTGACATTCTAAAAATAGTAATAGTAAGTTACAAACGGGAAAGCCACACGAAGGAAGGGAGATAAACGCCAAACACTGGAGAAGATAAGGAAGAGTTACTTATAATGGTGAAATGAACACAAAAACCCAAATCAGTTCAGCGCTGCGCGCTGAGAGCACGTGTTGAAATATCTCATCGATGATATTGTGTCCGGGGTGTAGCTGAATACGGTGTCCAAATTTGAAAAAGATCCACCGAGAACTTTGGCGTTGTGATGTGGTGTAGCGGCTATGGTGTGTCGGTATGGGGGCCCGGGTAGCTGAGGTGGAACCAAAATAGCTGAGGTGGAACCAAAATCGGTTCAGCGCTGCGCGCTGAGAGCACGTGTTGAAATATCTCATCGATGAGGTTGTGTCCGGGGTCTCTCTGAACAAGCCCACCAAATTTGAAGCAGATCCATCGAGAACTTTGGCCGTGCATGGCGATCAATCACACACACACACACACACACACACACACAGACACAAGTCGTATATATATATAGATATTCTATACAAGAAACACTTAACAAGGGTAAAAGGAGAAACAGAATCCGTTAGTCGCATCTTACGACATACTGGGGAGCATCGGGTAAATTCTTCCCCCTAACCCGCGGGGGGCCCCTGTAACACGAGAAAATTACTCCCACGAGATTTTTACTCCGGAGTAAAAATTTCGTACGAAAATGTTACTCCCTTTACGAAAAAAGCACTCCCCCGGCCCATTGCACGAGAAAATTACTCCCCAAGACAGGTGAGTTCCGAGTTAACATTTCGTACACAAATGTTACTCCCCCTGACGAATAAAAAACGAATAAATTACTTCACCCTAACACGAGCAATTTAACTTCCCATGCTAGGTGTACGAAATGTTGACTCCCTTGTCCCCTGTTAGTCTTGGTGGTGGAAGGGGTGGAGGGAGGCTAGCGCGACATTCGTTTGAGCGAGATGCCAATTTTGGCATTATCTCTTCGCCCGCATCCCATTTTCGCATACGAGAATTTTTACTAGAAGTAAAAAAATGGGGAGTAAACATTTCGTGGAGGGAGTAATTTTTTCGTGCCTTGGGGAGTTCTTTTCTCGTACGAAAAATTTACTCGGAGTAAGAATTTCGTACGAAATGTTTACTCCGGAGTAAATTTTTCGTGGAGTAAAAATTTCGTGTTACACCGGTCAGACCGTTCACGAAATACCATCAAGAGGTTTCCAAAAATAAAAAGTCTTCAGTGTAACTCCAATCCGCAATCTGTTATATATTTGAAAACAGTTGACCCCATAATACCACAACGTTCTGTAATCAAATCTGAGCAGAGGCAATGTTAAAAGTAGTCTTACACTTCAAACTGGGAACACGCGCAGTTAAGTTATGCCAAACATGGTTAACAATCATGTGATTATATGAAAGCAAATGTTGGTGGCTCACAGAACCTGTGAACAGAGAAGCGGTTTTGAACAAAAACCTGAACACAGCAAAATGAAAAATCCACTTACTTTAAGGTAGGCGTTCATGTCGATGATGTCGATGATGTCGATGATGTCGATGATGTCGATAATGTCGATGATGTCGATGATGTCGATGGTGGTTTCGGATGGGTCGGGTCCCTTGACCGCCTCGATGATACCATACTGTCGGTGAAACACCAGGATGTCGAAGTCTCCCTGCTTTCCGTGATGCCGAAGCTCCTTAGGTAGGTTTGCTGGCTTTGGGAGCTTGCCTGTGTGTTTGGCGTAGAACGGCTTGTTGAGATAGTCTTTAAAGTTCAACTCAGACACCACGAACATGACCTCCTTTCCGGAATCTCCGAGTTGCTGCAAGTTGTGCAGCACGTGCTGCTGTGCAAAGTCTGCCTGTATATTGCCCTGCTGCTTCTGAAGCTGCTCACTAGAGGGCAGCACAAGCACCTCCTGATCAGTACCGGGTACTGTGTCCTTGAAATAGGGCACCCGGGAAAGATGCACAGGAGGTATGATGTATGTACGAGTTAGCGCATCAGGGTACAGCTGTCTCACAATGTCCACTAAGTTGTCAAGGGTGAGAGCGTCAGGGTACAACTGTTTCACAATGTCCACCAACTTGTCACGGGTGAGAGCGTCAGGAGACAGCTGTTTCACAATGTCCACCAACTTGTCACGGGTGAGAGCGTCAGGGTACAGCTGTTTCACAATGTCCACCGACTTGTCACGGGTGAGAGCGTCAGGGTACAGCTGTTTCACAATGTCCACCAACTTGTCACGGGTGAGAGCGTCAGGGTACAGCTGTTTCACAATGTCCACCAACTTGTCACGGGTGAGAGCGTCAGGGTACAGCTGTTTCACAATGTCCACCGACTTGTCACGGGTGAGAGCGTCAGGAGACAGCTGTTTCACAATGTCCACCAAGTTGTCACGGGTGAGAGCGTCAGGAGACAGCTGTTTCACAATGTCCACCAACTTGTCACGGGTGAGAGCGTCAGGTGTCGCGTGCATGCACGTTTGCATGTTTAGTTTTTCACATAAAAACTTTGGCCACACAACACAGCACTCACAGAACACCAATGTAAATAAATGAAAGTATTTAATAGTTCCCAGTTGGGTGAAATATGGGGGTGACGATGGATGGAACAATGAAAGGGTTAACACGAATACATGAGGATGAACATAATGAACATGAGAAAGTACACAACAGTCAAAATAACGACAACAAACGACATACGAGACAATCAGGATAGTCAAACACAAAGCACGTACGTCATAAAGGCCCTCCTCATTCCATAAATGATATCTATCGTAAGAAAGTACTTATCTACACGTTCGACGAATTCAGGGGGGGGGGGGTGCGCCCTCGGGTCGACACCTGCGTCTCTGTCGCGGGGGTGAGAGAATCAGCCCAGTTGAGAGCTGTCACACGGCACACACTCTGCAGCGACGGCGCCGGTTCGATGTTGCTGCCCAACAGCAGCGTGGTTGCGCCGCTGTGACGTTACAAGATAGCTGCTCAAAACAGCGTAATGAAGCCTCGGAGAAGATCCAGAGGGGCTGCTCACACAGCAGCGTGGGGGTGACGATGCGAGAGTCCAAACTGGCTGCTCACGCAGCAGCGTGGTGGTGCCTCCTCCATGCTGTGAAGCTAGGGTTCGCACCTTCCCGTCCGGTCTGTCTTCGACAGTAAACACTGAAAGCCTAGAAGGCCAAAGTCAATATTCTCCCCAAAAATATAAGACACGTGACTTCCTCCCCCAATAGACATCATTATTAGGGATGAGGAGGAAGCACAATGACTAAACTTTGGTTTCCTTCTACGATATAATTTACCATTATAATGATTTCCTTTTAAACCCTATGATGAACACTATTTACAACAACACAAAGACGAGACAAAACAGTACAACTGGCAACTAATGTAGGTTCCCTGTCCCCTGCCACCGGCCGCTAATTCACCTTCAGCAAAAACTGACAAAAGTCTATCCAATTAGACCAAGAAATTTGACTTACCTCACACAGGCTAATGAAAAACATCGCGCACTTTACGCAACCGACTTTAACAAAGTCCACAGTAGACGTACATTACTACTGAAAATAACTTCGAACTCAAACGACAATTCACACACGAATTTCGAAGCCGTTCGAACAAACATCTGGTCTCGGCCGAGACAGAAAAAAGAATGCCTATGAATTTCTCAGTCAGCAACCAGGTAAACGGTGAACCCTACAAATAGCGCGCAGCTTACCGTGAACGTCCCGTGCAATGCGTGCAAAGCGTGCAAGGCGCGAATCACTGAGCTAAGCCCAGCTACCGGTCTTCCCACCTTGACGCAGGTACCTGTCAGCAACGCCCGACCAAGGAACCTTATAACTACATACAACTGTCCGCGACAATGCCCCCCAAGTTAAGCATAGACATCTGTCTACACGGCAAAAGATCCCTATTCAACGCATGCCCGACTGAGGTAGTCGGCTCCCACGTTGCGACTACCGGGAATCACCCGCACATGACAAAACAAGCAAACAAGATATGCATTATTCCTGTAGCATGCACGTCAAAAATGTACAAAATACTGTGTTTCTTAGCCACCGAAGGTGTAGACCTTAACAGTTATGCCCGTGTTCTTGAAGACTTCCTTGATCATCTCAAGGACGGCGCTCCAGTTCAGCTCGTCCAATCCACATCCGATCCGCGGCATGGCCAGGGAAGCAACATTGTTCTGCTTGCAGTGGTCCCTCATAGCTTCCATGGAGGACCGCAGCGTTTTGTAGGAGGGTTTGTGAAAGTAGCGTTTCTTGGTGATCATGTAGTAAACGTAGGAAGCACCTACTTGTAGTACAGCCACCTCTCCCACCTTCTTGTTTTGTGCTCTAAGTTGATCAACTTTTCCAAACGATTGCTTGAAGTGAACAGCAATGCCTTTTCCCATCTCAAGATCTTCACTGACGCAGTGGGCCATAGCATCATCAGGTTCACAGCTGAAAAGGTCGCCTCTGATCTCTGTTAGCTCAAACCCCACAACAGGTTGACCCTGTCGCCCTTGTCTGTCTCTGTACAACTTGAGAAGATTGGCGTGGTACAGCTTCTCACGTCCGTAGATCCGAATCCTGTAGTCTGACTCGCCCTTCTTCTCCAGAACGTCGAATGGTCCCTGCCAACACAACTGCAGTTTGTTCTTCTTCTGCGGCAGCAGCAACAAAACCTTGTCTCCAGGCTGGAACTGTCTTCGAACTGTCTTCCGGTTGAACACCTTCGCGTGTTTCTGTGCAGCAGCCGACAGATTCTGACGCGCCAGTTTGCAGGTTTCCTCAATCCGGTTCCTCAAGTCAACCACATACTCAGAAGTCGTACGAACTTGTTCATCGACTTGCTCCTCCGTCCATAGGTTGCGAAGAACAGACATGGGTCCTCGCACTGTCCTGCCGTATAGAAGCTCAAAGGGAGAGAATCCCAGACTCTCCTGTGGAACTTCACGATAAGCGAAGAGGAGTGCAGGAATGTAGCGATCCCACTGCTTCGGTTTCTCTTGAGCAAGCTTGCGTAGCATGGTCTTGAGTGTTCCGTTGTACCGTTCCACCAATCCGTTTCCTTGCGCATGGTACGGAGTAGTCGCTAAACCCTTGATGGCCAGCAAACGCTCCACTTCTTTCATCACCTCGGACATGAACTGGGTACCACGGTCTGTCAAAATCTCTGAGGGAATTCCTACTCGAGTCCAGACTGCCCACATCGCTTCTGCAACCTTCACAGCCTCAATCGACTTCAATGGAATGGCTTCCGGGTACCGAGTAGCGTAGTCCACAAACACCAAAATGTACCTGTTACCAGACTCAGAAGCAGGGATGATGGGACCCACCAGATCGATCGCCACACGCTCGAACGGCGTATCGATGAGAGGCATCTTACCTAACGGTACCTTCTGTGGCTTATGAGAAACCTTCTGACACTGATCACAAGACAACACAAAGCGACGTATGTCTGCGCACATACCTGGCCAAAAGAACTGCTGCCAAACTCGATCACGTGTCCTCTGAACACCCATGTGACCTCCCATAGGCGGTTCATGAGCCAACTTGATAACACCTAACCTCAACTGCTGGGGAACAACAACCTGAGTATAGACGCTACCACCACCGCGATACTCACGGTACAGAATCCTTTTCTTCCAAACAAACCCAACTTCACCGGAGTGACCAGACGTTCTGACGTCCCGGCGATCTGCCGCCTCACGACAACTCTTCAAAGTCGAATCATTCCGCTGAAGGTCATGCAACTGCTCAGGGGTGACTGTTTCTAGCCCTGGAGCAGCAACATGTAACAAAGTCGACTTCTTCCCTTCAGCGGCAGCCTGAGCACGAGTGACAACTGACACAACCTTGGACACAGCGTACACTGGAAGAACAATCGAGTCACCCAGCCGGGCGTGATTACCTACAATGAAATCAGCAACAGGTGTATCCATGACGATAGCCTCAACCTCACCAGTGTAGAAAGGACAATCAACCTGAACCTTAATCACTGGATAGCGCCTCTTGATGTCTTTCTCAGCCATAGAAACCTCAAGATCCTGTCCTGTGAACTGAGACCTGGAAACTAATGAACTCTTCACGACACAAACCTGAGATCCAGTATCACGCAACCCCTCTACTGCAACACCATCCACTACAACCAGGCATCTCGGGTCGTAGTCTTGCTGGCTACAGGGAGTACACAAAGTGGGTACACTGACGGGCGGTAAAGACTTCTCAGGACCACTATTCACCGCTCCCGTCGACTTGCTCTTCTTGGGGCAATCTCTAGCCAAATGTTTGGGGGACTCACAGATGAAACACTTCCTACCGGATGTACCAACTGAGTTATCTCCACTTTTCTGCTTTTCACCAACGCCAGCCTTTCCACCCTGATCACGATCATGCTGAAAAAACTTCTTACTGTCACGGTGTGCTTCAAAATGAATCTCAGCGGACTTAACTGCTTCGGCTAACGTCTGAGGTTTTTTCTCCTTAACGTACGCGGCCATGTCCGCGCTCAGGGTCTGCAAGAACTGTTCCAGCAAAACCAACTGTTTCAGTTCTGTGATCTCGGAAAGCTCATGCCACTTAGTCAAATTCTCTTCAATGCGAGCACCGAACTGTCTGAACGTTTCATGTTCTTTTCTCTTGCAGGTTCTGAGACGACGGCGGTAGGTTTCGGCTGTGAGCTGATAGCGGCCTAACAACGCGACCTTCAAACCGTCATAGTCGTCTGCGCTATCATCATCCAGAGTGTTGTACACTTCTACAGCCCTACCCGACAACCTAGTCGAGACCCTAGTTGCCCACGTATTTCTCTTCCACTTGTACAAGGTAGCGACTCTCTCAAACCTTTTCAACCAAGTAGCTATGTTTTCTTTGCTCTCATCAAACATCGGTATGGAAGGCCGAAAACCACGAAGGTCACTAGACTCTTCTTCGCCTGAGGAATCTCCCTCATTATCAGCTCCATCCCTACTTCCTTTCTTCACCCTCTTACTTTCAGACTCTCTCTGCAGGAGTTGCATGCGAAGGTCATGCTCTTCTCCTTCCTGCTTTTGCTTACGGTCATGGTCCTCTCTCTCTTGCCTTTGTTTTTCTTCAAACATCTGAGTACGTTCATATGCGGCTTTCTCATCAGTCTCTCGCTGAGCTTGAACATACTTAACTCTCTCATCAGTCTCTCGACGCGCTACTTCTAGCTTATCCTGGCGAGCTCGCCATTTGTCGCGTGCATGCACGTTTGCATGTTTAGTTTTTCACATAAAAACTTTGGCCACACAACACAGCACTCACAGAACACCAATGTAAATAAATGAAAGTATTTAATAGTTCCCAGTTGGGTGAAATATGGGGGTGACGATGGATGGAACAATGAAAGGGTTAACACGAATACATGAGGATGAACATAATGAACATGAGAAAGTACACAACAGTCAAAATAACGACAACAAACGACATACGAGACAATCAGGATAGTCAAACACAAAGCACGTACGTCATAAAGGCCCTCCTCATTCCATAAATGATATCTATCGTAAGAAAGTACTTATCTACACGTTCGACGAATTCAGGGGGGGGGGGGTGCGCCCTCGGGTCGACACCTGCGTCTCTGTCGCGGGGGTGAGAGAATCAGCCCAGTTGAGAGCTGTCACACGGCACACACTCTGCAGCGACGGCGCCGGTTCGATGTTGCTGCCCAACAGCAGCGTGGTTGCGCCGCTGTGACGTTACAAGATAGCTGCTCAAAACAGCGTAATGAAGCCTCGGAGAAGATCCAGAGGGGCTGCTCACACAGCAGCGTGGGGGTGACGATGCGAGAGTCCAAACTGGCTGCTCACGCAGCAGCGTGGTGGTGCCTCCTCCATGCTGTGAAGCTAGGGTTCGCACCTTCCCGTCCGGTCTGTCTTCGACAGTAAACACTGAAAGCCTAGAAGGCCAAAGTCAATATTCTCCCCAAAAATATAAGACACGTGACTTCCTCCCCCAATAGACATCATTATTAGGGATGAGGAGGAAGCACAATGACTAAACTTTGGTTTCCTTCTACGATATAATTTACCATTATAATGATTTCCTTTTAAACCCTATGATGAACACTATTTACAACAACACAAAGACGAGACAAAACAGTACAACTGGCAACTAATGTAGGTTCCCTGTCCCCTGCCACCGGCCGCTAATTCACCTTCAGCAAAAACTGACAAAAGTCTATCCAATTAGACCAAGAAATTTGACTTACCTCACACAGGCTAATGAAAAACATCGCGCACTTTACGCAACCGACTTTAACAAAGTCCACAGTAGACGTACATTACTACTGAAAATAACTTCGAACTCAAACGACAATTCACACACGAATTTCGAAGCCGTTCGAACAAACATCTGGTCTCGGCCGAGACAGAAAAAAGAATGCCTATGAATTTCTCAGTCAGCAACCAGGTAAACGGTGAACCCTACAAATAGCGCGCAGCTTACCGTGAACGTCCCGTGCAATGCGTGCAAAGCGTGCAAGGCGCGAATCACTGAGCTAAGCCCAGCTACCGGTCTTCCCACCTTGACGCAGGTACCTGTCAGCAACGCCCGACCAAGGAACCTTATAACTACATACAACTGTCCGCGACATCAGGAGACAGCTGTTTCACAATGTCCACCAAGTTGTCACGGGTGAGAGCGTCAGGGGACAGCTGTTTCACAATGTCCACCAAGTTGTCACGGGTAAGAGCGTCAGGGGACAGCCGTTTCACAATGTCCACCAATTAAGTTGTCACGGGTGAGAGCGTCAGGGGACAGCTGTTTCACAATGTCCACCAAGGTGTCACGGGTGAGAGCGTCAGGAGACAGCTGTTTCACAATGTCCACCAACTTGTCACGGGTGAGAGCGTCAGGGTACAGCTGTTTCACAATGTCCACCAAGTTGTCACGGGTGAGAGCGTCAGGGGACAGCTGTTTCACAATGTCCACCAACTTGTCACGGGTGAGAGCGTCAGGGTACAGCTGTTTCACAATGTCCACCAAGTTGTCACGGGTGAGAGCGTCAGGGGACAGCTGTTTCACAATGTCCACCAACTTGTCACGGGTGAGAGCGTCAGGGTACAGCTGTTTCACAATGTCCACCAACTTGTCACGGGTGAGAGCGTCAGGGGACAGCTGTTTCACAATGTCCACCAAGTTGTCACGGGTGAGAGTGTCAGGGGACAGCTGTTTCACAATGTCCACCAAGTTGTCACGGGTGAGAGCGTCAGGGGACAGCTGTTTCACAATGTCCACCAAGTTGTCACGGGTGAGAGCGTCAGGGGACAGCTGTTTCACAATGTCCACCACGTTGTCACGGGTGAGAGCGTCAGGGTACAGCTGTTTCACAATGTCCACCACGTTGTCACGGGTGAGAGCGTCAGGGTACAGCTGTTTCACAATGTCCACCAAGTTGTCACGGGTGAGAGCGTCAGGGGACAGCTGTTTCACAATGTCCCCCAAGTTGTCACGGGTGAGAGCGTCAGGGTACAACTGTTTCACAATGTCCACCAAGTTGTCACGGGTGGGAGCGTCAGGGGACAGCTGTTTCACAATGTCCACCAAGTTGTCACGGGTGAGAGCGTCAGGGTACAGCTGTTTCAAAATGTCCACCAAGTTGTCACGGGTGAGAGCGTCAGGGTACAGCTGTTTCACAATGTCCACCAACTTGTCACGGGTGAGAGCGTCAGGGCACAGCTGTTTCACAATGTCCACCAACTTGTCACGGGTGAGAGCGTCAGGAGACAGCTGTTTCACAATGTCCACCAAGTTGTCACGGGTGAGAGCGTCAGGAGACAACTGTTTCACAATGTCCACCAACTTGTCACGGGTGGGAGCGTCAGGGTACAACTGTTTCACAATGTCCACCAAGTTGTCACGGGTGGGAGCGTCAGGGGACAGCTGTTTCACAATGTCCACCAACTTGTCACGGGCGAGAGCGTCAGGAGACAGCTGTTTCACAATGTCCACCAAGTTGTCACGGGTGAGAGCGTCAGGGGACAGCCGTTTCACAATGTCCACCAATTAAGTTGTCACGGGTGAGAGCGTCAGGGGACAGCTGTTTCACAAGGTCCACCAAGGTGTCACGGGTGAGAGCGTCAGGAGACAGCTGTTTCACAATGTCCACCAACTTGTCACGGGTGAGAGCGTCAGGGTACAGCTGTTTCACAATGTCCATCAACTTGTCACGGGTGAGAGCGTCAGGAGACAACTGTTTCACAATGTCCCCCAAGTTGTCACGGGTGAGAGCGTCAGGGTACAACTGTTTCACAATGTCCACCAAGTTGTCACGGGTGAGAGCGTCAGGGGACAGCTGTTTCACAATGTCCACCAACTTGTCACGGGTGAGAGAGTCAGGGGACAGCTGTTTCACAATGTCCACCAACTTGTCACGGGTGAGAGCGTCAGGAGACAACTGTTTCACAATGTCCACCAACTTGTCACGGGTGATAGCGTCAGGAGACAGCTGTTTCACAATGACCACCAACTTGTCACGGGTGAGAGCGTCAGGAGACAGCTGTTTCACAATGTCCACCAAGTTGTCACGGGTGAGAGCGTCAGGGGACAGCTGTTTCACAATGTCCACCAAGGTGTCACGGGTGAGAGCGTCAGGGGACAGCTGTTTCACAATGTCCACCAACTTGTCACGGGTGAGAGCGTCAGGGTACAGCTGTTTCACAATGTCCACCAAGATGTCACGGGTGAGAGCGTCAGGGGACAGCTGTTTCACAATGTCCACCAACTTGTCACGGGTGAGAGCGTCAGGGTACAGCTGTTTCACAATGTCCACCGACTTGTCACGGGTGAGAGCGTCAGGGGACAGCTGTTTCACAATGTCCACCAAGTTGTCACGGGTGAGAGTGTCAGGGGACAGCTGTTTCACAATGTCCACCAAGTTGTCACGGGTGAGAGCGTCAGGGGACAGCTGTTTCACAATGTCCACCAAGTTGTCACGGGTGAGAGCGTCAGGGTACAGCTGTTTCACAATGTCCACCACGTTGTCACGGGTGAGAGCGTCAGGGTACAGCTGTTTCACAATGTCCACCAAGTTGTCACGGGTGGGAGCGTCAGGGTACAACTGTTTCACAATGTCCCCCAAGTTGTCACGGGTGAGAGCGTCAGGGTACAACTGTTTCACAATGTCCACCAAGTTGTCACGGGTGGGAGCGTCAGGGTCCAGCTGTTTCACAATGTCCACCAAGTTGTCACGGGTGAGAGCGTCAGGGGACAGCTGTTTCACAATGTCCACCAAGTTGTCACGGGTGAGAGCGTCAGGGTACAGCTGTTTCACATTGTCCACCAAGTTGTCACGGGTGAGAGCGTCAGGGTACAGCTGTTTCACAATGTTCACCAAGTTGTCACGGGTGAGAGTGTCAGGGGACAGCTGTTTCACAATGTCCACCAAGTTGTCACGGGTGAGAGCGTCAGGGTACAGCTGTTTCACAATGTCCACCAACTTGTCACGGGTGAGAGCGTCAGGAGACAGCTGTTTCACAATGTCCACCAAGTTGTCACGGGTGAGAGCGTCAGGGTACAACTGTTTCACAATGTCCACCAAGTTGTCACGGGTGGGAGCGTCAGGGTACAACTGTTTCACATTGTCCACCAAGTTGTCACGGGTGAGAGTGTCAGGGTACAGCTGTTTCACAATGTCCACCAAGTTGTCACGGGTGAGAGTGTCAGGGTACAGCTGTTTCACAATGTCCACAAAGTTGTCACGGGTGAGAGTGTCAGGGGACAGCTGTTTCACAATGTCCACCAAGGTGTCACGGGTGAGAGCGTCAGGAGACAGCTGTTTCACAATGTCCACCAAGTTGTCACGGGTGAGAGCGTCAGGGTACAGCTGTTTCACAATGTCCATCAACTTGTCACGGGTGAGAGCGTCAGGGGACAGCTGTTTCACAATGTCCACCAACTTGTCACGGGTGAGAGCGTCAGGGTACAGCTGTTTCACAATGTCCACCAAGTTGTCACGGGTGAGAGCGTCAGGGGATAGCTGTTTCACAATGTTCACCAACTTGTCACGGGTGAGAGCGTCAGGAGATAGCTGTTTCACAATGTCCACCAAGTTGTCACGGGTGAGAGCGTCAGGGGACAGCTGTTTCACAATGTCCACCAACTTGTCACGGGTGAGAGCGTCAGGGGACAGCTGTTTCACAATGTCCACCAATTAAGTTGTCACGGGTGAGAGCGTCAGGGTACAACTGTTTCACAATGTCCACCACGTTGTCACGGGTGAGAGTGTCAGGGGACAGCTGTTTCACAATGTCCACCAAGTTGTCACGGGTGAGAGCGTCAGGGTAATGCTGTTTCACAATGTCCACCAACTTGTCACGGGTGAGAGCGTCAGGAGACAGCTGTTTCACAATGTCCACCAAGTTGTCACGGGTGGGAGCGTCAGGGTACAACTGTTTCACAATGTCCCCCAAGTTGTCACGGGTGAGAGCGTCAGGGTACAACTGTTTCACAATGTCCACCAAGTTGTCACGGGTGAGAGCGTCAGGGTACAGCTGTTTCACAACGTCCACCAAGTTGTCACGGGTGAGAGTGTCAGGGTACAGCTGTTTCACAATGTCCACAAAGTTGTCACGGGTGAGAGTGTCAGGGTACAGCTGTTTCACAATGTCCACAAAGTTGTCACGGGTGAGAGTGTCAGGGTACAGCTGTTTCACAATGTCCACCAAGTTGTCACGGGTGAGAGTGTCAGGGTACAGCTGTTTCACATTGTCCACCAAGTTGTCACGGGTGAGAGTGTCAGGGTACAGCTGTTTCACAATGTCCACCAAGTTGTCACGGGTGAGAGTGTCAGGGTACAGCTGTTTCACATTGTCCACCAAGTTGTCACGGGTGAGAGTGTCAGGGTACAGCTGTTTCACAATGTCCACCAAGTTGTCACGGGTGAGAGTGTCAGGGTACAGCTGTTTCACAATGTCCACAAAGTTGTCACGGGTGAGAGTGTCAGGGTACAGCTGTTTCACAATGTCCACAAAGTTGTCACGGGTGAGAGTGTCAGGGTACAGCTGTTTCACAATGTCCACCAAGTTGTCACGGGTGAGAGTGTCAGGGTACAGCTGTTTCACATTGTCCACCAAGTTGTCACGGGTGAGAGTGTCAGGGTACAGCTGGTTCACAATGTCCACCAAGTTGTCACGGGTGAGAGTGTCAGGGTACAGCTGTTTCACATTGTCCACCAAGTTGTCACGGGTGAGAGCGTCAGGGGACAGCTGTTTCACAATGTCCACCAAGTTGTCACGGGTGAGAGTGTCAGGGTACAGCTGTTTCACAATGTCCACCAAGTTGTCACGGGTGCGAGCGTCAGGAGACAGCTGTTTCACTATGTCCACCAAGTTGTCACGGGCGAGAGCGTCAGGGGACAGCTGTTTCACAATGTCCACCAAGTTGTCACGGGTGGGAGCGTCAGGGTACAACTGTTTCACAATGTCCCCCAAGTTGTCACGGGTGAGAGCGTCAGGGGACAGCTGTTTTACAATGTCCACCAAGTTGTCACGGGTGAGAGCGTCAGGGGACAGCTGTTTCACAATGTCCACCAACTTGTCACGGGTGAGAGCGTCTGGGGACAGCTGTTTCACAATGTCCACCAAGTTGTCACGGGTGAGACCGTCTGGAGACAGCTGTTTGACAATGTCCACCATGTTGTCACGGGTGAGACCGTCTGGAGACAGCTGTTTGACAATGTCCACCATGTTGTCACGGGTGAGACCGTCTGGAGACAGCTGTTTGACAATGTCCACCATGTTGTCACGGGTGAGAGCGTCAGGAGAGAGCTGTTTCACAATGTCCACCATCTTGTCACGGGTGAGGGAGACAGCTGTTTGACAATGTCCACCATGTTGTCACGGGTGAGAGCGTCAGGAGACAGCTGTTTCACAATGTCCACCAAGGTGTCACGGGTGAGAGCGTCAGGGTACAGCTGTTTCACTATGTCCACCAAGTTGTCACGGGTGAGAGCGTCTGGGGACAGCTGTTTCACAATGTCCACCAAGTTGTCACGGGTGAGAGCGTCAGGGGACAGCTGTTTCACTATGTCCACCAAGTTGTCACGGGTGAGAGCGTCAGGGTACAGCTGTTTCACTATGTCCACCAAGTTGTCACGGGTGAGAGCGTCTGGGGACAGCTGTTTCACAATGTCCACCAAGTTGTCACGGGTGAGACCGTCTGGAGACAGCTGTTTGACAATGTCCACCATGTTGTCACGGGTGAGACCGTCTGGAGACAGCTGTTTGACAATGTCCACCATGTTGTCACGGGTGAGACCGTCTGGAGACAGCTGTTTGACAATGTCCACCATGTTGTCACGGGTGAGAGCGTCAGGAGAGAGCTGTTTCACAATGTCCACCATCTTGTCACGGGTGAGGGAGACAGCTGTTTGACAATGTCCACCATGTTGTCACGGGTGAGAGCGTCAGGAGACAGCTGTTTCACAATGTCCACCAACTTGTCACGGGTGAGAGCGTCAGGGGACAGCTGTTTCACAATGTCCACCAAGTTGTCACGGGTGAGAGCGTCAGGAGACAGCTGTTTCACAATGTCCACCAACTTGTCACGGGTGAGAGCGTCAGGAGACAGCTGTTTCACAATGTCCACCAAGTTGTCACGGGTGAGAGCGTCAGGGGACAGCTGTTTCACAATGTCCACCAAGTTGTCACGGGTAAGAGCGTCAGGGGACAGCCGTTTCACAATGTCCACCAATTAAGTTGTCACGGGTGAGAGCGTCAGGGGACAGCTGTTTCACAATGTCCACCAAGGTGTCACGGGTGAGAGCGTCAGGAGACAGCTGTTTCACAATGTCCACCAACTTGTCACGGGTGAGAGCGTCAGGGTACAGCTGTTTCACAATGTCCATCAACTTGTCACGGGTGAGAGCGTCAGGGGACAGCTGTTTCACAATGTCCACCAACTTGTCACGGGTGAGAGCGTCAGGGTACAGCTGTTTCACAATGTCCACCAAGTTGTCACGGGTGAGAGCGTCAGGGGACAGCTGTTTCACAATGTCCACCAACTTGTCACGGGTGAGAGCGTCAGGGTACAGCTGTTTCACAATGTCCACCAACTTGTCACGGGTGAGAGCGTCAGGGGACAGCTGTTTCACAATGTCCACCAAGTTGTCACGGGTGAGAGTGTCAGGGGACAGCTGTTTCACAATGTCCACCAAGTTGTCACGGGTGAGAGCGTCAGGGGACAGCTGTTTCACAATGTCCACCAAGTTGTCACGGGTGAGAGCGTCAGGGGACAGCTGTTTCACAATGTCCACCACGTTGTCACGGGTGAGAGCGTCAGGGTACAGCTGTTTCACAATGTCCACCACGTTGTCACGGGTGAGAGCGTCAGGGTACAGCTGTTTCACAATGTCCACCAAGTTGTCACGGGTGAGAGCGTCAGGGGACAGCTGTTTCACAATGTCCACCAAGTTGTCACGGGTGAGAGCGTCAGGGTCCAGCTGTTTCACAATGTCCACCAAGTTGTCACGGGTGAGAGCGTCAGTGGACAGCTGTTTCACAATGTCCACCAAGTTGTCACGGGTGAGAGCGTCAGGGTACAGCTGTTTCAAAATGTCCACCAAGTTGTCACGGGTGAGAGCGTCAGGGGACAGCTGTTTCACAATGTCCACCAACTTGTCACGGGTGAGAGCGTCAGGAGACAGCTGTTTCACAATGTCCACCAACTTGTCACGGGTGAGAGCGTCAGGAGACAGCTGTTTCACAATGTCCACCAAGGTGTCACGGGTGAGAGCGTCAGGAGACAGCTGTTTCACAATGTCCACCAAGTTGTCACGGGTGAGAGCGTCAGGGTACAGCTGTTTCACAATGTCCACCAAGTTGTCACGGGTGGGAGCGTCAGGGGACAGCTGTTTCACAATGTCCACCAACTTGTCACGGGCGAGAGCGTCAGGAGACAGCTGTTTCACAATGTCCATCAAGTTGTCACGGGTGGGAGCGTCAGGGGACAGCCGTTTCACAATGTCCACCAATTAAGTTGTCACGGGCGAGAGCGTCAGGAGACAGCTGTTTCACAATGTCCACCAAGGTGTCACGGGTGAGAGCGTCAGGAGACAGCTGTTTCACAATGTCCACCAACTTGTCACGGGTGAGAGCGTCAGGGTACAGCTGTTTCACAATGTCCATCAACTTGTCACGGGTGAGAGCGTCAGGGGACAGCTGTTTCACAATGTCCACCAACTTGTCACGGGTGAGAGCGTCAGGGTACAGCTGTTTCACAATGTCCACCAAGTTGTCACGGGTGGGAGCGTCAGGGTAAAGCTGTTTCACAATGTCCACCAACTTGTCACGGGTGAGAGAGTCAGGGGACAGCTGTTTCACAATGTCCACCAACTTGTCACGGGTGAGAGAGTCAGGGGACAGCTGTTTCACAATGTCCACCAACTTGTCACGGGTGAGAGCGTCAGGAGACAGCTGTTTCACAATGTCCACCAACTTGTCACGGGTGAGAGCGTCAGGGGACAGCTGTTTCACAATGTCCACCAAGTTGTCACGGGTGAGAGCGTCAGGGGACAGCTGTTTCACAATGTCCACCAAGGTGTCACGGGTGAGAGCGTCAGGGGACAGCTGTTTCACAATGTCCACCAACTTGTCACGGGTGAGAGCGTCAGGGTACAGCTGTTTCACAATGTCCACCAAGATGTCACGGGTGAGAGCGTCAGGGGACAGCTGTTTCACAATGTCCACCAACTTGTCACGGGTGAGAGCGTCAGGGTACAGCTGTTTCACAATGTCCACCAACTTGTCACGGGTGAGAGAGTCAGGGGACAGCTGTTTCACAATGTCCACCAACTTGTCACGGGTGAGAGAGTCAGGGGACAGCTGTTTCACAATGTCCACCAACTTGTCACGGGTGAGAGAGTCAGGGGACAGCTGTTTCACAATGTCCACCAAGTTGTCACGGGTGAGAGCGTCAGGGTAAAGCAGTTTCACAATGTCCACCAACTTGTCACGGGTGAGAGAGTCAGGGGACAGCTGTTTCACAATGTCCACCACGTTGTCACGGGTGAGAGCGTCAGGGTACAGCTGTTTCACAATGTCCACCAAGTTGTCACGGGTGCGAGCGTCAGGGGACAGCTGTTTCACAATGTCCACCAAGTTGTCACGGGTGCGAGCGTCAGGGTCCAGCTGTTTCACAATGTCCACCAAGTTGTCACGGGTGAGAGCGTCAGGGGACAGCTGTTTCACAATGTCCACCAAGTTGTCACGGGTGAGAGCGTCAGGGTACAGCTGTTTCACATTGTCCACCAAGTTGTCACGGGTGAGAGCGTCAGGGTACAGCTGTTTCACAATGTTCACCAAGTTGTCACGGGTGAGAGAGTCAGGAGACAGCTGTTTCACAATGTCCACCAAGTTGTCACGGGTGAGAGCGTCAGGAGACAGCTGTTTCACAATGTCCACCAACTTGTCACGGGTGAGAGCGTCAGGAGACAGCTGTTTCACAATGTCCACCAAGTTGTCACGGGTGGGAGCGTCAGGGTACAACTGTTTCACAATGTCCCCCAAGTTGTCACGGGTGAGAGCGTCAGGGTACAGCTGTTTCACATTGTCCACCAAGTTGTCACGTGTGAGAGTGTCAGGGTACAGCTGTTTCACAATGTCCACCAAGTTGTCACGGGTGAGAGTGTCAGGGTACAGCTGTTTCACAATGTCCACAAAGTTGTCACGGGTGAGAGTGTCAGGGTACAGCTGTTTCACAATGTCCACAAAGTTGTCACGGGTGAGAGTGTCAGGGGACAGCTGTTTCACAATGTCCACCAAGGTGTCACGGGTGAGAGCGTCAGGAGACAGCTGTTTCACAATGTCCACCAAGTTGTCACGGGTGAGAGCGTCAGGGTACAGCTGTTTCACAATGTCCATCAACTTGTCACGGGTGAGAGCGTCAGGGGACAGCTGTTTCACAATGTCCACCAACTTGTCACGGGTGAGAGCGTCAGGGTACAACTGTTTCACAATGTCCACCAAGTTGTCACGGGTGGGAGCGTCAGGGGACAGCTGTTTCACAATGTCCACCAACATGTCACGGGTGAGAGCGTCAGGGGACAGCTGTTTCACAATGTCCACCAAGTTGTCACGGGTGAGAGCGTCAGGGGACAGCTGTTTCACAATGTCCACCAACTTGTCACGGGTGAGAGCGTCAGGGGACAGCTGTTTCACAATGTCCACCAAGTTGTCACGGGTGAGAGCGTCAGGGTACAGCTGTTTCACTATGTCCACCACGTTGTCACGGGTGAGAGTGTCAGGGGACAGCTGTTTCACAATGTCCACCAAGTTGTCACGGGTGAGAGCGTCAGGGCACAGCTGTTTCACAATGTCCACCAACTTGTCACGGGTGAGAGCGTCAGGAGACAGCTGTTTCACAATGTCCACCAAGTTGTCACGGGTGAGAGCGTCAGGGTAAAGCTGTTTCACAATGTCCACCAAGTTGTCACGGGTGAGAGCGTCAGGGTTAAGCAGTTTCACAATGTCCACCAAGTTGTCACGGGTGAGAGTGTCAGGGTACAGCTGTTTCACAATGTCCACCAAGTTGTCACGGGTGAGAGTGTCAGGGTACAGCTGTTTCACAATGTCCACAAAGTTGTCACGGGTGAGAGTGTCAGGGTACAGCTGTTTCACAATGTCCACAAAGTTGTCACGGGTGAGAGTGTCAGGGTACAGCTGTTTCACAATGTCCACCAAGTTGTCACGGGTGAGAGTGTCAGGGTACAGCTGTTTCACATTGTCCACCAAGTTGTCACGGGTGAGAGTGTCAGGGTACAGCTGTTTCACAATGTCCACCAAGTTGTCACGGGTGAGAGTGTCAGGGTACAGCTGTTTCACATTGTCCACCAAGTTGTCACGGGTGAGAGTGTCAGGGTACAGCTGTTTCACAATGTCCACCAAGTTGTCACGGGTGAGAGTGTCAGGGTACAGCTGTTTCACAATGTCCACAAAGTTGTCACGGGTGAGAGTGTCAGGGTACAGCTGTTTCACAATGTCCACAAAGTTGTCACGGGTGAGAGTGTCAGGGTACAGCTGTTTCACAATGTCCACCAAGTTGTCACGGGTGAGAGTGTCAGGGTACAGCTGTTTCACATTGTCCACCAAGTTGTCACGGGTGAGAGTGTCAGGGTACAGCTGGTTCACAATGTCCACCAAGTTGTCACGGGTGAGAGTGTCAGGGTACAGCTGTTTCACATTGTCCACCAAGTTGTCACGGGTGAGAGCGTCAGGGGACAGCTGTTTCACAATGTCCACCAAGTTGTCACGGGTGAGAGTGTCAGGGTACAGCTGTTTCACAATGTCCACCAAGTTGTCACGGGCGAGAGCGTCAGGGGACAGCTGTTTCACAATGTCCACCAAGTTGTCACGGGTGAGAGCGTCAGGGGGCAGCTGTTTCACAATGTCCACCAAGTTGTCACGGGTGCGAGCGTCAGGGTACAGCTGTTTCACAATGTCCACCAAGTTGTCACGGGTGAGAGCGTCAGGGGACAGCTGTTTTACAATGTCCACCAAGTTGTCACGGGTGAGAGCGTCAGGGGACAGCTGTTTCACAATGTCCACCAACTTGTCACGGGTGAGAGCGTCTGGGGACAGCTGTTTCACAATGTCCACCAAGTTGTCACGGGTGAGACCGTCTGGAGACAGCTGTTTGACAATGTCCACCATGTTGTCACGGGTGAGACCGTCTGGAGACAGCTGTTTGACAATGTCCACCATGTTGTCACGGGTGAGACCGTCTGGAGACAGCTGTTTGACAATGTCCACCATGTTGTCACGGGTGAGAGCGTCAGGAGAGAGCTGTTTCACAATGTCCACCATCTTGTCACGGGTGAGGGAGACAGCTGTTTGACAATGTCCACCATGTTGTCACGGGTGAGAGCGTCAGGAGACAGCTGTTTCACAATGTCCACCAAGGTGTCACGGGTGAGAGCGTCAGGGGACAGCTGTTTCACAATGTCCACCAAGGTGTTACGGGTGAGAGCGTCAGGGTACTGCTGTTTCACAATGTCCACCAAGTTGTCACGGGTGAGAGCGTCAGGGGACAGCTGTTTCACAATGTCCACCAAGGTGTTACGGGTGAGAGCGTCAGGGTACTGCTGTTTCACAATGTCCACCAAGTTGTCACGGGTGAGACCGTCTGGAGACAGCTGTTTGACAATGTCCACCATGTTGTCACGGGTGAGACCGTCTGGAGACAGCTGTTTGACAATGTCCACCATGTTGTCACGGGTGAGAGCGTCAGGAGAGAGCTGTTTCACAATGTCCACCATCTTGTCACGGGTGAGGGAGACAGCTGTTTGACAATGTCCACCATGTTGTCACGGGTGAGAGCGTCAGGGGACAGCTGTTTCACAATGTCCACCAACTTGTCACGGGTGAGAGAGTCAGGGGACAGCTGTTTCACAATGTCCACCAACTTGTCACGGGTGAGAGAGTCAGGGGACAGCTGTTTCACAATGTCCACCAAGTTGTCACGGGTGAGAGCGTCAGGGTACAGCTGTTTCACTATGTCCACCAAGTTGTCACGGGTGAGAGCGTCAGGGTAAAGCAGTTTCACAATGTCCACCAACTTGTCACGGGTGAGAGCGTCAGGGTACAGCTGTTTCACTATGTCCACCAACTTGTCACGGGTAAGAGCGTCAGGGTAAAGCAGTTTCACTATGTCCACAAGTTGTCACGGGTGAGAGCGTCAGGGTACAGCTGTTTCACAATGTCCACCAAGGTGTTACGGGTGAGAGCGTCAGGGTACTGCTGTTTCACAATGTCCACCATGTTGTCACGGGTGAGAGCGTCAGGAGACAGCTGTTTCACAATGTCCACCAAGGTGTCACGGGTGAGAGCGTCAGGGGACAGCTGTTTCACAATGTCCACCAAGGTGTTACGGGTGAGAGCGTCAGGGTACTGCTGTTTCACAATGTCCACCAAGTTGTCACGGGTGAGAGCGTCAGGGGACAGCTGTTTCACAATGTCCACCAAGTTGTCACGGGTGAGAGCGTCAGGGTACAGCTGTTTCACAATGTCCATCAACTTTTTACGGGTGAGAGCGTCAGGGGACAGTTGTTTCACAATGTCCGTCAACTTGTCACGGGTGAGAGCGTCAGGGTACAGCTGTTTCACAACGTCCATCAACTTTTCACGGGTGAGAGCGTCAGGGGACAGCTGTTTCACAATGTCCACCAAGTTGTCACGGGTGAGAGCGTCAGGGTACAGCTGTTTCACAATGTCCACCAACTTTTTCACGGGTGAGAGCGTCAGGGGACAGCTGTTTCACAATGTCCACCAAGTTGTCACGGGTGAGAGCGTCAGGAGACAGCTGTTTCACAATGTCCATCAACTTTTCACGGGTGAGAGCGTCAGGGGACAGTTGTTTCACAATGTCCGTCAACTTGTCACGGGTGAGAGCGTCAGGGTACAGCTGTTTCACAATGTCCATCAACTTTTCACGGGTGAGAGCGTCAGGGGACAGTTGTTTCACAATGTCCATCAACTTTTCACGGGTGAGAGCGTCAGGGGACAGTTGTTTCACAATGTCCGTCAACTTTTCACGGGTGAGAGCGTCAGGGTACCGCTGTTTCACAATGTCCACCAAGTTGTCACGGGTGAGAGCGTCAGGAGACAACTGTTTCACAATGTCCCCCAAGTTGTCACGGGTGAGAGCGTCAGGGTACAGCTGTTTGGTTTAAACAAGTTTATTCAGTAAATTCCATTGGTACTATTACCGCATACATGAAATAAGGAACATGGAGCACAACAAGCTAAGCTTATGAGCGTACTCTTAAAAGCAAATGAAATTTGGCGGACGATTTTAATATAACAAATTTGAAATAATGTCAAAATAATAATGGTAAATTATGGTAGACAAACATGTAACAATAAAAGTGAAAACAAAACCAACAAAAAACAAACCAAAAAAAAACAAAAAAAAACAATGCTAAACTAACAACAGTACTCACACGCGCTCGCACACTCACTCGCACACACACGCATACAATGACTTCCACATGGTTGAAAATAGAATACTACCAGAACAAAGAAATGTAAACAGTACTGCACATGGTGGATGAGATAAATGCATTCATTATTCAAAACGTTTGCTTAATAAGATAAACCTGAATAACTGGTCAAATATCAATGCATTTTCGCTGTCTGACTTGTCTCTATTGCCATACAGAAAATCATCAGCGGTTAGCAAATCATAGTTGGGCAGTGTTGACAAGGTGACTTCACGTATTTGAAGAGATAAGGGGCAATGAAAAATATAGTGTTCCGCATTTTCAACAGGATAACCACAAGTGCATGACGGGTCGGGAATTAAATGTCTGTCAAATAGATCACTATTTAGATTGCTGATCCTCAATCTCAGTCTGCAATGGATAATTTCTGATTTTCGATCAGATGTGTATCTATACGAGGGAACAACAGAATCATCAGAACTAATACGTTTTTTAAATAACCCAATAGAATCAAGTTGTTTTACAGTATCTGGAAGCTCATTCCACAGGGAAGTCGAAGACAGAAAAAATGACTTTTTATACAATTCAGTTCGAGAGTGGGGAGTCTGTCTGTCAAGTGGTCTTCGTCTATGGTAAGGGTTCACAGAAGCAACGAGAGGAGGCAGACGTTCTAGTAAGTATGGTGGCACGCGTGCATTAACTAATTTGAAATACAAAATCAATTTGTGTCTTTTTCGCCTCTCCTTCAGTGTTGTAAATCCTGATTCATCGTACAATTTTTGGTGACTCGTGCCACGAACTGCACCTATAATGGTTCTTATGGCATCAAGATGCAAGTTTTCTAATAAAGTAGCTAATCTGTCAGAACAGTTATCCCAAATGACGTCAGAAAAATCAAAATGGGGAATAATAAAAGATGTATACATAAGTTCAAGTGCCTTTCGGCTAAGGCGATACTTATAGGACCGAAAACATGAGAGAAGAACACGTACTTTAGATATAATTGACTGAACATGTGATTCCCATTTGCAGTCGCTCTGAATCAGTACACCAAGATGTTTGTGAACGTGGTTTTCTCTCAGAACTGTTCCACCAAATACAAGAGGAAGGGTTTCAGGCATTCTATTTCCAGAAAAGGTCATCAAATCTGTTTTTAAATTATTGAAATTAACTTTCCATTTTTCCGCCCAGTGTGCAATTTTGGCTAAGTCTGCATTTAAGATCTGTGTCCGCGTGTTTGCATCATTTAGAGATAAATACAAACTGGTATCATCAGCAAAAAGTTTAATGACAGATTCGATATTAATGACAATATCGTTAATGTACACAAGGAACAACAAGGGCCCCAGAACAGAACCTTGGGGAACACCTGAACAAACCTGTCGATTTCCTGCCTTGGATAACAACGGCTTGTAACCTGCCTGTCAAATAATCTTCAAACCATTTTAATAAAACACCTCTTATGCCTATAGCATATAATTTATGCAACAAACCCTTGTGCCACACTCTGTCGAAGGCTTTTGATATATCACAGAAAACAGCCTGAGTCGTCAACTGCTTATCTAAGGATTGACAAAAATCGTCATACATACTCAACAACTGAAAACTAGTTGAATCACCAGGAATAAACCCTGACTGAGAAACCGTTAATAAATCATTCTCTGTGAGATATCGAAAAACATGGGCTTGAACACATTTTTCCAATACTTTTCCAATGCAACTGAGTAATGAGATCGGACGATAGTTACTGCAGTGTTCTTTTTCACCTTTCTTATAAATGGGATTCACATGAGCTACTTTCCAAATTTTCGGAGACTTTCCCTCAGCCAACGATCTCTGGAAAAGCGTTGCAAGCGGGTTTGAAATAATACAAGCAGCAAGTTTAAGAAGTTTATTGTGAACCAAATCAGGACCTACTGCTTTCCTAACATCGAGGTTGTTTAGAACAGCGTACACCATTTCGGTAGTTATCACGAGAGGACTAATGGAGATGGGCTCTTCTTCAAATGGTGGAACGTCATCATCATGACCTTGTATATGCGACTGTCGTAGAAATGCTTCATTAAAAATCTCGGCTTTGTCCTCTGCAGAGTAATACACAATTCCATTGCTTTCAATCGGCGGAATCTCATTTGTACTCATTCCTTTCTTTTTCAAAAAAGAGTTGACTACCTTCCACCAGTCTTTATTGCCAAAATTATGAGGTGACAATATTCTATTTTCTAGTTCCCTAATGTGCTCTTCTTTCCTTTTTCTTATAACATCAGTCAAATTATTTCTCAACCGTCGGAAAAGAGACCAGCACCATACAGTATCCAGACGTTTGGCTAATGCGTGAATATATTGCTTTTTCCTTATCAACTTTTTGATTTCCTCGGTGATCCATACAGCATCGTGTCCGTTCATTGTCACTACCTTTACAGGCATACATTCTTTAGCTATCATCATTAACTTATCGGAAAACATTTCAGCGGCGTCATCAATGGATTCTAAATTGACTATATTATTCCAATCTACACTTTCCATATCTTGCAACAACTTGTCAACATCGATTTTGGAATAATTATATAGTGTTCGTTTGAATGAACCACTTATGATAAGTCATAATTCAAATATACAAAAGGACACGAGTGGTCACTGCATACAGGTGGTAGAACACCAACTCTTTTTACCAAGTTAGGACACGGAGTTAATACCAGATCAATTATAGTTGACGAGGTATCGGTTATTCGAGTGGGTTCTGATATCAACTGAGATAAACTGTTTGTGTTCATTAATTCCCGCAGATGAAACGGGGGGTTTACAGTACAATCAGCGTTGAGATCACCAAAGATAATACACTTATGTGGGGTATTCATGGCAAGTTGAACGGAATCGTTGATAAGAAGCCAATGGTCGACGGTTGCACTCGGTGGTCTATAAAACACACCAACGAGAAGAGTATCTTGACCCAACTTAGTCTCAATCCAGATCGCTTCCAAATCAGGTATACACAAGTCGAACCTCGGTTTGCAAATCAGATTACTATTTACATAAACGGCTACGCCGCCGTGGGAATCCCCGGGCCTATCACGTCTAACTGGAGGGTGGTAACCTTTTAAGCAGATGCAGTCTTGGTCAACTTTGTCCGACAGCCAGGTCTCAGATGCAGTTATTATATCAAACTTTCCCAATTCGGCCTCAAGGAACGGTGTCTTATATTGAAGACTGCGAGTGTTTACATGAACAATAGAGATCCCATCCCCTCGGGTTGTGCTTGGTCCAGGATTAGGATGGATATCACCACACATAAACAACAATAAGCAAATTGCAATAGATATGGTTTGAGATGTAAAATTCACAGAATCAGCACAAAAAATGAGTGAGGTGGCATATTTCCACATCGAACCAGCAAAGTTCACAGCAATGTCGTAACAACATATTGGGTCGTTACGAGTAAGCTTCCGGGCAGGAAATAAAAACAAAAACAACGCAAGAGACAAGCCAGCACTACCACGAACGAGAATAATCATAAGCGACTGGATATTTCCCTTGTTAAGAAAAGATAGTTTATACACAGATAGCGCTGACGCAACAGGGAGATAACTTCCCACACTGGCTCTGTATTGAGACAGACTACACCCACCCATCTAGGTCACAGCTCGTTGCAAAAAATCAAACAAGGCAGAGCCAAGGGTGTGAGACAATCTCCCCGACACGTGCGCCCCATCCTTTTGCATCAGGCATGAAGTCATTGTGGACAACAACAAACAACAACAAGCAAACAAACCAACAATCAAACAGACACACAATCAACAACGTCGACAGTTAAAGTCAACAATCAAAAACAATCGAAAACAAAATATTTAGACACGCAGTCTCGCGTGTTAATGTAAAATATAGGGTAAACTAAGGTATCAATCAAAGGTAACTATTTCAAAAATAACTAAAAAAATAACTAAAACAACCAGAGATAATAGAAGAGAAAGTACTGCCACTTGCTCTCTTGAACAACATTTAATGTTCACATGCAAGACAAAGGGTAAAATGCTGACCGCATTAAATTTTGTCGTTTGGCCTGTGGTCTTTTAATACGTGCACAAACTAGGGCAGGCGTGGCACACCTGAAGAGACACGCAGACCAGCTTAAAAGACACGTGAAAATACGTGAACAGTCCTCGTGCGAAAACGTGCACAAATAGCTGGTGGCAAAAGGAAACGAGGCGCCGAGTGAGCAAAGGCAAAGTTGTTTGACACAACGGGTGCAACGGGTACATGTTCATAGGTACATGATTTTATCATCATTTTGTTTTTATCATCGAATCAGGTACAATGTACTTGAGATATATGACATAGTATTTTTTATGGTACGCTATTGTGTGCATACCACAACTCAATTGTACACATTGAGCCATTATCAAAAGAGTACAAAGTGGCGCAGGATGTTTGTTTGTTTTTCACTGCATGTTTTACAAATGTTTAAACTTATCATAAGATGTGCATACCATGGCTTAACTATACTCATGAAACCATCATCAACATAGTGTGTAGTACATAGTACATAGAAGCGCAGAATATTTAATATGCAATACTGCATGCTGTATATTATATATATATTGTATATAGGCTATATTGTGGATACTCGTTTAGTCACTATACATATTCTAAACAATGCATCGCACTATGTGAGGAAACTTGAGACAATGCATCTAGGTTGCCTATATCAAAGCGAGCAGGTTGCGCATGGTGGTCACTCTGGTGACTGCACTACCGCGCTTCACAAAAATAGCTGTTTCACTATGTCCACCAACTTGTCACGGGTGAGAGCGTCAGGAGACAGCTGTTTCACAATGTCCACCAACTTGTCACGGGTGAGAGCGTCAGGAGACAGCTGTTTCACAATGTCCACCAACTTGTCACGGGTGAGAGCGTCAGGAGACAGCTGTTTCACAATGTCCACCAACTTGTCACGGGTGAGAGCGTCAGGAGACAGCTGTTTCACAATGTCCACCAACTTGTCACGGGTGAGAGCGTCAGGAGACAGCTGTTTCACAATGTCCACCAAGTTGTCACGGTTGAGAGCGTCAGGGTACAGCTGTTTCACAATGTCCACCAACTTGTCACGGGTGGGAGCGTCAGGGTACAACTGTTTCACAATGTCCCCCAAGTTGTCACGGGTGAGAGCGTCAGGGTACAACTGTTTCACAAAGTCCACCAAGTTGTCACGGGTGGGAGCGTCAGGGGACAGCTGTTTCACAATGTCCACCAAGTTGTCACGGGTGAGAGCGTCAGGGTACAGCTGTTTCACAATGTCCACCAAGTTGTCACGGGTGAGAGCGTCAGGAGAGAGCTGTTTCACAATGTCCACCATGTTGTCACGGGTGAGACCGTCGAGAGACAGCTGTTTGATAATGTCCACCAACTTGTCACGGGTGAGGGAGACAGCTGTTTCACAATGTCCACCAAGTTGTCACGGGTGAGAGCGTCAGGGTACAGCTGTTTCACAATATCCACCAACTTGTGCGTGTGATGATTGGATGCGTGCGTGTGTGCATGCGTGTGTGTAAGTATGTTTGTGTGTGTGTGTGTGTGTGTGTGCGCGCGTGTGTGTGTGTGTGGGTGCGTGTGTGTGTGTGTGTGTGTGTGTGTGTGTGTGCGTGTGTGTACTAGACAGACAGACAGACAGACAGACAGACAGACAGACAGACAGACAGACAGACAGACAGACAGAAGAAGAAAACGCAGAAGTGAAAGAAGATTGCTTGTTCTTCTTCACCTCCACTCTAAACAGAAGTGTTCGACTTTTGAACACATTTCTGTAACAAGTGATAAACATGTTGTGATATTCAGTACACATTTCTGTAACAAGTGATAAACATTGTGTGACATTCAGTACACATTTCTGTAACACGTGTTAAACTTGTTGTGATATTCAGTACACATTTCTGTAACAAGTGATAAACATGTTGTGACATTCAGTACACATTTCTGTAACAAGTGATAAACATTTTGTGACATTCAGTACACATTTCTGTAACAAGTGATAAACATGTTGTGACATTCAGTACACATTTCTGTAACAAGTGATAAACATGTTGTGACATTCAGTACACATTTCTGTAACAAGTGATAAACATGTTGTGACATTCAGTATACATTTCTGTAACAAGTGATAAACATGTTGTGACATTCAGTACACAGCTCCACTGGCAAAAGTTGCTCGGCACACATAGTGTTGAAATGAACACCTGTGAATACGATGTGTTTGATAGGTGTGCCTCTTTTGCTTGTACAACTGTGGACTATATCACACATTGTTCAAAACTTGTTACACACATGTGTTTTATCAATCAATATCAATATGAGGCTTATATCGCGCATATTCCGTGGGTACAGTTCTAGGCGCTCTGCAATGATGCCGTGTGAGATGGAATTGTATATAAGGCCAGTAGATTGCAGCCATCTCGGCGCATATTTACCTTTCACGGCCTATTATTCCAAGACACACGGGTATAGGTAGACAATTATTAACTGTGCCAAAGCAATTTTGCCAGGAAAGACCATTTTGTCAATCGTGGGATCTTTAACGTGCACACCCAATGTAGTGTACACGGGGGGGGGGGGGGGGGGGGGGGGGGGTTCGGACACCGAAGAGAGTCTGCACACAAAGTTGACTTTGTGAAATAAATTTCCGCCGAGCCTGGGATCGAACTCACGCTGACAGCGGCCAACTGAATACAAATCCAGCGCACTACTAACTGAGCTATATCCCCGCCCCGGGTTTTAAAGTGGAACACTTTTGTTTAGAGTGTGTGCATTGTGTATGCTTCTTGTTCTTCTTCTTCATCGTTCGCTCAAACATACGCTAGAAGTGGGTCACCTTTTGACCTGGTCAAGTCAGCAGGCGAAGCTGGTATGGGGAAGTTACTGACTATTTTCCGGGTCTAGCGCTTTCAGGCAGTTACTTCCCTTACTTCCTTTCGTCATGTACCGATCTTTTTAGACATCCGTGTAAAGTAAGTGATCAGGAATAGCTTTTGAATGTAATTTATTACACACAGCTAATCAAACACGTTATAAATCCATCTGTATATTAAATGATTAGCTGATATTGTATTGTTTTGGTCACGTGATGTAGGCTTTTTTGCTTGAGTTCGTGTCCTCGTTGAATACTGTTCATTGTTTCGTGTCGCCTTTCTTTTGTAATAGTTTGTGTGTGTTTTGGGTTTGATTTGTTTTGAGGTTGTCGTTTTTCACATGTTAGATTAAATTGCAGTTATCTCCCTGCTGCATGTAGGGAAATTCAAGATGGTGACTTACTGTATAGGCCTACTGTCTTTTCTTGAACAGTTTTTTTTAAACATAATTTTGTAGATCGTTTCTGAGATAGTGCACCCTTGTGGGTTTTTTATATATATATTTTTTTATAGCGGAGACTTCGAAATGTGACAGAGGTCACCAAACTTTGTGGACAACAGTGATCATAAAACACTAAGTGTGTCAGGTTTGAGTTGTCTTCAGCTTACACTAAGAATGTATGATGCGGCCACACACTCAAATATGCGCGCGCGTGAACACACATCACATATATACACACACACGTGCACACACACACACACGCACACACACACACGCACGCACACACACACACACAGGCACGCGCGCACGCACACACACACACACACACATAATAACTCAGACAGATATAGAAGAGCAAAAACATTTTTATTTAAAAATAATTGTGTGTTATTGTTGGTGCTGTTTGAGAAATGCCAAGATTTGCTATCTACTTTTCAAGCAGGCAGTAAACATTTGTAAATTGTAAACGACATGTTTAGACTAAAATAATAGGTTCTGACAGGGAAAGCAGTTTCGAAGCGCAATCACCTGGTCAAGATCTGAATGACGTAAAACACAAGCACGATGACGTCAATTCTTGTTTTGCGTCATAGAACTGACGAAATCTTTTTCTGGCAATCTCCAAGTGATTACACTCTGCGAAAACCAGGAATAACCTGTTGTGTTTTGGGCAATGTTCTTGTGGTTGTGGCGGTTGTTGTTGTTGTTGTTGTGGTGGTGGTGGTGGTGGCGGTGACGTTGTTGTTGTTGTGGTGGTGGTGGTCGTGGTGGTGGTGATGGTGATGATGGCGGCATGTCCCGACAAGACACACTTCCTATCTCTCCTCCTTTTGGCGATGGTGGTGGTCGTCGTCGCTGGTGGTATTGCCGGGTGGTCGCTGTGGTGATGGCGGTAGTAGTGGTTGTTGTATTAGGTTGTGGTGTGGGTGGTTGTGGTGGTGGGGTAGTGGTTGTTGTAAGGGATGGCGTGGTGGTGGTGGTGACAGGAGGCGTGCGGACCATGATGAGCTGTGTGGTGCAGCGTGATACTGCACTCAGCCTGTCACTAAGATCAATCACCTCATCAGTCCACCCTCTATCATCATCATCATACTGATCTCTGGCCTGTAACACGGCCACCACGCGCCGCTCCAGGCCTGTCACATAGCCATACCACGCTACTGTCACTGTGTCCGTTGCCGCCACCGCCACGTCCTGCACAGCTCGCTCCCACCTCGCCCTGTTGTGTAGCAAGTCTTGTTCCCCCAACACACTCACCGGTACACCTGCATCCTTCAGTCCCTGCACCACGCCGCTAGCTGGTGACGTCACCCGCCCTGCCTCATCCGTGACGTCATCCTGTAGATCTCCGCTTCTGGTCAAGACGAACACGTCGCGGTAGCTCAGCCGGGAGGGACTGTTGGCGGCGCTCCTCCCTGCAGGAAAAAGACGGTTGTAACGGTTACACAATCTTGTTTGATTAATAGTCATGTATGTAAGCAAACATTCGTTACATTTTAAGACACAACCTATCCGTGTATTTGTTTTCTCAAACACACACACCACCACTCCCAACCCCCCTCCCACACACACACTTGATTTATAATATCATCACAAAGTGTGTACATTTTCAACAAACACAGACAGCCAAACTAAGATGTCATGACGTAATTTTGCATTTTACGTCAATAAAAATGACGTCTTTTTTTCTCCCTGCAGACTGACCTGACTTTAGATTTGATTGAAAATTTAGTTCTTTTGAAGTGGCGATTACTTTCCAATATATTCTCGAGGGGGAGGGTAAAACACCATTAGGAAGAGGAAAGGTTTACCCTTCACTCAAACCTACCACAATCATCATCATCATCATCATCATCATCATCATCATCATCATCATCATCATCATCAGCATTATCTTCATCATCATCATCATCATCATCATCATCATCATCATCATCATCATCAGCTACACAACTTACCCACACCCAGACGGCGCAGCACGGCAGCGATATCCTGACCACACTGTGCGCAGTCCAACGGCCACCGACCTGTGTGAGCGTTGCCATGGTGACTCAGCCGTATCACGCTCAGCCCGTCCCCAGGGGCAGGCACGCCGCTGTCGCTGTAGGCGTGGACGTTAATCCTGTGAATCACGGGTTGTATTTCACGCAGGACGGCGGGCGCCGAGCGGAGGGGAACAGTGAACACCTGTGTCTGTAATGCTGGGGGTATGTCGCGGTTATTAGTACCGGCACACCACAGGTACAGGTGTGGTACTTGCTGCGCTAGGCGTGTTACAAGGCGTGTGTGACGGGGACCATGCTGCTGGCTGTGACACAGAATGGAGACATGTTGTAATAGATGTGTGTCTCACTCACATGAGACATGTTGTTAGAGATGTGTGTCTCACTCACATGAGACATGGCGTTAGAGATATGTGTGTCACACTCACATGAGACATGGTGTTAGAGATGTGTGTCTCACTCACATGAGACATGTTGTTAGAGATCATGAGATGTTTGTCACACTCACATGGGACATGTTGTTAGAGATGTTTGTCACACTCACATGGGACATGTTGTTAGAGATGTGTGTCACACTCACATGAGACATGGCGTTAGAGATGTGTGTCACACTCACATGAGACATGGTGTTAGAGATGTGTGTCACACTCACATGAGACATGGCGTTAGAGATGTGTGTCACACTCACATGAGACATGGCGTTAGAGATGTGTGTCACACTCACATGAGACATGGTGTTAGAGATGTGTGTCACACTCACATGAGATATGATAAGCTTATAATAGTTGTCCGCAACTTTATAAAAGATGTCACTTAATATTTTACCAATAATTACGTCTTTAGGATTTTACGCACATTGTGGATATAACAACATGCAATTCCAGGCATACAGGGTGGTGCGAGTTACATATATTAGACAGCTCTCACTCTTCCTCTTTCACACACACACACACCCACACACACACCACACACACAGACACACACACACACACACAGACACACACACAGACACACACACAGACACACACACAGGCACACACACACCACACACACACACACACACACACACAAACAACCCCCCCCCACACACACACACACACACACACGCGCGCGCGTATGAACACAAACCTGCTGTCAAAGCTCGCCTCGTCGATCAAGACGTGTAGGTGGCCGTTTTTCACACAGGCCAAGAGGTCGGTGACTGCCTGCTCGACATTAGCCTCCCTGTCCAAGAAATCGTGCCCGTGGTACGACACGCTGCCTGGTGTCAGGGAAGGCGTTGGGCCCGCGCTCAGCGACATCTCCAGCTGTTGTTTGATGGATGTGCTGACGGCCCGGGTGTGGGGCCCTGTTGACAGGACGTGCACATCGTGCCCCTGTCGCAGCCACCGCACGCCTTGCAGCACCAGCATCACTGTCTTACCTGTTGGAACACAAACAATAGTAAGGTTAATATATTGCAGGACAATGTGAAAACAAGGCAGTGTTACATGTAGAGACGACTTGCACATCGTGACCCTGGTGCCCTGCAGTACCAGAACTGTCTTACCTGTTGGAACAGAAAATATATCAAGGTTAATGTTGTGCAAAACAATGTAAAAACAAGGCAGTGTTACACGTAGAGACGACTTGCACATCGTGACCCTGGTGATGGGGAAGATGTAGGCCCGCGATCAGCCACCTCAACCCCTGCAGTGCCAGAACTGTCTTACCTGTTCACACATAAAATATATCCAAAACAAGAGTCCGTTTTACCAGTTACACGCGAAATACAGCATCAGGAACATGGCAATGAGCATAACAAAATGGATATAACTGCCAAGAACATTCTTATTTTAGAAAATTAAATTTCATGGAGACTAAACGAACAAACTTTTCTCCGAGTCAGCTGGATGCCTTTCCTTCAGTTGACACATTTTGGATGGAATTAGACAACACACACAGCGTGCACAAAACAAACCGTCCTCCAACAAAACTAGAACGTTCTGGTACGATGACGATAAAGTAAAAAAACAACGTCATACACATCGCGTCATTCATTCGACTAAGACGTCATTTGAGCAAAGAAGCTGGCATCAAGCACTGTTATGGGGCTGTCACACTATCACGTATAGCAGTTCTTACCTATATCTAACGTATTTGAAACATGTCTGACGATCGTGTAACTTATTGAACGTGTCGCTACCGTACAACTAGCGTATGATTGGCGTGTTGCTGTCCCTGTATATAAATGGCTCTTCCTCTGCGGCTCTTGGTAGCAGTCTGCTTCTTCGGACCCATGTTGGTTGCTCGCACAGTGTAAAATGATGTTCTGTCTGAGATTGACGCAATATTTATTGTGATTGTCACGTGATCGTTCGAAACACGCCGATCCCGCTGCGCATAGGTTTTTCATAAGTTACACATACGTTCGGCATAAGGCGAGGCCGCTAGGCATACGCTGGGCATACGCTATGATACGCTATCATAAGTTTGATTTAAGTTAGTGATGTGTTTGTAATAAGTTAGACGTACGCTATGAATACGTTATGCATAAGTCCAATTTAGAATGTTGATGCTTTTTTTTGGACGTATGCCAAAGTATTGACATTATTTTTTTTACTTTTCATATGCTAGACATAAGTTTGTCTAAAACGCCAGAGTGTGACAGCCCCATAAGGACATCAGAAATCAGAAATCAGTATCGTTTGCCGCAACAACAGCGACGACAATAATTATTCTTGTTGTTCACGATGATGATGATGATCATAGAGATGATGATGATGATGATGATGATGATGATGATGATGATGATGATGATGATGATGATGATGATGATGATGATGATGATGAAAGGAACATTAATGAAAATTACCAAAATGTTGTGTGCGGGTGTTTTAAACAAATATAAAACAGTGGCAGAGGCAGCAGAAGTAGTAATAAAAGGGTGGTGGTGGGTTTGTTTCTCTTCATAGCAGCAGTAGTAGCTGGTCCAGCACCCGTCACACACATGTCAGCAGGTGTACGGTGTAACCTCATTCACGTCATGTCCTACTAGTGATGTTCACATGTGCGACTTTCAGCCGAGTTTGAGCCGATTTTTGTCGATGAGAAGGCAGGCAAAAGTTGGTACAGCAAAATAGTCGCGAAGTTAACCATTTGAAAAGTCAACCCGAATTTGTATCACTTGCCGGCAAGCTTCTGGTCGAGAAGAAACTCCAGTTGAAAGCTGTGCGACTTTGAGCAAAGACCCTAAATACAGGGCGTTTGCGTTAAACAGCTTTTTCTGGAGGCTTAATTAGTTAGCAGAGTGCGCCTAAGAGACTGAACCTTGTTCTAGTAGAAAGCCACAGAGCTCAAGTTAGCAGAGTGCGCCTAAGAGACTGAACCTTGTTCTAGTAGAAAGCCACAGAGCTCAAGTTAGCAGAGTGCGCCTAAGAGACTGAACCTTGTTCTAGTAGAAAGCCACAGAGCTCAAGTTAGCAGAGTGCGCCTAAGAGACTGAACCTTGTTCTAGTAGAAAGCCACAGAGCTCAAGTTAGCAGAGTGCGCCTAAGAGACTGAACCTTGTTCTAGTAGAAAGCCACAGAGCTCAAGTTAGCAGAGTGCGCCTAAGAGACTGAACCTTGTTCTAGTAGAAAGCCACAGAGCTCAAGTTAGCAGAGTGCGCCTAAGAGACTGAACCTTGTTCTAGTAGAAAGCCACAGAGCTCAAGTTAGCGTAATTGCCAGCACAAGAAACTACAGCTACATCTGCCGCGCGCCGATGTTGGCCTTTAACGCGAAACAGACGGCTGAGCTTAGTGTCCCATCCTGCTTCGACAGAAAATCGTTTAGAGAACAGTCAAACATCGGCAGCCAGACAAACAACAACAAACAAACAAAATAAGAAACAAACAAAACAGGAAACAATCAATCCAGGGAAAGAGGCTGTGAGCTTGTCACCTGTTCCTGGCGCTCCCGTAATGTAGACCAGTGGCGGGTCTCGGTTCATTAGTCCCAGCTGTTGCAGGGTCAGAACCAGAAGTGCCAACCTCCGCCCCAGTTCCGCCACCGCCTGGCCTGCAGTCCGCACCTCCACACGTACGTTGTTGTAGCAGGGGACAGACACCGTGGTGGCCGGACCAACAAACCTGTAACAGAAACAATTCAGATAATGATAAATGATAATTAATACTCAAACGTAGAATACCGACATTGTTTCAGCACTGTGACGTTACTAACATGGATGTCACTTCTCTCACCTGGCTACGATGTCCAGGTAAAGTTGATCAGTGAGCCGAGTGTCCACGGTAGGCCTACAGGCCATCCTGTGTTGCCACCAGGTGCTCAGCTGTGATAACACGGCGGGTGTCACGTGCCAGTACGATGCAGGCTGGGACAGTTGGTCAGAGCAACAGCACAGCTGGACGGCCTCCGCTGTGTTGGCGGCACCCAGGCTCTGACACACCGCCTGCAGCAGAGACATACATGTACGCAATACTGTATGTTTGTGTGGGGCGTCAGTATCATTGTCTGCTCGGTGGAAAGCTGATTCAATACCCAACCACCCACTAGAGAGAGAGAGAGTGTGTGTGTGTCAGTGTGAGTGTGAGTGTGAGTGTGAGTGTGTGTGTGTGTGTGTGTGTGTGTGTGTGTGTGTGTGTGTGTGTGTGTGTGTGTGTGTTGGTGATCAGAACCCTCCTCTCCCGCCGTCTCTCTGTTTTATTCTTTTTTTCGTGTGTGCTCTCTCGCTCTCTCTCTCTCTCTCTCTCTCTCTCTCTCTCTCTCTCTAGACAAGCGTTTTGAACAGAACGTGCTTGTATGCGAATCGGACGACATCGTGCTAAGATACGACATAAGAGAAAGGAAAGTGACTGATTGGTACATCAAAATGAGAGACTCTTCAGCGCGCTGTCTGAAGAGGTCGAAACCTCTGAGCAAAGACGACTTCGCAGAAGACAGAAGGCAGGCGACCAGAGACCTGAATGTTTTGGCGGCAGCCGTGAGACTGTACCTGGGCTGATCTTCGACCTGCATTGTTAATGGAAATAACGAACAAAGACCCCCGTGTGACGGACGTGCACATCCCTACACCTAGCTGTGTGCACAGACTGACTCGCTATCGGACTTCCAGTAGCGAGAATCTTTTCGCGATCGTGCATGTTTCGGTATCCAGAAAGCTTTGTACGTCGACATCCCAACCCCACAACACCCTTTCGCTAAAAACCATTCAGTGTTTCCGCGAATAAAACATTCTGATTCTGATTCTGATTCTCTCTCTCTCTCTCTCTTTCTCTCTCTCTCTTTCTCTCTCTCTCTGTCTCTCTCTCTCTCTCTGTCTCTGTCTCTGTCTCTGTCTCTCTCTCTCTCTCGTTACCTGTTTTAACTGTTCATCGTTGTCCAAGACTCGCTCTAACTGATCACAGCTGATGTAAGGAAGGAAGAGAGTTTTCTTGACAGTCATGCCAGGTCCGATGTCACTCACAAGGTGCCTTACCACTCTCTCCGACTTGTCCAGCTGCTTGACCGCTTTCTCCACCTTCTTGGCAAGGTCAGGATCGGCCGGAGGGACTGTCTCGTTCGAGGCACCCTTGGTTTTCCCCACAGACTTGAGCTCTCCGATCAGAATGCCGTGCTGGCGGTGGATCAACAGAAAGTCAAAATCGCCCTGACGATCTTGTGCTAAGTCTTTTGGTCGTGGGAGCTGTTTAGCGGCCGCGGCGTAGGCAGGCTCGTTGAGGTAGCTGCCGAACTGTAGCTGAGACAGGATGAACATGGCCTCGTCACGACTGTCGCCAAGCTCCTGCAGGTTTAGCATCACGTGGTTCTGGGCGAAGTCGTCCCGTAAGTCGCTGTCCTGCATTCCTACTGGTGGGATATGTGGCTCTGGCTCCTCGGCCCACATATGCTGCGGTACTGTCCATCCCTCAGGGTTGGTATTAAGAGCTGTGTGGAGAAACCGGGCACTAGCTCGTGGCTGTAGCACGTGCACAGACAGACCGGTACCGGGTACAACGTCCCTGACGTAGGGCACCCTGTTGAACTGTACAGGCGGCACACAGTAGGTACGGGTGAGAGCGTCAGGGTAGAGTGACGTCACGATCTGCCGCCAGTCATCGGCGTCTGTCTGTTGTGTGTTTCTGGCCGCCATGATCTCGGGTTCAAACCTTCACTCAATGTGACCTGCGCGCTTTGTTGATTCGGGAACGACAGAGAGCCACCCTCGTTGTGCTGCTGGTTGTGATCAGCAACTTGTCTTTCCCTTACACCCGGTTAGAGAATCCCTTACACCCGGTTAGAGAATCCCTTACACCCGGTTAGAGAATCCCTTACTAAGCACTGGGTTAAAGAGTTCCTGACACCCGATTAGAGAATCAGGCAAGGTTCACACATGTTCTGTTCAACTGGTTATCACGCTCAGTGACAGAATAACGTACGTCTGGTTTCCCTCTAGCTCACTGGGTAAACCTTCAGACGAAGTTGTCCAGGTGTTCTTTACACAAAGTTTCATGAACGCAGACTTTGGCGTGATGTGTGTTACTCACCGAGGTCGGGTGTTGCACGCTAACACACAGCTCGATACGTATTTCTCACAGACCAGCTGACTACACTGTCAATGACACAAGTCATTTCTCACAGACCAGCTGACTACACTGTCAATGACACAAGTCATTTCTCACAGACAAGCTGACTACACTGTCAATGACACAAGTCATTTCTCACAGACCAGCTGACTACACTGTCAATGACACAAGTCATTTCTCACAGACAAGCTCACTACACTGTCAATGACACAAGTCATTTCTCACAGACAAGCTGACTACACTGTCAATGACACAAGTCATTTCTCACAGACCAGCTGACTACACTGTCAATGACACAAGTCATTTCTCACAGACCAGCTGACTACACTGTCAATGACACAAGTCATTTCTCACAGACAAGCTCACTACACTGTCAATGACACAAGTCATTTCTCACAGACCAGCTCACTACACTGTCAATGACACAAGTCGTTTCTCACAGACCAGCTGACTACACTGTCACTGACACAAGTCACTTCTCACAGACAAGCTGACTACACTGTCAATGACACAAGTCATTTCTCACAGACCAGCTCACTACACTGTCAATGACACAAGTCATTTCTCACAGACAAGCTGACTACACTGTCAATGACACAAGTCATTTCTCACAGACAAGCTCACTACACTGTCAATGACACAAGTCATTTCTCACAGACCAGCTCACTACACTGTCAATGATACAAGTCATTTCTCACAGACCAGCTGACTACACTGTCAATGACACAAGTCATTTCTCACAGACCAGCTGACTACACTGTCAATGACACAAGTCATTTCTCACAGACACGCTGACTACACTGTCAATGACACAAGTCATTTCTCACAGACAAGCTGACTACACTGTCAATGACACATGTCATTTCTCACAGACAAGCTCACTACACTGTCAATGACACAAGTCATTTCTCACAGACAAACTGACGACACTGTCAATGACACAAGTCAAGTTTTACAGACACGCAGACCTCACTGTCAGTAGACCTCACTGTCACTGACAGTGACACAAGTCATTTCTCAAAGTCAGAATTCACTGTTACTGACACAAGTAATTATTTCTCACAGCCAGACTTTACTGTCTCTGGCATAAGTCATATTTCTCAGCCAGGCAGACTACACTGTCACTGACACAAGTCGATGATTACATTCAGTGTTAAATCCTCAGTGGCAGCAGTGTTCAAACTGACTCAGGTAAAAAGTACATTTTAAGGGGCTTATTGTCCGTCAGGTCTTACTTGCCTATAATTCTTGGACATGAATTGGTTTATACGATTCGAGTTTTTACGCCCTCACGGCTTTTGATGTATGCGTGTTTAGGTGGTATCAGCCATCTGCACTTATGGTAGAATGACCAAGATCTTTAACGTGCCATTGTGGTGACACGGTGGTGGGAGATGGACACCGTCTCTGGATCTGCACATAAAGTTGACCCGTGTCCGTCCCGGCCCGGATTCGAACCAGCGACCTTTCGATCACAAGTCCAGTGCTCTACCACCTGAGCTACCCGAGCCCCCTTGACTCAGGTCGCTATATGCTATGCTATGCTAAATTTCTATTTTTGTTCCCAGAATAAGAATCTATTTGGGACATGAGGTGGTTGTACGCTAAGAGTCAGGTCGTTTCACACCTCTGCTTTATACACTGTGGTGGCGCGCTGGGAAATCACGTGTCGTCACAACGAGACTGACAATGCCGTTAGTAACCGCTACGTCACGGGCAGTGAATGCACGTCGTCACACCCACCTTGTCCGTCCTTTGTGCAGAACGACGTCCCAGTGAGTGGTTGTACCCTGTAGGATTCACAGTGCACGGGTTGATATCAATAGACTGGAAGCGTCCTTTGTGCAGAACGACGTCCCAGTGAGTGGTTGTACCCTGTATGATTCACAGTGCACGGGTTGATATCAATAGACTGGAAGCGTCCTTTGTGCAGAACGAGGTACCAGTGAGTGGTTGTACCGTGTAGGATTCACAGTGCACGGGTTGATATCAATAGACTGGAAGCGTCCTTTGTGCAGACCGACGTCCCAGTGAGTGGTTGTACCCTGTAGGATTCACAGTGCACGGGTTGATATCAATAGACTGGAAGTGTCCTTGCAAGCGTGGGAACATTCTGTTTGCAACTTAAATTTTTTTCTATTTTTCTTTGTTTATAGTACTATTCTTTTTCTTCAAATGTTTGTATCCAAATGAACCCGTGACTCGCCATTCCACACATCCGTTCTAGGTTCCGAATCCGTTCCTGTACCGACCAAGGAACGGCACGGGAATGGGAGGGATCGGGAGGGGACCTTCATCGAACGCCAATAGACGTTAACGGAACTCCATAGAACGGTAGGAACGGGTGAGCTTGGGCTGCAGTTCAACATTTTAGCCATTCCCTGCCCGTTCCAAATGAACGGTAATGGAACCTTAACACATCGGCAACGGAACTCATGGATCGTTAATGAAGCTTAACGCAATGGTAACGCAACGCTAGCGCTCTCACACACTGCGTTATCATACCCCCATTCCACACGTCCGTTCTTGCTTCCGTTCGCAGCCGTCAGGACGGTTGCCACTATGGTCAGACGCTGCTCAAAGATGCCAACAAACGGCCGTTTGCGCAGCGTCTCATTGTTATGGCAGGCGTCCTGAGGACGGCTGGGAACGGAAGCTAGAACGGATGTTAGGAATGGGGGTATAAAATAAGGTGTCATAGAGACTTTCCGTGTGTAATATCCCCATTCCACACAACTGTTCTTGCTTCCGTTCCCAGCCGTCCTCAGGGCGGCTGCCACAACAATGAGACGCTGCGGAAACGGCCGTTTTTGGCATCTTAGTGCAGCGTCTGACCGTACTGGTAGCCGTCCTCAGGGCGGCTGGGAACGGAAGCTAGAACGGATGTGTGGAATGCGGGTATGACAACTCAGTGTGTGAGAGCGCTAGCGTTGCGTTACCATTGCGTTAAGTTCCATTATCGATCCATGAGTTCCACTGCCGATGTGTTAAGGTTCCATTATATTACCGTTCAAGTTTGGAACGGGCGGGGAATGGCTAAAATGTTGAACATGCAGCCCGAACTCACCTGTCCCAACCGTTCCTACCGTTCAAAGGAGTTCCGTTAAGATAATAATAAGAAGAACATTTATATAGCGCTAAATCAAAAACTTTCGTTAAAAAGGCTTGCTCTAAGCGCTTGACATCTAAACTAAAACGTCATTCACACTCTTTGCAATGATGTACAAGAACTTCCATTGGCGTTCCATTAAGGTCCCCTCCCGATCCCTCCCATTCCCGTGCCGTTTCTTGGTCGCTACGGGAACGGGACCTAGAACGGATGTGTGGAATGGGGGTATAATATACACGCCTGGTGTATCCGTGCTGGCTTGTCACACAAACTGAAAACCAAAAAAATTCTTTAAATGGACCAAGACAGATTTTGAGTCCAGTCAAAAGCAAAGAGCGCTATTTTTGAGAACTCATCTAGGGTTTCATATCATTTCCATACACATATCACAATGACCACTAGTGAGTTGTTTGTTTGTTTTTCGATTAGTTGAAAACTGGCAGGTCGGCAGTGTTGGTAAAACTTTATACTTTATCCGTTAACAAGTCTTGAGTGTTTCCCAAACTTACACCCAATAAATATAGTATTAAATGGGAGCTGAGTAAATTGAAAGCACAAAGGTTCCACACACAAAATAAAAAAATAGATGAGTATTTGAATATTGTGATTGTCGTTACAAGACATTCAGGTTAATTCTTCCTTCAGCAGTTGCCGTTCAATCAACACAAAGAAGAAAGCTTACAAGCTAAAGAAACGAAACTGCATTTATTCCTACACGGGCACAAAGAGTCTGGAAAGAGGAGAAACGGGCATATCATGGATCAAAGTAAGGAGCTTTAATTAGCCAGGTACCTGGGGACCCCCCCCCCCTCCCGTTTTAAACACATTTGTGAACCAGGAAGCCAGGAAGCATATATACGTAGCCAAGTGCTTAACTGGCTACTAATTCGCAATGCGTTTTTTCCCTCAAGTTCTGTCATTTGTGTCTTGCGTAGGTTTTGCCGATCGCTTTATGTTTTGTGTAATGTCATTATCTGTTCTCGGGGTCAGCTACTACTGGGTGACAATTTCACCTACCACTGCTCCTTCAAACAATCACTCCTTCCTCCTCCTTCCACCCCATCACATATACATGAGTCAAAACACGCATGTCCACATTTTACTAACGACCCAAGAGATCCAAGGGCAAATGTACTATGGGGTCATTTGTCCTTGGGGTCTTCTGGCCGGGGTGTACTATGGGGTCATTTGTCCTTGGGGTCTTCTGGCCAGGGTGTACTATGAGGTCATTTGTCCTTGGGGTCTTCAGGCCAGGGTGTACTATGGGGTCATTTGTCCGTGGGGTCTTCTGGCCAGGGTGTACTATGGGGTCATTTGTCCTTGGGGTCTTCTGGCCAGGGTGTACTATGGGGTCATTTGTCCTTGGGGTCTTCTGGCCTGTACTGTCTGTTATGTGTGTAAATGTTTGTTTGTTTGTTTGTTCGTTCATGGGCTGAAACTCCCACGGCTTTTACGTGTATGACCGTTTTTACCCCGCCATTTAGGCAGCCATACACCGCTTTTGGAGGAAGCATGCTGGGTATTTTCGTGTTTCTATAACCCACCGAACTCTGACATGGATTACAGGATCTTTTTCGTGCGCACTTGGTCTTGTGCTTGAATACATGTACACACGGGGGTGTTTGGACACCGAGGAGAGCCTGCACACATGTACAAAGTTGACCCTGAGAAATAAATCTCTCGCCGAACGTGGGGACGAACTCACGCTGACAGCGGCCAACTGGATACAAATCCAGCGCGCTACCGACTGAGCTATATCCCCGCCCTGTTGTGTGTGTGAATAATACAGCTTTATTTTTAAGATTCAACACAAGCAGACGAATTGATATCGGTACGAACAATGCTCCAGACAATGTGGTTATCCGCTACGACTTGCAACCCAAACCGCGGGAAATGGTCCTAACATGGATCAAAGTAAAGAGTTGCACCAGCGTATCCTACACCTCCCCCCCCCACCCCTCCCCCACCCGCTGCTTTAGATATACACATACACTGATGGCATTGCGTGTTCCCGTACACAGATCACTGCGACAACCATTGGCTTGCTTGTTGGCATGTGTAGAGTATAAATGCATGTAGTAGACGCACAAGCATAACAACAACAAGAGAAAAGAAGAAAATAAGAACAACAAATGACAGAACAGACTTACCTGTGGTGCTCAGACACAGCTCTGAAGATGTTCAGTCCAACACAAAGTTTCTGAGACACATGTGGCAAGCTGTTTAGGGTTAACTCTTACCCTGTTTGTCTCAGTGCACTGTGCTGTGTTTTGTTCTGGAGCTACAGTTCACAGTCCTCAACCCAACACAACAACACGTTTTACACTGATCTTTTTACAATACTGTGCTGTGTAGTTGTAACGCTACAGTTCACAGTCCTCAACCCAACACAACAACACGTGTTACACTGATCTTTTTACAGCACTGTCGAGTCGGTCACAGATTCCAAACTCGGTTGTTCACTATCTGGCACTCCTGTTTATGCCTTGATTACAAAACAAACGTCATTTAGTGATTACAAAACAAACGTCATTTAGTGATTACAATGTTAAACTGTAATGGCAAAAAGCAAGTTGTAACACAGGCTGAGATACTGAGAACAAATCGTTGTGCAGTGCTAAGACGGAATGCAACACAGAATTAACACAAGGTGTGCACCAACGACGCACGGAAAAACTTCAATGTGCAGAATGTTATAGATCTATCCCCGACTCAGTTTGTCAACAAACACGTCAAAAACGGCATCCTATTTCAGGGGCGGATTAGGGGGTGGTTACTGGGGTTCCGCACCCCCCCCCCCCCCCAGCTCCCCCCTCCCCCCGCTGTCAAAAAAAAGAAATTTAATACTAACTTTAAAAGAAATAATGAGTGGCAGCTGACACCAGTTGATCATGTTTAAAATCAAGGATAAGCCATAAATTGTTCATAAAATAGCTAAAACTCTTCATCTTGAGTTTGAGTTAAAAGGCATACACATACAGAATGTATAATAAACAGAAAAATACAATACATGGCTTGCTTTGTGGTAGGTTTACACTAGTAGGATTTTAAAAAAATTGAAAAGCTCAATTGTGGTCGCATTTCGATTTTTTTTAATAAGTCATGCAAACCACACAGCAAACCTTGTATATAGTACAATGTATTCTCTATTTATTATCATTCTTATAACAGCAAAGCCCGGAAGCTCTCATTCACTCGCTAACCGACACTTTTAAGCTCATCACTAAAAAGAAGGTCTCGGCCATATAACTCCTAACACTTTTCTAATAGGCCCGCAAATGACGGTATCGCAGATGACGGGCGCTCGCATTTTGCCTCAGGACAGAGAGAGAGAGGTTGGGTGTGGGGGGTGAGAGAGAGGTTGGGTGTGGGGGGTGAGAGAGAGGTTGGGTGTGGGGGGTGAGAGAGAGGTTGGGTGTGGGGGGTGAGAGAGAGGTTGGGTGTGGGGGGTGAGAGAGAGGTTGGGTGTGGTGGTGGGGTGCATTTCAAGGAGTCTCGTCATGTTCTAATAAACACCACGACACAGAACACGCAGGGGCCGCGTGCATGATAGTCTACTGTCACCTGACACTAGTCAGGGACAACCTGACACTAGTCAGGGACAATGGTGGACATAGTGCAAGCCGGGTTTGATTTGATTGCTTGTTTGACACAACTTTTAGCAGCCCCTCTCTCTCTCTCTCTCTCTCTCTCTCTCTCTCTCTCTCTCTCTCTCTCTCTCTCTCTCTCTCTCTCTCTCTCTCTCTCTCTCTCTCTCTCTCTCTCTCTCTCTCTCTCTCTCTCTTTCTCTCTCTGTCTCTCTCTCACACCGGGGCAGTCGCGACAAAAGCAGACAACGAAAATCGTCTGGCAGGAAGACAAGAGAACCTTGCTGATGGAGGCAGCGGAATCTGACGAGGCTGTATCCCTACTTAACCAAGCGAGGACATCACTTAATTCTGCTAATTTGAATAATGCAATTGAAGCGTTTACCTGCTATTTGTCTCGCGTGTCCCAGTGTATGACAAGGGTCATTAGGCCATTTGATTCTTATAAAGATCCATGTTGGTTTGATAATGATTGTAGGTTGAAAAAAACTGGAGCAAGAGGAGCTTTGAGAGAGTATAGAAAAGCGAAAACGGATTTGAATAGGTTAGTATATTGTCATTATAGGAAAGAATATAAAGAATTACTGAAGGAAAAAAAGGAGTGTTTCAAAAAAAGACAAGTTAATGCTTTAGTCGATTCTTCTGGTGATGGTCTCCAATTTTGGAGTACTGTACGCACAATGTTGAGAAAATCCCAACCTAAAGCTAACATTAGTTTAGACCAATGGCAGGAACATTTTGAAACTCTGTTAAACGCGAATGATGAAAACCAAAGCGACCAAGAAGATATAATTGTAAATGCAGAGCCGACAGACTATTGTCACATAACAGACAGACCTATTGTTTCTGAAGAAATTAAGGATGCTATAGGACACCTCAAACGAAACAAAGCTAGTGGTTGGGACGGAATACCTGCTGAAGTAATAAAGACTATTAATGTAATGCCTTTTTTACATGACTACCTCAATGCTCTTCTTGAAACGGGGTATTTCCCGGAATTCTGGTCCAAGTCCATCATTGTGCCTATTTTCAAAAAAGGGGACACAGACGATCCGGGAAATTATAGAGGTGTTTCTCTTGTTAGTGTTGTCAGTAAAATATTCACGCACATTTTGAACAAGCGGCTGACGCAGTGGATGGAAGAAACTGAACAAATTGTAGAAGAACAAGCAGGCTTTAGAGCCGGATACTCGACTGTTGATCACATTTTCTCACTTTACACTATAATCCAGAAAAGTTTAGCGCAAAATAAAAAGGTTTTTGTTGCTTTCATAGATTACCGTCGGGCATTCGATTCTATTAATAGAAACAAGCTATGGGCATGCTTATGCCGGAAAGGATTGTCTAGAAAAATGCTTAAAATTTTAAAGAGCATGTATGAAAATGTTCTCTGCTGCGTCAGAGCTGGTCAGGACTATACAGAGTTCTTTGGATCACCAATCGGTCTGAAAC
>NC_090252.1:62333165-62348165 GCF_037325665.1 Littorina saxatilis
TCTCCCTCTCTCTCTCTCAATCCCTCTCTCTCCTCTCTCTCTCGCTCTCTCCCCCTCTCTCGCTCTCTCTCCCTCTCTCCCTGGTTATTGCTCACGCACGCACACGTTAACTCCTCAAGAAAGGTCTTATTTTGGAATATTTGTGTGTGAGCTTGTGCGTCTTTCTTGTTGGTGATCGCGTTTGATGTTATAGTTGTATAACGACAGAACAGGCTTACCTGTGGTGCTCAGACACAGCTCTCAAGATGTTCAATGCAACACAAAGATTCTGAGACACAACTGGCAAGCTGTTTGTCTCAGTGCACTGTGCCGTGTTTGGTTGTAACGCTACAGTTCACAGTCCTCAGCCCAACACAACAACACGTGTTACACTGATCTTTTTACAGCACTGTGCTGTGTAGTTGTAACGCTACAGTTCACAGTCCTCAGCCCAACACATCTTACACCACGAAACGTGACAAACTTAAGATCATACATCACCCCCTGAACCTTGAATCTTTTTTTTCACGTAAAGTAGGCTGACACAGTACTGTCGGTCACACACTCCAAACTCGGTTGTTCACTATCTGGCACTTCCGTTTATGTCTTGATTGCATAACGAACGTCATTTACTGATCAAAATGTCAAACAGAAATGAAGTAAGTTGTAACACAGACTGAGATACTGAGAACAAATCGCTGTACAGTGCTAGGACGGAATGCAACACAGAACTATAACAAGGTGTGCACCAACGACGCAAGGAAAACCTTCCTGGTTGAAATATTCCAACTCCTCATGTATGCGTGGTGTCGACACAACGACAGCGACCACGTGACACACTCTTTATACCCGGGGTGCATAGTGATGTGGAAAGATTGCCTTATATGGACCGGCAATGTGGACCACCTCCAATTCTGCAAACTAACGGTGCAAGAGCGCTCAAAACAATTTTATTCGCTGTATTTACCCTCTCTGGGTAATTTGCACATGTTACAACAGTTGCAGAAACACAAACCACAAAACCGTTAGGCTTTATACTCTTTTTAACGCTTTTGGCAGCGTTCACTCTATATTTGACGCTTAAAACGGACTAGTTTCTGTCCACGATCAAAGCTGTTAGCGCACAAACATCGCTATACATGACATAGTTGACATACCAACTATTATTGTTTTTGTGTAGTTTTGTACAACTTAGTTACTGTAAACTCAACGGTCTGACGGTCAACATGGACGGTCTCAGTGTCAGCTTGTTACACGGCGTGTGAAAGTGGGTAGTTCTCGTCTTATGTCGACAAAATGGTTTTATGTGGTTATGTGGTCTGCAACATGAGTGTAATTCGTGTCTTATCCAGCCTTCCCCACAGTTGTTATGCGTTCTGTATCCTACTCATGTGTGGGTATCATACTACACAACGTCATAGACACAAGAAAACGGCTAAACTATACTATCCCTGATACATTGTAGCTAACTCATGACATTACAGCGTGTGCACACTGCATCGTGGGAAGCGTGCAAAGGTCAAACGTACCAATATTCCACAAAAAGTAAGAACCTGGGAGAGTTTTCAGATGATGCTGAAGCAACGGTTAAAATCGCACTCAAGCAAATGTAGTATCGTGGATACAAAGACAAATATATACTGAACATTCTTCATCTACCAAAAGTTAAGAGCAGGATGTTTGGCGCCTCTCTGAGCAACAAATATACAGCCACCCACCTCAAGTTTTTCTCCCGAGCTAATGCGAACTGTAACTTTTGTGTTATGCCACCAAAACACGATGTAAATATTTATCCGTCGTGAAGATATAAGACTCATCACGGCCACGCGATACGTGTACCAGGGCCCTCGTGACGTTTCACGGCTCTAGTGCACATACGGGTCGCGAAGAACTCATCGTGGTGATGGTGGTGGTGGTGGTGGTGGTGGGGGGGGGGGGGGGGGGTTGGAGCGTACTTGGGTTGGCACAAATGCAGATAAAAACATGTATAATTTGTGTGTTAGTTGATACGTTGACGTCGGACAAAGGCTGCTCTCTTTCACAAGGATATGCTATGATCACGAGTACGCTGACTTTCGAAGCAAACACAGGCCGTTAAAACAGACTGACCTTTTTGAAAGGAGCAAGCTTACCCGGACTCTTGTTCGTCTCACGTCACAGCACATCCAGGTCGCGATGAACTCAGCCGAGGACCTTACTCGGGCAGAAATGCAATTTGAAAACTGAACCATTGACGCAGGGCAGAAACTGTGTCTCTCTCTCTGTCTGTCTGTCTACCTCTATCTGTCTGTCTGTCTATCTGTCTGTCTACCTATATCTGTCTGTCTGCCTACCTCTATCTGTCTGTCTGTCTGTCTGCCTACCGCTATCTGTCTGTCTGTCTGTCTACTTCTATCTGTCTGTCTGTCTACCTCTGTCTGTCTGTCTGTCTGTCTGTCTGGCTGGCTGTCTGGCTGGCTGTCTGGCTGTCTGTCTGCCTCTGTCCCAGTCCGGGATCGCCATAATGGCTAAAGGGACGTTAAACAACAATAACTACCAAACCGTCTCTGTCATTGTCTCTCTCGAGCTCTAGCTCTTTTCCCTCCCCATCTTTGCCTCAACCCCCATCACCCCCCTCCCCCCCCTCCTGTCTGTCTCAATGTCTCAATGTCTCTCTGACTGACTGTCTATGTCTGTCTGTCTGTCTCTGTGTCTTGCTATCTCTCTGTTTATAAAAGAGTGAATCCAAGGTGTGTATGTGTTTGTGTGTGTGTGTGTGTGTGCGTGTGTGTGCGTCTGTGTGTGTGTGTTTGTGTGTGTGTTTGTGTGTGTGTGTGTGTGTGTGTGTGTATGTGTGTGTGAGTGCGTGCTTGCGTGTGTGTGTGAGTGTGAGTGTGTGTGTGTATGTGTGTGTGAGTGTGTGTGTGTGTGTGCGTGTGCGTGTGTGTGTGTGTGTGCGTGTGTGCGAGCATGTTGATGGGTGAAATATTAAGGACAATGTTATTTCTGCAATGCATTTTGGGCAACAGGTGTGACAAGCTCTCAGGACATTTTGTCACACTTTTATCTCCTGACAGCTAGCATACAACAGCACGTTCTCTTTCTTCAAGCTCAAATGTATTTGGGTGGAGGGGTGGCGGGGAGGGGGGGGGGGGGTTGGATGGGGCAACAACAAAATTCACCTGGAATGCATTTCCTCACTAACAGATAAAGAATGAGAAATATACTTATACTTGGTGAGTCTCATCAAAGAGCTTTGTTGTTTGAGGGCACATTCACAAACATAAATATGATTCATCGAACATTAAAGGTTTTTTATTTGTGTTTTTGTTTAACTCCATTAAGTCAAGCACTACATTGGGGTGTGCACGTTAAAGATCCCACGATTGACAAAAAGGGTCTTTCCTGGCAAAATTGTAGAGGCATAGATAAAAATGTCCACCAAATTCCCGTGTGACTTGGAATAATAGGCCGTGAAAGGTTAATGCTCGCCCTTATAGGCTGGCCGATGTGAATGCGTGATATATTGTGTAAAAAATTCCATCTCACACGGCATAAATAAATCCTTGCGCCTTGAATCCGTGGTTGAGATATGTGCGCGATATAAATTGCATAAAATAAAATAAAATAACTAAATATATAACTTGAGACCAGATTTTGTGTGTGTGTGTGTGTGTGTGTGTGTGTGTGTGTGTGTGTGTGTGTGTGTGTGTGTGTGTGTGATTGTCTTTTAGTCTGTCTGCTAACTGCATGTCTCCCTATCCCTTGTCTGTGTGTGTCTGTGTGTGTGTGTGTGTGTGTGTGTGTGTGTGTGTGTGTGTGTGTGTGTGTGTGCATGTGTGTGTGTGTGTGCATGTGTATTTGCTTATGTGTGTGTGTGTGTGTGTCTGTGTGTGTGTGTGTGTGTGTGTCCATGTGTGTGTGTTTGTGTGTGTGTGTTTGTATGTGTGTGTGTAAAAGAGAGTTTGTGTGTTTGTGAGTGTATGTGTGGGTGTGTGTGTGTTTGTTGTGTGTGTGTGTGTGTGTGTGTATGTGTGTGTATATGTATAGGTTACAACACGAGTGGTTTTTTATATGGCTTGTATTTCAGTCAAGACCCAGCGGATGAATATCATCGGGAGACACGAGCCTCTGGCGAGTGGCTCTCGATTGATATTCCCGCTGGGTCTTGACTGAAATACAAGCCATATAAAAAACCACGAGTGTTGTAATCTGTATATCCCATTCTACCATCAAACACAAAGTGTAGACTACCAGCGGCACTGTTGCGATCTGTGGACTGTAAAACTGTGGTGCCAGCGAGACTTAGCCCTTTTGCAACCTTAAACTAAGTGACCGTCGCTGAAAAAATAAAACGAATGAGTGCATCGATAAGTACGCGGTAACACTACCTTCAGACCATTTAAAAGCTTTAAGTAAAGGTTCATAAGTTGCAAGAAAGTAATGAAGTCGTATAGAAATCAATTTAATTGAAGCGCACAATTCTTTTTTTTTTTTTTGCGTTTCAGGTCGGCAGAACGGGCAAAACGGGTTTGGGACCCATTTGGCTTACTCGATTCAGAATCGATTCCACGTTGTTTTTCTCGAACGTGTGTAATTAGGCTTATTGACAGAGAAGCAAATTTTAGGGAACAAATATGTAGGTTTAGATTTAACCATTTGCTCCCTATTTGAAATGTATCTACGTGATAAACTGTTTTGCGAGTGTGTTTGCATGGATGAACTTAAACTGGTATGGGTATGAGGAAAACGCGACCGACACGTCTGTCACCGCCGATTGATTGCATTTTGAAGGAATATGACTGGATTACGGAAAAATACACACATGTTAAGTTCTCGGATACCTTCATCGCCAATGTGGACTTACTGCAGAGCCAGGCAAAAGAGTAGACTTGCTCGCAAAACACGTGAAACAGCTGATGCTAGCGAAGCCCAACCGTGCCAGGTAAGGACGGTCTGACAGATTCTCAAAAGTCGTCTGCTAACGAAGCAAGGGGAGGGTACTCGTGTTTTTGTTTTGGTTCGCTAGCATCTGGTTATCTTGTAAGTTGAATGTTCGTTTTTTTCGACCTGCATTGCTTTCATAATGAAAGAAACGTTTGCTTATTGCATCTCATACATCAGATCAGTTCTGAGATTCATTTTTGCGTGCAACTGATATGGTTTTCTGAGCCGTGCAATACGATTTTGGAACTTCATACAAATGTGTCACATTGTTCGGCGCGAGGTCAAAGGTCGGGAGCAAAGTAGTTCTTCGCCCAAATCGGAATCTGCACTATCATATATTTTTTTGAGTCCATGATGTATTTATTGAGCTATAAAAATACAACATATATACCCATACTGAAGTAACAGAGACAAAGAAGGGAGGTCATGGGATATATATATATATATATATATATATATATATATATGTATAGGTTACAACACGAGTGGTTTTTTATATGGCTTGTATTTCAGTCAAGACCCAGCGGATGAATATCATCGGGAGACACGAGCCTTTGGCGAGTGGCTCTCGATTGATATTCCCGCTGGGTCTTGACTGAAATACAAGCCATATAAAAAACCACGAGTGTTGTAATCTGTATATCCCATTCTACCATCAAACACAAAGTGTAGACTACTAGCGGCACTGTTGCGATCTGTGGAGTGTGAAACAGTGTTTTCAGCGAGACTTGGCCTTTTTGCAACCTTAAACTAAGTGACCGTCGCTGAAAAAATAAAACGAATGAGTGCATCTATAAGTACGCGGTAACACTACTTTCAGACCGTTTAAAAGCTTTAAGTAAAGGTTCATAAGTTGCAAGAAAGTAATGAAGTCGTATAGAAATCCATTTAGTTGAAGCGCACAATTCTTTTGCGTTTCAGGTCGGCGGAACGGGGAAACCAGTTTGGCCCCCATTTGGCTTACTCGACTCGATTCAGAATCGATTCCACGTTGTTTTTTTCGAACGCATTATTATACAATTAGTCTTATTGACAGAGAAGCAAATTTTAGGGAACACATATGTAGATTTAACCATTTGCTCCCTATTTGAAATGTATCTACATGTTTTGCGAGTGTGTTTGCATGAACCTAAACTGGTATGGGTGCGAGGAAAACAGGACCCAAGTCTGTCACCGCCGCTTGATTGCATTTTGAAAGAATATGACTGGATTACGGAAAAATACACACATGTTAAGTTCTTAGATACCTTCATCGCCAATGTGGACTTACTGCAGAGCCAGGCAAAAGAGTAGACTTGCTCGCAAAACACGTGAAACAGCTGATGATAGCGAAGCCCAACCGTGCCAGGTAAGGACGGTCTGACAGATTCTCAAAAGTCGTCTGCTAGCGAAGCAAGGGGAGGGTACTCGTGTTTTTGTTTTGGTTCGCTAGCATCTGGTTATCTTGTAAGTTGAATGTTCGTTTTTTCCCACCTGCATTGCTTTCATAATGAAAGAAACGTTTGCTTATTGCATCTCATACATCAGATCAGTTCTGAGATTCATTTTTGCGTGCAACTGATATGGTTTTCTGAGCCGTGCAATACGATTTTGGAACTTCATACAAATGTGTCACATTGTTCGGCGCGAGGTCAAAGGTCGGGAGCAAAGTAGTTCTTCGCCCAAATCGGAATCTGCACTATCATATATTTTTTTGAGTCCATGATGTATTTATTGAGCTATAAAAATACAACATATATACCCATACTGAAGTAACAGAGACAAAGAAGGGAGGTCATGGGATATATATATATATGTGTGTGTGTGTGTGTGTGTGTGTGTGTGTGTGTGTGTGTGTGTGTGTGTGTGTATATATATATATATATATATATATATATATATATATATATGTGTGTGTGTGTGTGTGTATATATATATATGTATAGGTTACAACACGAGTGGTTTTTTATATGGCTTGTATTTCAGTCAAGACCCAGCGGATGAATATCATCGGGAGACACGAGCCTCTGGCGAGTGGCTCTCGATTGATATTCCCGCTGGGTCTTGACTGAAATACAAGCCATATAAAAAAAACCACGAGTGTTGTAATCTGTATATCCCATTCTACCATCAAACACAAAGTGTGGACTACTAGCGGCACTGTTGCGATCTGTGCAGTGTAAAACATTGTTGCCAGCGAGACTTAGCCCTTTTGCAACCTTAAACTAAGTGACCGTCGCTGAAAAAATAAAACGAATGAGTGCATCGATAAGTACGCGGTAACACTACTTTCAGACCATTTAAAAGCTTTAAGTAAAGGTTCATAAGTTGCAAGAAAGTAATGAAGTCGAATAGAAATTAATTTAGTTGAAGCGCACAATTCTTTTGTTTTGCGTTTCAGGTCGGCAGAACGGGCGAAACGGGTTTGGGACCCATTTGGCTTACTCGATTCAGAATCGATTCCACGTTGTTTTTCTCGAACGTGTGTAATTAGGCTTATTGACAGAGAAGCAAATTTTAGGGAACAAATATGTAGGTTTAGATTTAACCATTTGCTTCCTATTTAAAATGTATCTACGTGATAAACTGTTTTGCGAGTGTGTTTGCATGGATGAACTTAAACTGGTTTGGGTGAGAGGAAAACGCGACCGACACGTCTGTCACCGCCGATTGATTGCATTTTGAAGGAATATGACTGGATTACGGAAAAATACACACATGTTAAGTTCTCGGATACCTTCATCGCCAATGTGGACTTACTGCAGAGCCAGGCAAAAGAGTAGACTTGCTCGCGAAACACGTGAAACAGCCGATAGATTGATAGCGAAGCCCAACCGTGCCAGGTAAGGAAAAGTCGTCTGCTAACGAAGCAAGGGAGAGTACTCGTGTTTTTGTTTTGGTTCGCTAGCATCTGGTTATCTTGTAAGTTGAATGTTCGTTTTTTTTCGACCTGCATTGCTTTCATAATGAAAGAAACGTTTGCTTATTGCATCTCATACATCAGATCAGTTCTGAGATTCATTTTTGCGTGCAACTGATATGGTTTTCTGAGCCGTGCAATACGATTTTGGAACTTCATACAAATGTGTCACATTGTTCGGCGCGAGGTCAAAGGTCGGGAGCAAAGTAGTTCTTCGCCCAAATCGGAATCTGCACTATCATATATTTTTTTGAGTCCATGATGTATTTATTGAGCTATAAAAATACAACATATATACCCATACTGAAGTAACAGACAAAGAAGGGAGGTCATGGGATATATATATATATTTGTTTCCACATCCCATGACACATTCTCTTTACTTTGGTCATGTCATATATATATATATATATATATATATATCCCATGACCTCCCTTCTTTGTCTCTGTTACTTCAGTATGGGTATATATGTTGTATTTTTATAGCTCAATAAATACATCATGGACTCAAAAAAATATATGATAGTGCAGATTCCGATTTGGGCGAAGAACTACTTTGCTCCCGACCTTTGACCTCGCGCCGAACAATGTGACACATTTGTATGAAGTTCCAAAATCGTATTGCACGGCTCAGAAAACCATATCAGTTGCACGCAAAAATGAATCTCAGAACTGATCTGATGTATGAGATGCAATAAGCTAACGTTTCTTTCTTTATGAAAGCAATGCAGGTCGAAAAAAACGAACATTCAACTTACAAGATAACCAGATGCTAGCGAACCAAAACAAAAACACGAGTACTCTCCCTTGCTTCGTTAGCAGACGACTTTTGCTTACCTGGCACGGTTGGGCTTCGCTATCAATCTATCGGCTGTTTCACGTGTTTCGCGAGCATTAGTCTACTCTTTTGCCTGGCTCTGCAGTAAGTCCACATTGGCGATGAAGGTATCCGAGAACTTAACATGTGTGTATTTTTCTGTAATTCAGTCATATTCCTTCAAAATGCAATCAATCGGCGGTGACAGACGTGTCGGTCGCGTTTTCCTCTCACCCATACCAGTTTAAGTTCATCCATGCAAACACACTCGCAAAACAGTTGATCACGTAGATACATTTCAAATAGGGAGCAAATGGTTAAATCTAAACCTACATATTTGTTCCCTAAAATTTGCTTCTCTGTCAATAAGCCTAATTACACACGTTCGAGAAAAACAACGTGGAATCGATTCTGAATCGAGTAAGCCAAATGGGTCCCAAACCCGTTTCGCCCGTTCTGCCGACCTGAAACGCAAAACAAAAGAATTGTGCGCTTCAACTAAATTAATTTCTATACGACTTCATTACTTTCTTGCAACTTATGAACCTTTACTTAAAGCTTTTAAATGGTCTGAAAGTAGTGTTACCGCGTACTTATCGATGCACTCATTCGTTTTATTTTTTCAGCGACGGTCACTTAGTTTAAGGTTGCAAAAGGGCTAAGTCTCGCTGGCAACAATGTTTTACACTGCACAGATCGCAACAGTGCCGCTAGTAGTCTACACTTTGTGTTTGATGGTAGAATGGGATATACAGATTACAACACTCGTGGTTTTTTATATGCCTTGTATTTCAGTCAAGACCCAGCGGGAATATCAATCGAGAGCCACTCGCCAGAGGCTCGTGTCTCCCGATGATATTCATCCGCTGGGTCTTGACTGAAATACAAGCCATATAAAAAACCACTCGTGTTGTAACCTATACATATATATATATATATATATATATATATATATATATATATATATATATATATATATATATGTGTGTGTGTGTGTGTGTGTGTGTGTGTGTGTGTGTGTGTGTGTGTGTGTGTGTGTGTGTGTGGTGTGAGTATGTATTGACGGTTTAATCGCCGACCATTGATTTTACGATATGATGACCCTATGCCCCGTCTTATCGATTAGCAACAAACAGTTTGAGTTACACATATGCAAAATGTACTCGTAAGCATACAGTTTCACCTTTATATTAATTGTTGATAGAAAAAAAATGTAGGAGAAGTTTCTCTGCTCCCAAACAATGAACAACCCCTGAGCAACTGAATGACGTCTCCTGATGTTAAAGAGACGCGATCGTGCGCTCATTCGCAAAAAATAAAGTTGGCATGTTATTTCTCGTAATGTATCTGCATTTATCTGAGACGTTGGTGCTATGATTGCATGGTAAGAAGGTCTTGAAGCCTTCGCGTTTTCTATTTACAATCGTTGTTGTCCTGACATATGCGGAAACCATCAAGTCCGTACTGAACTGACGCTGTCGTCCAGCTGCTACCGGTACGCAGAACAGTCAATCGAATCAGTCGACTTCCAAATGCTGCTTGGTATAGCTATATCCACACATTGATAACAACCATTTCAAATATCCAATTTAACAACTCGTACAATGAATGAATAATATAGCAGCGAATACTAACAATGCTTATTCATTATCTAGTTATGGTTTAAACAAATCTTGAAAAATAATTCACCTGTGCATAGGAGCAAAAGAGTCTTTCCCCATCTGCTGGTTACATGTCAGATTGGCAAGTGATACTACACGCTTGTGTGACTGTTACATGTCAGATTGGCGAGTGATACTACACGCTTGTGTGACTGTTACATGTCAGATTGGCGAGTGATACTACACGCTTGTGTGACTGTTACATGTCAGATTGGCGAGTGATACTACACGCTTGTGTGACTGTTACATGTCAGATTGGCGAGTGATACTACACGCTTGTGTGACTGTTACATGTCAGATTGGCGAGTGATACTACACGCTTGTGTGACTGTTACATGTCAGATTGGCGAGTGATACTACACGCTTGTGTGACTGTTACATGTCAGATTGGCAAGTGATACTACAAGCTTGTGTGACTGGCGACACAAGTCTCAGCTCACCCTAACAAAATGGACATTCATGTTTTTCACCTGTCTAGCTCGAAATCTGTCAGAAAAAAACATTTTTGCTTTTAGCTGCGGGGAGTTTTAGGGCCAAGTATCATTTGGTAATGTCGAGACGATAAGCTACGTGTCACTAACACCGAGGATGAGAAGAATCTTCTCAAATCGAATGAAGGGGCATAGGCGCATTAATGCGCTCTCTGGGATTGTTAGCGCACTCCAAGAGTGCGCTAACACTTTTAAGTGCATTGCCGTTAGCCAATCAACTGTTTCACATCAGTCATGTAACACCAGAACTTACTGACAATGAAGATTATATTTAGATTGCTTCACCCACGCACACTGACGGTATCGTTTATGTCATCTTATCCGCCAAAACAACAATATTGCTTTTACAAGCATTGTACAATAGCAATACAAGACAGAAACAATCACTTTCGGTCAGCAAATAAAGTTAGGTAATTTCTACGATACATTATTCTCGCAGATAACAGTAGCAAGATAAATTCATCAGCTTGTGTCCACAGACTATATAAGCAAAAACACAAACTGGTCAAATAAAACAGCGGACAAGAACGCATACTGTAACTGTTCCGGTCTTCAAATTACCGACACAGCTTGGCGGAGAAACAGAAAGGGGGGTAATTGCAAGCAACATGGCGACTCCTTGGGTGCTTTCCCTTTTGCTGGCACTTTCGCTGAGTGGGGCTTTTTCTGCTACTACAGGTTGGTCTTGCTTGTTTGTTTGTTTGTTGTTGTTTTTGTATTTTTGTGTGTAGATTTTTTGTTTTTGTTTTTTTGTTCGTTTGCTTGTTTGTTTGTTTGTTTGTTTGTTTGTTTGTTTGTTTGTTTGTTTGTTTGTTTGTCTTAAAGCAGGTTTTTGAACTTTGTAAGCACACATATAATATTCTTGGTTTGCACCAAAACCTGTAAAGTGGTATGATTATTTGCTGCATATCAACTTCTGGTTTTTCTATATTGATCAGTTTTAGAGTCATTATAAATGTCGCAGTGATACAGATCGTGGAAGCAGCTTTGCATACATAGTCTGCTCTAAAGTTTGGTTAACAGATGCTGAGTTTGGTTTCACACTTTGCTTTTTTATTTTTTTTATTGTTGTTGTTGTTGTTGTGTTGTTGTTGTTGATGATGGCATCTTTAAGTACATACACTGGTGTGTGTTGAACCAAGACAAATAACAGATTGTTGAAAGTTGATGAAAACATTATAATTTGGTTACATCCTAATATTACAATACTTGAGTCCTTGGTTTCTCTTCGAAAAATCAAGCATTAACTGGGGGATGTTAACTCCCCTCGGCGTGTCTGTGTTTACTTCTATACTTTTTTGTTTGCTGGGTCGTGATTGTTTATATTCGCCCGAGTTATCAGTGTCATAGTAATGAGCAGTTTTCGTTCGTGAATCCCAAAAAAACTTACCGTTGAGGTTTTCTCAGAAGCTTTTGATTGTAGTGTTTTAAAACTGTAAACGCTTCTGGCATTTCATGACCTTCCGAAATTAGAAATTGTCATTTTCGTGATTTAATGTGGAGCTACAAGTACCAGATAGTTTGTTCCTGTCTTATATTACTTATGACAAAGGTGAGTGGTATTAGCATTTAGTTTCTTTGTTTCTTCGTTAGTCATAAATCTCTGGTGTAGCTTTTCTTTTTCAAACATTCTTACTCATCCTGACAATTCATTGATCTATTCATTTTTCATAGGAGAATGGGACAAGCGTGACGTCACACACGAAGGAGGATGGGACAAACGTGACGTCACAAATGAGGGCCAATGGGACAAGCGTGACGTCACACCTGAGGGAGAATGGGACAAGCGTGACGTCACATCTAAAGGAGAATGGGACAAGCGTGACGTCACATCTGAAGGAGAATGGGACAAGCGTGACGTCACATCTGAAGGAGAATGGGACAAGCGTGACGTCACATCTGAAGGAGAATGGGACAAGCGTGACGTCACATCTGAAGGAGAATGGGACAAGCGTGACGTCACATCTGAAGGAGAATGGGACAAGCGTGACGCCACAAACACAGGAGAATGGGACAAGCGTGACGTCACATCTGAAGGAGAATGGGACAAGCGTGACGTCACATCTGAAGGAGAATGGGACAAGCGTGACGCCACAAACACAGGAGAATGGGACAAGCGTCATATAAGGGGAGGGTGGGGGCAAGGCGGGAGAGGAAGGTACGGAGGAAGATACAGAGGGGGCTGGGGTGATGAAGGTGGAAGGGGGAGATACGGAGACAAAGACTGGGACGACGGAAGGGGAAGGTACGGAGGTAGACACAGAGGGGGTTGGGATAAACGTGACGTTACACCGAAGGGAGAATGGGACAAACGTGACGTCACAACCACAGGAGGATGGGACAAACGTGACGTCACACCTGAAGGAGAATGGGACAAGAAACGGGACGCAGGAGAAAAGGCCAAGCGTCATTTAGTGGGCGGGTATGGACACGGCCTCGGAGGGAGAAGCGGTTTTGGCGACAGCAGTCCCGACATCTTCATAAACCTGGACACCCCTCCCCTACACCCACAACCGCTGGGTGGCTGGGGTGGTAGAGGCGGGTGGGGGGGTCCCAGGAGCGGTGCGTGGGGTGCTGGAAGAGGGGGGTACGGAGGTGGATACGCAGGTAGACACAGGGAGGGTTGGGACAAGCGTGACGTCACACCTGAAGGAGAATGGGACAAGCGTGACGTCACACCTGAAGGAGAATGGGACAAGCGTGACGTCAAACCTGAAGGAGAATGGGACAAACGTGACGCCACAAACACAGGAGAATGGGATAAGCGTGACGTCACACCTGAAGGAGAATGGGACAAGCGTGACGTCACAACCACAGGAGAATGGGACAAGCGTGACGTCACAACCACAGGAGATTGGGACAAGCGTGACGTCACAACCACAGGAGAATGGGACAAGCGTGACGTCACGCCTGAAGGAGATTGGGACAAGCGTGACGTCACAACCACAGGGGAATGGGACAAGAAACGGGACGCAGGAGAATGGGACAAGCGTCATGTAGTGGGAGGGGGACACGGCCTGGGAGGGGGACACGGCCTGGGAGGGGGACACGGCCTGGGAGGGGGACACGGCCTGGGAGGGGGACACGGCCTGGGAGGGGGACACGCAGGGAGAGGCGGTTTTGGCGACAGCAGTCCCGACATCATCATTAACCTGGACACCCCTCCCCTACACACACAACCGCTGGGTGGCTGGGGTGGTAGAGGCGGGTGGGGGAGTCCCAGAGGCGGTGCATGGGGTGCTGGAAGAGGGGGGTACGGAAGGGGGTACGGAGGGGGGTACGGCAGAGGGGGCTGGTTCAAAAAGCGAGATGTCGACACAGGAGAATGGGACAACAAACTGGGAACTGGAGAGTGGGACGGAAAACGCGCAGTATCGGGGTAGGTGGGGCAAGGCACGTTAGCAGGCACGGGGGTAGGCAAGGAGGACAAAACGGAGGAGGTAGAGGAGGAGGAAGATATGGAGGAGACAGAGGAGGAGGAGGAGGAGGAAGTTACGGAAGAGTAAGATGGTAGGAACTGGAAGCAGGAGGCTAGAAAAGGTAGATGGAACAAAAGAAATTGCAACGGCCAGATACACACAAACACTCCTGACAACAGGTCTCATCACAGACTTCACTTTGAGCTTCGTCTTGCTGTGGATACTCTCAGACAGTCCAGCCAGGACTCAGCACTCGTCGCCAGGGTGGATGAATCAGTCCAACGGGAGCTTGCTTTCTACAGGGGATTACTTATCTTCTTGTCATTGTTGTATTTTCTTTTTCTGTCCTCTTACTCAAAATCATTCGAACTTATTTCTCCATTCCCGTTTTTAGTCGAGAAAAAAAATCGTGCTGGCAAAGTCACACTTCTGTTGAAGGTCTATGAACTGTATCTGAAACAATTAAAAAGAACTTGCGTGAACTCAAGATATTGTGTGTGTGTGTGTGTGTGTGTGTGTGTGTGTGTGTGTGTGTGTGTGTGTGTGTGTGTGTGTGTGTGTGTGTGTATGTGTGTGTTTGTGTGTGTGTATGTCTGTGTGTGTGTGTGTGTGTGTGTTTGTGCGTGTGTGTGTTTGTGTGTGTGTGTGAGTTTGAGTGTGTGTGTGTGTGTGTGTGTGTGTGTCTGTGTGTGTATGTGTGTGTGTGTGTGTGTGTTTGTGTGTGTGTGTCTGTGTGTCTGTGAGTGTGTGTGTATGTGTGTGTGTGTGTGTATATATGTGTGTGTGTGTCTATTTGTGTGTGTGTCCG
>NC_090252.1:62353165-62360665 GCF_037325665.1 Littorina saxatilis
CTCTCTCTCTCTCTCTCTCTCTCTCTCTCTCTCTCTCTCTCTCTCTCTCTCTCTCTCTCTCCCTGTCTCTCTCTTTACCCTATTTGTATAAAATATAATTAAAGATTATCAAGATAAGTGTTGAAGCTATCACTTGTTCGCCATGTTTTGCTATCTGAATGTGTATTGATTATAATTTCAAGAACGTGTCCATAAGCAATCTGCTTGTTAACGTTCTTAATGTTGTTATTGTTTGAAACGTGTGTATGAGAATTTGAATAAACACGCTTAAACCAAGACTGTATTTGTTACAATTTAGCCGTGTTGACCCCGAGTTTCTACTGCAAACAAAAATACCAACATCTCAAAGTACGTGTGTGTTGCGTAATATGGACCACCTTCAACAAATCGAAGAAAATAAAAGCTAAAGGCTATATTTATAGATTCATTAAGAAGCTTGCTAAAAAATAACCTATTAATAGCCCTCAAAATGTCAACAAACAAATTATTAACTTGATATTTGTTTGTTGTTACGGGTTGATGAGAGCATTATTAGAAGCACAACAGGAAAATAAAGAAGCTTATCAAAAACAGAGTAAAAATAAATTTCCTGTTGTGCTTCTAATAATGCTCTCATCAACCCGTAACAGATAAATCTAAAGCATATTTTAATTAGTCTGACTTGAACACTAAGTATTGGGGGCTTTTTACAGTGATAGGTGAAGGCCTCTTATGACTTTTTGAGTTTGTAACTTTTTCTTTAATTAAATTTTGCTGAATGGCTATCAAAGCTTATTCACTCTGATTAGGCCTAACTGTTAAACTAAGAGAAAAGGACTACCAAACACAAAATGAAACTTCTTCCCAAGAGAACAAGCAAATTATCAGCAAGAAAAAAAAGTGGTCCATATTAGGCCACCTTCCCCAACATAAAGGGCCGCCATTCTCATACTTGGCGACTTCTGCGACTGCTAGTCGTATCGTCAATCAACACTAAGAGCATAAACGGAGCACAAACCCCATCAAATACAAGAATATGAACCAGTTTCACACACTGCTCTGCCTCAGAAAAACGACATTTATGCACTATTCGACTTTCGTAACACAAGGAAAGGGATACTGAAAAGAGCATCGTCTGCTAGTTTTTACCGACTTTCGGTTCCGAATACACAAAAATCAAAAAAAACCTACCTCCCTTCACCTCCAAGACTCAAGACTCAAAATGTTACTGTCCTTATAAAAACAAAGAAAATTGCCATGCAGTGTCAGGCGGTTACAGACATAAAATACATCACATTTACTAAGAAAAATTGCACTAAAAAACAAAGCTAAAACATATCACATTTGCTAAGAATTGAGAGTTGCACTAAAAAAGCATCTGAAATTCCTTAGCAGTCGTTCAGGCCACACACACACACACACACACACACACACACGCGCGCGCGCGCACATACTCTCTCTCTCTCTCCCTCTCTCTCTCTCTCTCTCTCTCTCTCTCTCTCTCTCCCTCTCTCTCTCTCCCTCTCTCTCTCTTTTTACTCTCTCTCTCTATCTCATTCTCTCTCTCATTCTCTCTCTCTCATTCTCTCTCTTTCTCTCTCTCTTTCTCTCTCTCTCTCTCACTCTCTCTCACTCTCTTTCTCTCTCTCTCTCTCTCTCGCCATGTGTGTGTGTGTGTGTGTGTGCGTGTTTGTGTGTGTATGTTTGTATGTGTGTGTGTGTATGTGTGTGTGTGCGTGCGTGTGTGTGTGTGCGTGTGTGTGTGTGTGTGTGTGTGTGTGTGTGTGTGTGTGAGCATAATATGGATGGGTAAAATGATTACGACAATGTGGTTCCTGCAATTCATTTGGTCACGTGTGTGACAAAATCACAAGACAGTTTGTCACACTTTTATCTCCTGACAGCTCGTAGACAATAATACTTGCTCTTTCTGCAAGCTTAAAAGTATTGGGGGTGGGGGGGAGAGAGGAACACAAAAACAACAACACTCACCAGGGATGAATTTTCTCACTAACAGATAAAGAATGAAAAATAGTTCAACTTGGATAAGGCCAAAAAAAAGAAATAGTCTGTTTACGGTAACCCGACCGACCCTATTTTTTTCGCGCGACCCTAGAATTTTTTTTTTTTGGCATTTGGGGGAGAAAAAAAAATAAATAAAGAAAAATAAATAAACATTTTTTTGTTTTTTTTGGCAAAATAACGTAAAAATATGGTTTTGGGGGGAAAAAAAAAATCCCGACCTACCGACCCTATTTTTGGGGTCTATGTTACCGTAAACAGACTATTTTTTGTTTGTTTGGCCTAAGCTCTCCAAAGAGCTGACTCGGTTGTTTGAGCACACACACAACAATTGTTTCATCCAACTCTTAACATGTTGTTGTGTGTGTGTTTTATTTGTGTGCCTTTAGTCCAGTTTTGATAAATGTTTTGAGACGACGGTGGTGGTTTGATGTGTGTGTGTGTGTGTGTGTGTGTGTGTGTGTGTGTGTGTGTATGTGTTTGTATGGGTGTATGTGTGTGCGTATGTGTGTGCGTGCGTGCGTGCGTGTGTGTGTGTGTGTGTGTGTGTGTGTGTGTGTGTGTGTGTGTGTGTGAACAGCAATTCCAGGAAAACTACTGGGCAGATCTTTATGAAAATGTACATCTAAGTTCTCCCAAATGATATCCCCGCAAGGTTTTTATGAAAATGTTTCGATATATATTTTTGATGACGTCATATTCGACAGTTTGCAAAAGTTGAGCCCGCACTGTGGTGCCGTCACTTTTAAATCAAATGTAGTGACATTTTACTCAAGCATTCTTTCACGAAGCCCGGACTGTGGGATTGCCTTTCAGCTTGGAAGCTGACAAATTAATGAATGATTTTGGAAAAATTAAAAAGAATTCAAAAAAGCGTGCTTTCCTAGTAAGCGCTGCCCGCTAGTGCGCTATACCGGCTTGTCACTTCAAGCTATCTGCTATGTTTTCTACGTGAGTCTCAGTAACGGGGAATATCCACGAAGCATGGTCTTCCTGAAATGCAATGCGTTCAGTGTTATTCTGTGAGTTTGACATATTGACTTAATGTATTAATTTCGCGTCACGCGACTTGTTTTCTTTTTTTCATTACAGTGAAGATTAAGCATAGATTGCTTCACCCACGCAGACTGACGGTATCGTCTTTGTCATCTCACCCGCCAAAACAACAATATTGCTTTCACAAGCATCGTACAGTAGCAATACAAGACAGAAACAATCACTTTCGGTCAGCAAATAAAGGTACGTAGTTTCTACGATGTATTACTCTCGAAGATAACAGTAGTCAGAGAAATTTATCAGCTTGTGTCCACAGACTATATAAGTAAAACAAAAACTGGTCAAATACAACACGTCCCCTACAGCGGAAAACAACTACTTCAGTTCCTGTTCCGGTAAAACGCCAGAGTATTTGCAGCAGCGAAAACGAGTGGAGGAGAAACAGAAAGGGCGGTAATTCCAAGCAACATGGCTACCACCGGGGTAATGTCCCTTTTGTTGGCACTTTTGCTGACTGGGGCTTTTTCCGCTTCCACAGGTAAGTGTTGATGTTTGTTTATTGTTCAGTCCGTTTTGATGTCTGTGGTTTTTTTTATAGTTTATAAGTTCGTTGTGTTGTTGTTTGTTTGTTTGTTTGTTTGTCTTGTAAAAGTCACACGGCCTTCTCTACGAGCTTAACGGATTCCCATACCGGCACGGTTGGCCTAATGGTAAGGCGTCCGTCCCGTGATCGGGAGGCCGTGCCGGGTTCGAACCCCCGGGTCATACCTAAGACTTTAAAATTGGCAATCTAGTGGCTGCTCCGCCTGGCGTCTGGCATTATGGGGTTAGTGCTAGGACTGGTTGGTCCGGTGTCAGAATAATGTGACTGGGTGAGACATGAAGCCTGTGCTGCGACTTCTGTCTTGTGTGTGGCGCACGTTATATGTCAAAGCAGCACCGCCCTGATATGGCCCTTCGTTGTCGGCTGGGTGTTAAACAAACAAACGGATTTCCATCACTTTTTGTATGGTGTTAGTTTGGTTGATTTGTTCTGTATTGATTGTTTGTTTGTTTGTTTGTTTTTTTGTTTCGAATATATTTCAAAAAGTTTATTCTCTTAGTGAGCACACATTATTTTCTTCGTTTTTAGCCAAACCTTTAAACTAATAAATGTTGTGTTGTTGCATGTAACTTTGCATGATGTTTCTTCTCAAAGAGTCAGCGCGTTCAGCTACTTTCTTTAACTGTTTTCAATCCATTGACAACATTGATTTGGTAGCTGTGGTAACTGTAGATTGCACCCTGGATCAGGGGCAACTACTCTTGCATGACGGTAGCTTGCAAAGGGACTGTACTCGGCTGAATACAAATGGCTGTTAACCTAACGGTGTTCCATGTGTCTGCTTATTCCTAAAGTGTCCTCTACTTCAGTAGCTTTACATTAATAGTTTGTTCTCAACTCAGGTTAAGGTGATCAAGGCTAACATTTGAAAGAAACGTATATGGTGTTTTTTCTTTTACATAATATATATTTGTTTGAATGTAGAGATTGGAGTCATTACACGTAATGCCTGCATGAAACAGTCATTACACGTAATGACTAAAATTTTCACTTATTGACTGTAAAATATATACTTCTATGCGTTTAACCAAGAAAAATAATTTATTTTTGTACAGTGGAAGGAAATGTGATCGTTCATTTGTCTCTATGGCTAGATGAAAGTCATCGGTTTGATAAAAACATCAGGCATACATAAGGGAAGTTAAAAGCATCTCGGTGATATCTTTCTTGTTTGTTTGTTTGTTTGTAAGTTTTGTTTGTTTGATCGTTTGTTTGTTTGTTTGTTTGTTTATTTGATTGTTTGTTTGTTTGTTTGTTTGTTTGTTTGTTTGTTTGTTTGTTTGTTTGTTTGTTTGATTGTTTCTTTGTTTCTTTGTTTCCTTGTTTCTTTTCGTTTTTTGTGTTTATTGTAAACGTTATTGTGGGGCTTTTGTATTTTCTTAATCAACCTGACTATTGACTCTTTTAATGCCGGAAGAATTGATTAAAATTTCATAATAAACAAGGTACATCAATTACTTTGCTTGTTTGTTTGTTTGTTTGTTTGTTTGTTTATTTGTTTGTTTGTTTGCTTGCTTGTTCTTTTTTCTTTTTTGTGTGTGTGTGTTTGTTTGTTTGTTTGTTGTTGTTGTTGTTGCTTTTTTTGGGATGTTTTTTTTACACGTTATTATGGGGCTTTTTCTTTCCTTAAACAGTCTTACTCACCCGGATTATTGACCCATTGACTGCCGGAAGAATTTAGTTCAGAAATTATATTAAAACACACAAAATACACCATAACAGAAAATGGTCTCCAGGGACCACTCATCTTGCTGCAAATCAAAGGGCAATATACACTGGTTGTTTCCCTTGTCAGAGTATTCATTTTTTCCCGGAAGCGAAAAACGTATGAGATATGTATTGCGGCAATCAAGGGCTAGAATCACACATCGTTACATTGCTACTGCTGTTCAGCTATTCTGGTTATGAACATAGAGGATACTACTATGGCTTGCTATGTTGTACCAGATTTACACGAGTTGCTTTTTTAAATATTGAGCTGCGAGCGAAAGCGAACTTTTCAATATTTGAAAAAGCAACGAGTGTAAATCTGGTACGACACAATAAGCCATGTAGTATTCGGTTTATCCCACATACCGTATTTACGTGTATTTTATTCAAAACGTTCCGCAGTCGAGGCGTCCAAATAGAAGACGCTTCTTTTGGAACCTCGATCTCTTCCAAAGCCTCGTGCAATCTTTTACGTCAAAGCAAAGAAACGTCACTTCAGAAAGTGTAGCGTGACGTGTTAGTACTGAAAACTCTTCCAGGGTAAAAACAGCAGGTGCAAAGATGTTTCCATTATGACGTTTGTCTTGGTGACTTTGGCATCAAAAGCAGTGGAAAAGTAGGTTCCTGCCAAACTAGTTTGACCAACCTCATTTACATGATATACACACATGTGGTTTGAACGATTTTGTTATCTCATGAGTGGTCTCTCTCACGTATGTAGGATGACAATTGGTGTGAGTAGTTAAATGGTGTTGCGGGTCACTTAGGCCATCATGAAACACAGTCTCTTTCAAAAGGAAATCAGAAGAATCAGGGCCGGACTACCGGGGGGGTTATGGGGGTTGCGCAACCCCCCCCCTAGCCTAAACATGTACCTTACTTATTTAATTTTGTTTTTATTATTGCTTATTTTATGCCGTTTCATGCAAGGAGCGACCTTTGTCCTATCTCAGAATATGACCTACCCGTCAGCTTCAGGGGGCTTCGCCCCCTGACCCCCACAACGAGGGGGGAGGGGGTGGGTTCTAGGGTTTCCGGACCCCCCCCCCAGCCAAAAAATAAAAATATTGAATGAGGTATGCATTTCTTTATTTTACATTGAGTTTCAATTTTTGGGGTATTAATCAGTGACAAAATCTGCTGCCTGAAACTGGTAATGATCATCCTCAGAATGCACCAGATTGCACCATTTTGCATCCTTTTTTTCAAAATTTTCCGGGGGGGCATGCCCCCGGACCCCCCTAGCAAGCTAGGCGCTTCGCGCCGTCGGCTCGGCGCTTTGCGCCTTCACACCCATATCTTCACAATATACTTTTGAAAAAAACCAGTCATAAAATGAACTGATCCGCCCCTGCCGCCAGGGGGGATGTCCCCCTAGGCCACCACTGGCAACCCCCCCCCCCTCCTCTTCGCCTAGTCCGGCCCTGAGAATGATAGAAGATGTCGAATCAATAAGTGATATAAGTGAACCTGTTTCTGACAAAATTGTTCGCAGTTTAGATATTCATTAACATTCTTTCTTTTGCGTATTTATTGATTTATCATTTCATCAATCGTAGGAGAGTGGGACAAGCGTGACGTCACATCTGAAGGAGAGTGGGACAAGCGTGACGTCACACCTGAAGGAGAGTGGGACAAGCGTGACGTCACACCTGAAGGAGAGTGGGACAAGCGTGACGTCACACCTGAAGGAGAGTGGGACAAGCGTGACGTCAGCGCTGAAGGAGAGTGGGACAAGCGTGACGTCACACCTGAAGGAGAGTGGGACAAGCGTGACGTCACACCTGAAGGAGAGTGGGACAAGCGTGACGTCAGCGCTGAAGGAGAGTGGGACAAGCGTGACGTCAGCGCTGAAGGAGAGTGGGACAAACGTGACGTCACACCTAAAGGAGAGTGGGACAAGAAGCGAGATGTGGAGGAAGAGGAAGTCCGAGTCGTACGAGGAGGCGGAGGAAGGGGCCGCGGTGGTTATGGAGGAAGGGGCGGAGATGACGGAAGGTGGGGAGGCAGAAGGGGCGGAGATGACGGAAGGTGGGGAGGCAGAGGGGGCGGCAGAGGGGAAGGTGGCTACGGAGGGGGGCGGGGACGGGGAGGAGGGGGAAGATGGGACCGGGACCTGGAGAGTAACACAGCAACGTTGGCTGAACGAGACGCTGCAGTCACAGCAGAGTGGGACGGAAAACGAGCTG
>NC_090252.1:62365665-62370665 GCF_037325665.1 Littorina saxatilis
CTGATTTCTTGTTTCTGTGTGTGTGTGTGTGTGTGTGTGTGTGTGTGTGTGTGTGTGTGTGTGTGTGTGTGTGTGTGTGTGTGTGTGTGTGTGTGTGTGTGTGTGTGTGTGTGCATGTATTTAGTTCTTGTGGTGATTAATCTAACGACTTCTGCAGTTTTGCACGTTGTCTTATGCTTTTTGGTGCAAACTTATGGTTTTGTGAGCAAAATCTTATGGTGAGAGTCCACAAGAACTTGACAGGTATGGTATGTGTGTGTGTGTGTGTGTGTGTGTGTGCGCGTGTGTGTGTGTGTGTGTGTGTGTGTGTGTGTGTGTGTGTGTGTGTGTGTGTGTGTGTGTGTGTGTGTGTGTGTGTGTTTTCTGGGAATGTGAGAGCGAATCGGACGTTTCTATATAGTACTCGACTGTCATTGAAGTGTTCAAGACCTGTACGTGTAGATATGAAGTCATCCATACACGTCTTGGAGAATTACTGTTGATGGTGCTCGTCCTTCTCCTTTGTTGCAAATTCAGCCATCCATTTTCCTATAACTTGTTTGAATCACAGCAAGACGTGTAGATCTTGGCAAACGCGTTATTTTTTTTTTACATCTAGTCAAGTAATGAGCATTTCTCAGAAACTATACAACGGATTTTCATGAAAATTAATGTTTACTGTTTTAGGGCATTTCGTAGGACATGACGTAGGAGGGGGACATGACGTAAGAGGAGGACATGACGTAGGAAGGGGACATGACATAGGAGGGGCCTGGTATGGGGACATGGAGGTGGAAGCGGCCACGGACACAACAGTCCCATCATAATACACCTCCCCACCTCTCCCTTACACCATCAACCGCATGGGTGTGGGGGACGAGGGGGGTGCAGAGGGGACGGGGGCCTGAAGAGGAACACAGCAGCCTTGGCTAAACGAGACGCTGCCGTCACAGAAGAGTGGGACAAGAAATTGGAAACAGGAGATCGAGACTGAGCACGAGAAGTAGGAGGGTATGACGGAGCATCATCATCGTCATGGGCACATTGACACTGCTGTTATAGATATTCTAGATCTCTAGCAATTAAAAAGAACTTGCTTGAAATCAACTTGTGTGTGTTTGTGTGTGTGTGTGTGTGTGTGTGTGTGTGTGTGTGTGGCTGTGTGTGCATACGTTTGTGTCTGTGAGTGTGTGTGTGTGTGTGTGTGTGTGTGTGTGTGTGTGTGTGTGTGTGGGTGTGTGTGTGTGTGGCTGTGTGTGCATACGTTTGTGTCTGTGAGTGTGTGTGTGTGTGTGTGTGTGTGTGTGTGTGTGTGTGTGTGTGTGTGTGTGTGTGTGCGTGTGTGTGTGTGTGTGTCTGTGGCTGTGTGTGCATACGTTTGTGTCTGTGAGTGTGTATGTGTGTGCGTGTGTGTGTGTGTGTGTGTGTGTGTGTGTGTGTGTGTGTGTGTGTGTGTGTGTTTGTTTTAAACAAATGTCTTTGACAACGACAAATCCGGCTTTTAGTAAAAATTGAGGCGGCACTGTCACGCCCTCATTTTTCAATCAAATAGATTGACATTTTGGTCAAACAATATTTTACTCAGTCCGGACTACGGCACTTAAAAACTAATCAATGAGTTTGGTGTGAAATGAGTTTATTAAATTACTAATTAAAATTGAAATTTGTATTAGAGATTCGCACATGATTGCATTGTATTCTTTTCAGTGGATATTAAAAAGAATAATATGGTCTCGGTTCGCGGTCACGAAAAAGCTTGCTGAAGCTCCCATTTTTCAAAATCCGCAGACTTCGACCATGATTTTTTAGTATTCACTGAGACGCGGCGTGTAACCTCTTTTTCCTGTTATTCTTCCACCCAATCTCCGACCTTTGCCACTCTTTGTCATTCGTTTTCTTGATTCGGTGTTTTTTTTATTTTTTTATTGTACATTGTTACAATGAGGTTACTGCGTAGTTTGCCACACCCACGCAGATAAACGGTTTCTTCTGTGTCATCTCATCCGTCAAAACAACAATATAGCTTTTACAAGCATCGTACCATACCAACACAAAACGAAAACAGTAATTACGGTTACTTTCGCAGATAACACTAGTCAGAGAAATTCATCAGCTTGTGTCCACAGCCTATATAAGTCAAACGGAAACTGGTCAAATACAGCACGTCCCCTACAGCAGAAAGCAACCACTTCAGTTCCTGTTCCGGTAAAACGCCACAGTATTTGCAGCAGCGAAAACGAGTGGAGAAGAAACAGAAAGGGGGATAATTCCAAGCAGCATGGCTACCACCGGGGTAATGTCCCTTTTGCTGGCACTTTTGCTGACTGGGGTCTTTTCTGCTTCCACGGGTCAGTCTTGTTTTTTTGTTTGCTAGTCACTTTAGTCAGTTTGTTTTGTTGTTTTTTTGTTTGTTTGATTGTTTTTTGTTGTTTTTGCTTGTTTTGTTTATTCGTTGTTGTGTGCGTGTGTGTGTGTGTGTGTGTGTGTGTGTGTGTGTGTGTGTGTGTGTGTGTGTGTGTGTGTGTGTGTGTGTGTGTGTGTGTGTTTTGTCTGTTCGTTTGTTCGCAAGTTTGGTTTGTTGTTGTTTGTTCGTCTGTTTGTCTGTTTGTAAGTTTGGTTTGTTATTGTTTGTTCGTTCGTTCGTTTGTTCGTTTGTTCGTACGTTTGCTTTTCTGTTTGCTTAGTACCCCGCACGTTGTATAGGTTTAAAAGTCTGTCCAATGTCTATTTGTTTGGTTGTTTAATTCTTTCTCTTTTGGTGACATGCCTCAAGTCTCAAGGTCACAGTCGGGTCAACTTTGAGTGAGAACATGTGTGTTTTTAATTATTTTCTGGAACGTTTTTGAAGCAGCATCTTTAAAACTCTCCACGCTTTTAGGGTCCGATTATTTCTGAACATGACTCAAGCCTGGTTGATCCGGGTCATAGTTCAAGTTAACAATAGGGTGGAGTTTTGGTCAGAAAGTGAGAAATTGTCTTTTTTGTAAATCTGTGAAGCAACAAGCAACATTCAATGAGATTCTAATTAATATTACTCATGACGCAGGTGAGTCGTATGAGCGTTTGCTTCTTCGTCTTACAATCTGTCGTGTCTTTTTCAAACATTCTTACTCACCCTGACTATTTATTGATTGGTTTCTTCATCCATCACAGGTGGACGGGACAAGCGTGACGTCACACCTGACGGAGAATGGGACAAGCGTGACGTCACACCTGAAGGAGAATGGGACAAGCGTGACGTCACACCTGAAGGAGAGTGGGTCAAGCGTGACGTCACACCTGAAGGAGAATGGGACAAGCGTGACGTCACACCTAAAGGAGAATGGGACAAGCGTCACGTCACACCTAAAGGAGAATGGGACAAGCGTCACGTCACACCTAAAGGAGAATGGGACAAGCGTCACGTCACACCTAAAGGAGAATGGGACAAGCGTCACGTCACACCTAAAGGAGAATGGGACAAGCGTCACGTCACACCTGAAGGAGAATGGGACAAGCGTCACGTCACACCTAAAGGAGAATGGGACAAGCGTGACGTCACACCTGAAGGAGAGTGGGACAAGCGTCACGTCACACCTAAAGGAGAATGGGACAAGCGTCACGTCACACCTCAAGGGGAATGGGACAAGCGTGACGTCACACCTGACGGAGAATGGGACAAGCGTCACGTCACACCTCAAGGGGAATGGGACAAGCGTCACGTCACACCTCAAGGAGAATGGGACAAGCGTCACGTCACACCTCAAGGGGAATGGGACAAGCGTCACGTCACACCTAAAGGAGAATGGGACAAGCGTCACGTCACACCTCAAGGGGAATGGGACAAGCGTCACGTCACACCTAAAGGAGAATGGGACAAGCGTCACGTCACACCTAAAGGAGAATGGGACAAGCGTCACGTCACACCTCAAGGAGAATGGGACAAGCGTCACGTCACACCTAAAGGAGAATGGGACAAGCGTCACGTCACACCTCAAGGGGAATGGGACAAGCGTCACGTCACACCTCAAGGGGAATGGGACAAGCGTCACGTCACACCTCAAGGAGAATGGGACAAGCGTCACGTCACACCTCAAGGGGAAAGGGACAAGCGTCACGTCACACCTAAAGGAGAATGGGACAAGCGTCACGTCACACCTCAAGGGGAATGGGACAAGCGTCACGTCACACCTCAAGGAGAATGGGACAAGCGTCACGTCACACCTCAAGGAGAATGGGACCAGCGTGACGTCACACCTCAAGGGGAATGGGACAAGCGTCACGTCACACCTCAAGGGGAAAGGGACAGACGAGACGTCACCCCTGAAGGAGAATGGGACAAACGTGACGTTTCAGCCACAGGAGAATGGAACAAGAAAAGGGATGCAGGCAAATCGGACAAACGTCAATTAATGGTAGGGTTTGGGCTACAAAGTGCAGGAGGGGGACATGACGTAGGAGGAAATAAAAGCGAAGGAGGGGGACATGACGTAGGAGGGATACAAAGCGTAGGAGGGGGACATGACGTAGGAGGGATACAAAGCGTAGGAGGGGGACAGGACGTAGGAGGGATACAAAGCGTAGGAGGGGGACAGGACGTAGGAGGGATACAAAGCGTAGGAGGGGGACATGACGTAGGAGGGATTCAAAGCGTAGGAGGGGGACATGACGTAGGAGGGATACAAAGCGTAGGAGGGGGACATGACGTAGGAGGGATACAAAGCGTAGGAGGGGGACATGACGTAGGAGGGATACAAAGCGTAGGAGGAGGACATGACGTAGGAGGGATACAAAGCGTAGGAGGGGGACATGACGTAGGAGGGATTCAAAGCGTAGGAGGGGGACATGACGTAGGAGAGATTCAAAGCGTAGGAGGAGGACATGACGTAGGAGGGATTCAAAGCGTAGGAGGGGGGGCGCATGACGTAGGAGGGATTCAAAGCGTAGGAGGGGGACATGACGTAGGAGGGATTCAAAACGTAGGAGGGGGGCATGACGTAGGAGGGATTCAAAGCGTAGGAGGGGGACATGGAGGAGGACAT
>NC_090252.1:62380665-62394036 GCF_037325665.1 Littorina saxatilis
GAGATGTGTGTCTGCATGGAGAGAGTGGAGTCGAGAAAGACGCCAAGGCTCTTGACAGCAGGGGAGAATGGAACAGTCGCGTCATCCAGCTGGAGTTCGGTCACAGTGAGGGAAGCAATCTTCTGTCGTGTTCCAACGAGAAGGGCCTCTGTCTTCTCACTGTTCAGCTTCAACTTGTTCTCAGTCATCCAGTTCTTGATGTCAGTGAAACAACTGGAGATGGATCCCTGTGTTCCCTCCCGGCGCACGATTTTGAGCCATTTAAAAAAATCCAAAAAAATCAACAACACAAGATAACATTACATACCTTTACATTTTTGCAAAGTTTTGAATTTGCTCTTTAATGTGTCATGTTAGTGTAAAGGCACAGTATGTAAACTATTCGGCCAACTGTCTCAGATCTGCTCAGGGTTTTACATGGAAGGCAATCCCTCCGCGATGACACACACCATCTGGCTCAGTTGAATACTAGCTGACGGGCGCAGTGGTGTGGTGGTAAGACGTCGGCCTTCTAATCGGGAGGTCGTGAGTTCGAATCCCAGTCGCTGCCGCCTGGTGGGTTGAGTGGAGATTTTTCCGATCTCCCAGGTCAACTTATGTGCAGACCTGCTAGTGACTTAACCCCCTTCGTGTGTACACGCAAGCACAAGGAAAAGATCCTGTAATCCATGTCAGAGTTCGGTGGGTTATAGAAACACGAAAATACCCAGCATGCCTCCCCCGAAATCGGCGGGGTAAAAACGGCCATACACGTACAAATCCACTCGTACTAAAAACATGAGTGAACGTGGGAGTCTAAGCCCATGAGCGAAGAAGAAGAAGAAGAAGAAGAATACTAGCTGTCTGTGCAGGGTCGGGAATCCTTTATGAATAAATGTTGCACATTGACACGGTGTCTGTTAGGGCCCAGTTAGCTCTGTTGGTAGAGCACTGGTACGTTCGACTCCTGGACAGGACGGACACGGGTCAACTTTATGTGCACACCCAGAGACGGTATCCATGTCCCACCCCGTGTCACCACAGTGGGACGTAAAAGACCTCGGTCATTCCGCCAGAAGTACTGATACCACCTAAACGCGCATACACGTGAGTATCGCATCAAAAGCCGCGAGGGCGTAAAACTCGAATCATCATATAACCCATATCTAGTCCTTGAGAGGCGAAATATTTAGCCTGTAGCACATGAAGTATTTTCTATTTAATACTTGTGGGTATCTGCTGCAAAATCAATGCATGCATATCATCCCAACCCGCACGGACATCAATCAATCAATCAATCAATCAATCAATCAATATGAGGCTTATATCGTGCGTATTCCGTGGGTACAGTTCTAATCGCAGGGATTTTTTTTTAATTTTTTTTATGCAATTTATATCGCACACATATTCAAGGCGCAGGGATTTATTTATGCCGTGTGAGATGGAATTTTTTTTACACAATACATCACGCATTCACATCGGCCAGCAGATCGCAGCCATTTCGGCGCATATCCTACTTTTCACGGCCTATTATTCCACGTCACACGGGTATTTTGGTGGACATTTTTATCTATGCCTATACAATTTTGCCAGGAAAGACCCTTTTGTCAATCGTGGGATCTTTAACGTGCACACCCCAATGTAGTGTACACGAAGGGACCTCGGTTTTTCGTCTCATCCGAAAGACTAGCACTTGAACCCACCACCTAGGTTTGGACGTAAAATCTACAGTACGCATGGTATTTGGTAAGTGTACAAGTGTAGGGATTATTTTATGTTTTTGGGTAATTGTAAAAGTACAGGGATGAACATATTAATTCTATTTTGGGGTATGTGTCCAAGTGGACGGGTTGCCTTATCATTCAACGTACAAGCCTCGACACATTGTGAGACGAATGTTTGAAGAATGTGTGTGCGTGTTCCTCCGGTCAACCGGATACCATCACCAACTTTCGAAAATGCTCAAATGCCGTTGTGTCGAGGATTTAGTGCACACACTTCAAGTATGATCCTTGGTAGCTGATTTTCGCTCACATCCATCATCTTTATAGATGCCTTACGTCCAGTGTAAACCACAGCAGATCTGTCCTAGCTGTCAGGCTGTTACCCGGGTTAGGACCATCCCTCCACTTGGTCACATATCAAATATGAACATCATAGGTGCTCGCTATGCACTGTCGAAATATTTTTATATAATAGTTTCGTAAGTCACAAGTGGCTTTTAACGAAATAATTCGTCAAAAAATCAAAACGAGCGAGAAGTCAGGGTGATGATTTTTGGTATGTGACCCAGTGGAGTGATGTCTCGAGAAGGAGTGTGTCTGTAAGATATCAATGTCCAAATGTGTGTCCCAATCGTCCCATCCTCCGACGTTCCGTTTCTTGTCCCAATCTCCAGCGTTACGTTTATTGTCCCAATCTCCAGCGTTACGTTTCTTGTCGTAATCTCCAGCGTTACGTTTCTTGTCCCAATCTCCAGCGTTACGTTTCTTGTCGCAATCTCCAGCGTTACGTTTCTTGTGCCAATCTCCAGCGTTACGTTTCTTGTCGCAATCTCCAGCGTTACGTTTCTTGTTTCAATCTCCAGCGTTACGTTTCTTGTCCCAATCTCCAGCGTTATGTTTCTTGTCCCAATCTCCAGCGTTACGTTTCTTGTCCCAATCTCCAGCGTTACCGGTTTCTTGTCCCAATCTCCAGCGTTCCGTTTCTTGTCGCAATCTCCAGCGTTACGTTTCTTGTCCCAATCTCCAGCGTTACGTTTCTTGTCGCAATCTCCAGCGTTACGTTTCTTGTCCCAATCTCCAGCGTTACGTTTCTTGTCCCAATCTCCAGCGTTCCGTTTCTTGTCCCAATCTCCAGCGTTCTGTTTCTTGTCGCAATCTCCAGCGTTCCGTTTCTTGTCGCAATCTCCAGCGTTACGTTTCTTGTCGCAATCTCCAGCGTTACGTTTCTTGTCCCAATCTCCAGCGTTACGTTTCTTGTCGCAATCTCCAGCGTTCCGTTTCTTGTCGCAATCTCCAGCGTTCTGTTTCTTGTCCCAATCTCCAGCGTTCCGTTTCTTGTCGCAATCTCCAGCGTTACGTTTCTTGTTTCAATCTCCAGCGTTACGTTTCTTGTCCCAATCTCCAGCGTTCCGTTTCTTGTCCCAATCTCCAGCGTTCTGTTTCTTGTCGCAATCTCCAGCGTTCCGTTTCTTGTCGCAATCTCCAGCGTTACGTTTCTTGTCCCAATCTCCAGCGTTACGTTTCTTGTCGCAATCTCCAGCGTTCCGTTTCTTGTCGCAATCTCCAGCATTACGTTTCTTGTCCCAATCTCCAGCGTTCCGTTTCTTGTCCCAATCTCCAGCGTTCTGTTTCTTGTCGCAATCTCCAGCGTTCCGTTTCTTGTCGCAATCTCCAGCGTTACGTTTCTTGTCCCAATCTCCAGCGTTACGTTTCTTGTCGCAATCTCCAGCGTTCCGTTTCTTGTCGCAATCTCCAGCGTTACGTTTCTTGTCCCAATCTCCAGCGTGTAGTCAAACGGTGGTATGACTGGGATTGTAGAACGCGCCATACTAGGGCGACCATCGGCAGTTGAGACCCAGCCATCTAGTCTCTTTGACACGCAGCTACATCATTTTTCACGTGACTAATTGCCCTATTTCTATACGCCGCACGTACAACGCACAAGCTGACGAACGAAACGACGTGATACCATCACCTTCACCACCACTTTGCTCATAAATCCACGACACGATGGACGCTTATCGTGCGTACACACACCGACGGACGAGAAGTTTGAAATAGACAAAATGCTTATACCTTCGGTTATCAGAAAAAATGACAGCTGATACGAAAATGACTGAAATATATCATAACGTTTCATGCAGCAGTATATAAGGGGAAAAAAGAAGCGATACAAATACAGCGCACTCTTGTCGTTCGTACGCCACGAGACATCTCCCACCTCGCTGAAGCTTCTCTCGCCAAGTGACACGAACGAGTTGTGAGCCTTGAAGAGAGAGAAAAGGACCAACTTCCGTGCGGTATGGCGACTTGCCGTCTAGCGGGGTTACTGCTTCTGGCTTTTGCTGCCTCTGCAGGTAAGCTCTACTTTTAGCTTTACAACCCCGTTTATTCGTTAGTGTATAGGTTTCACTGTTTGTTTGTTTGTTTGTTTGTTTGTTTGTTTGTTTGTTTGTTTGTTTGTTTGTGTGTTGTTGTTTTTATCTTTTCTTTTTTTTTCCTTTTTACATTTAGTCAAGTTTTGACTAAATGTTTTAACATAGAGGGGGGAATCGAGACGAGGGTCGTGGTGTATGTGTGTGTGTGTGTGTGTGTGTGTGTGTGTGTGTGTATGTCAGTGTGTGTGTGTGTGTATGTGTGTGTGTGTCTGTCTGTCTGTCTGTGTGTGTGTCTGTGTGTCTGTGCGTGTGTGTGTGTGTAGAGCGATTCAGAGTAAACTACTGGACCGATCTTTATGAAATTTTACATGAGAGTTCCTGGATATGATATCCCCAGACATTGTTTTCTTTTTTTCGATAAATGTCTTTTATGACGTCATATCCGGCTTTTTGTAAAAGTTGAGGCGGCACTGTCACACCTTCATTTTTCAATCAAATTGATTGAAATTTTGGCCAAGAAATCTTCAACGAAGGCCGGACTTTTTATGTTGCATTTCAGCATGAAGGCTTAAAAATTAATTAATGACTTTGGTCATTAAAAATCTGAAAATTGTAATTAAAATTTTTTTTTTATAAAACGATCGAAAATTACTTTTATTTTATTCTTTATCATGTTCTGATTTCAAAACATATATATATGTTATATTCGGATTAAAAACAAGGTCTGAAAATTAAAAATATAAAAATTATGATTAAAATTAAATTTCCGAAATCGTTTTAAATTCCTTGTCAGTTCTTGATTCCAAAAACATATAGATATGATATGTTTGGATTAAAAAACACGCTCAGAAAGTTAAAACGAAGAGAGGTACATACAGTAAAGCGTGCTATGCAGCGCAGCGCAACCGCTACAGCGCTGAACAGGCTCGTCAGTTTCACTGCCTTTTGCACTAGCGGCGGACTACGGTCATTGTGAAAAAATGCAGTACGTTCAGTTTCATTCTGTGAGTTCGACTGAGCTTGACTAAATGTAGTAATTTCGCCTTACGCGACTTGTTTTTCTATGTGATTGTTTGCTAGTCTATGTGATTGTTTGTTTGTCTATATTTTTGTTTGTCTATGTATTTGTTTGTCTGTGTGATTGTGTGTTTGTCTATGTGTTTGTTTGTCGCGCTGTCCGCACTCAGATTGCTGGTGTTTGTGAGTGGATTGAGTTGAAATGTGATGTGTACCTGGGAGGTATAACACGGTCGTAGCAGAAATGAAAAAAAGTTCCTACCTGTAGCGAAAGAGGAGACATACATCCGACACGGTCTACCATGTTGTGTTTATGTTACAACTGACTCATCCAGGGAATGACCTTATTAACATAGAGCCTTGTTTCTGTGACTACAAACCAATTTTGGAATTCTGCTACATGGGAATCAGGGGTAACCTGACCCTGTTTAAGGTCAGCCCTTGTTTGAAATAGCTTGTTGATCGTGCTCCTTAAGCGTTCGAATTTATCAGTACTCAGGAGAAATTCAAGTGTTACGCCCTCACGGCAAAGCCATTAGATTAGATACACACGTGTTTGCGTGTTTAGGTGGTATCAGCCATCTGCACTTATGGCAGAATGACCGAGGTCTTTTACGAGTCACTGTGGTGACACGGGGGTGGAACATGGATTCCGTCTCTGAGTTTGCACATAAAGTTGATCCGTATCCGTCCCGGCCCGGATTCGAAACCGCGACTATCAGAGGATCACAATTCCAATACTCTACCACCTGAGCTACCCGGGCCCCATCAGTACTCAAAATAAATATCCGGGCTTTCTCTGTAAATCACGTGAGAAATAAAGGGAAACTGTGGCTAAAGCAAAATTGGGAAGAAGCGTAAAAATAGGTACATTTTGGGATCTCCCTACGCCTCTTGGTCTCTATTGTCTGGAGACCAGAGATTCCTGATTTTCATGTCATAACTCGTTCGTTCGTTCGTCCGTTCGTTCGTTCCTTTGTTCGACCCCCAGCCCCCCCCCCCCCCCCTCTCTCTCTGTGTAGTGTAGTCGTCATGGGTACCTCTTTCTTGTACCACCAGGTGGCACCACATCGTTACATCATAAGTAATTAAATTATATGTTCATCATAAAAGAATATTATCATAGCTCAATAATTCATTTATTCATTCATCTATTCTCTTGCCGGATTAATTCCTCCCGGGTGTCACCATGATCATTGTCGTGGTCGTCGTGGTCGTCGTCGTCGTCGTCGTCGTCGCTGTCATCATCATGATCACCGTTGTCGTCATCATTGTCATCATTTGCGTCGTCGTTGTCGTCATCATTGTTATCATCATCATCGTGGTCGTCATTTTCGCCATCATCATCATCATCATCATCATCATCATCTTCTTCTTCTTCTTCTTCTTCTTCTTCTTCTTCTTCTTCTTCTTCTTCTTCTTCTTCTTCTTCTTCTTCTTCTTCTTGCAAAACTCTGAAGGTTTATTCACATTCATTCTTTCCAGTTCAAGCGAGGAAGCCTCCAACGCCAGTTTGCTCCTCCGGGGCAGACGTACCCAAGCGAGATGCTTTGTCTTCAAGCGAAAATGACGTCACTGGGGAAAAGCGTCAGCTTCCCATGTGCTTCCCCTCCATGCTTCACTGCATTCTGTACACCGGTAACGCCACGATGTGCACGCCCAAGACTACCTCGCCTGGCGGAAACCCTTATTGGGACTCTGGAAGACGGCGTCGGCTGAGCGGCTTGCACAAGAAACGGCTCATTGGAGGGTGGGACGAATGGGACAAGAAACGTAACGCTGGAGCATGGGACGATTGGAACAAGAAACGAAACGCTGGAGCATGGGACGATTGGAACAAGAAACGTAACGCTGGAGCATGGGACGATTGGGACAAGAAACGTAACGCTGGAGCATGGGACGATTGGAACAAGAAACGTAACGCTGGAGATTGGGACAAGAAACGGAACGCTGGAGCATGGGACGATTGGAACAAGAAACGTAACGCTGGAGCATGGGACGATTGGGACAAGAAACGTAACGCTGGAGCATGGGACGATTGGGACAAGAAACGTAACGCTGGAGCATGGGACGATTGGAACAAGAAACGTAACGCTGGAGATTGGGACAAGAAACGTAACGCTGGAGATTGGGACAAGAAACGGAACGCTGGAGATTGGGACAAGAAACGTAACGCTGGAGCATGGGACGATTGGAACAAGAAACGTAACGCTGGAGATTGGGACAAAAAATGTAACGCTGGAGATTGGGACAAGAAACGGAACGCTGGAGATTGGGACAAGAAACGTAACGCTGGAGCATAGGACGATTGGAACAAGAAACGTAACGTTGGAGCATGGGACGATTGGGACAGGAAACGGAACGCTGGAGATTGGGACGATGGCCCAGATTGGGACAAGAAACGGAATGCTGGAAGAAAGGGATGATTGGAACAAGAAACGCATGCAGAAGAGTAATCAGACCAGTGCAGAATGATGACAATACCGAAAAGAGAAGCTCGATTATAGTGTAATCCCAAACGTAACTGGAAACCTGCACATCTTAATTATATACGATACCGACACCAACACGGTCTCGTCGTGACCCCCCAAAAAAGTTATTATAACTTGGTTGTTCAGACAAAGACCCTCATACACAGGTTTTTACACAACGTAATTGTGACCCTCCACCACGAAATGAGTCGCATGTCACCTTTGCATGATTTTCATATTTTTACATTTTCCTAAAGAGTTTTTTATGCTCTATCCAGTGGTGAAAACCGGTTTAGAAAAGAGCAAAAACTGTTTGAGTTATAAGCCTGTGACTAAGGTAACCCTCACACTGTTACCAGACACTCCACTGGCTTAAATTAAGCCTAGCGCAGAACCGCGCGAGGTGACATGCGACTCATTTCGTGGTGGAGGGTCACAATTATTCGTATTGTGACGTCTTCTTGGCTTTTGGCGCTCAGAAATTTCATTTTGATAAAAGTGTCAAGAAGAGATTTCTTGATTTGGTGTCGTATCTCATTAAGGGAAGACAAGGCGAGGCTAGAAGGAACAGTGGAAGCATTCATTGATAAAATGCAGCCTCCTTATTCATCGGCAGTTGCAGGTCCGTTACTTTCTTCTGAAGTTTGTTTCCATTTAGCTTTTTCTTCTGTAGTTTGTTTCCATTTAGCTTTTTCTTCTGTAGTTTGTTTCCATTTAGCTTTTTCTTCTGTAGTTTGTTTCCATTTACCTTTTTCTTCTCTTTCTTCTTGTCTTCTAGCATATATTTCTTCAGAACATCATGTGTGTGTTTTATGGCTTTGTTTTCTAGCTATGTACATGCCGACCTGATGGAGCTTTTCTGTTTAATTAAATACAACCACAGGTAGTAATATTTCTGAAAAGATAATAAAATTGGCCATAAAACAACTCTGTGAATCTGGTTTATTTGGTGTGTTACGTAAAGCGACCACAGGTTGATGGTTGTCCTTGCTCTTAAACGTGTCTGTGTGCCTGTCTATTTGTGCGCGCGCGCGTACGCACACACACACACACACACACACACACACACACACGCACACACGCACGCACGCACGCACGCACATACACACACACACCGCACACGCACACACATACACACACACACACACACACACACACGCACGCACGCGCACACACACACACACACACACACACACACACACACACGCATTCAAAAGAAACAAACACATGAACCTACTGAAACTAACAAACACACGAAAACAAACCAACGCTGTGTACATATGCTTTTATTGAACCACCAACATCCCAGTGGACAGAAGGTCAGATGTGTGTGGTGCACAGACGAACAATTAGTTATTAGTAACAAGCGCTTGTGACTTTCCCAACAAGCGACCGTAAATTCCATCAAGCTAAGTTCTTGTTATGGGCAGAATATACCTGCGCAGTTTCAGCGGCACAGACGACGCACGGCCTATTATTTATGCCGCGATAGGGATTATGACGAGTACTTGGCCTGTTTTCCTTTCATGCAACGTGTAGCGGGCTGGGATAATGTGCAGTGCGTCGTCGGTCCTGCTGAAGTTACATAATTATGTGAGCGGAGCCCCTTTATACTAATTGTTTGTCTGTGCACTTAAAAGACCGTTGGGTCGATATATTTGCGACTGTAATGTATTGTTTTGTCAATAACAAACGTTCCACAAACTAACCTTCCTTGTTTTTTCATTCTGAATTTTGGAACGTTGGCAGTCTCTTTGTTTTTGTATTTTGTCAATATTGGAAAAAGCAACGAGTGTAAATCTGGTACGATACAGCAAGTCATGTGGTATCCTATTCATCCTAAAATACTGTACTTGCGTCCATTTTACTCTACACGTCCCGCAGTGGAGGCGTCCAAATTGAAGACGCTTTTTTTATATTAATCAATCAATCAATATGAGGCTTATATCGCGCGTATTCCGTGGGTACAGTTCTAAGCGCAGGGATTTTTTTTAATTTTTTTTATGCAGTTTGTATCGCGCACATATTCAAGGCGCAGGGATTTATTTATGCCGTGTGAGATGGAATTTTTTTACACAATACATCACGCATTCACATCGGCCAGCAGATCGCAGCCATTTCGGCGCATATCCCACTTTTCACGGCCTATTATTCCAAGTCACACGGGTATTTTGGTGGACATTTTTATCTATGCCAATACAATTTTGCCAGGAAAGACCCTTTTGTCAATCGTGGGATCTTTAACGTGCACACCCTAATGTAGTGTACACGAAGGGACCTCGGTTTTTCGTCTCATCCAAAAGACTAGCACTTGAACCCACCACCTAGGTAAGGAAAGGGGGGAGAAAATTGCTAACGCCCTGACCCAGGGTAGGTCGAACTTGCAACCTCTCGCTTCCGAGCGCAAGTGCGTCAAGTTACCACTCGGCCACCCAGTCCTCGATCTCTACCAAAGCCTCGTGCAATCTTTCACGTCAAAGCAAAGAAACGTGACGTTAGAAAATGTAGCGTGACGTGTTAGTTCTAAAAACTCTTCCAGGGGAAACAATACGCGCAAAAGTGTTTCCATAATGACGTGTATATTGGTGACTTTGACATCATAGGCAGTGAAAAGGCAGGTCCCTGCCAGACTAGTTCGATACGAACTCATTTACACGTGTGGTTTGAACGATATTGTTATATATTGCTATTTCATATGTTACGTGGATTTCCATTGGTCAATTAGGCAAAACTGAGCTCAGTGCAAAAGTGATATCGACGACATTTCCGTCGATATCAGTTTTAATATCGACGACCTCTGTATTGCTTCCCCACTTCAAAAACAAAAACTCCTACATTTAAAAACAAACAAATATATATGAAAATGTAATTATCCCAGAATTTAGTTGAGCAAGTGACTAAAGACTTTTTGAAAGAAAAGACATTTTGAAATACTGAAAAGTACAAGAAAAGAGTGAACAAAAAGAAATAATAATCAGAGGGAGGGATATGGAACAGCCAAAACTGAGACAAATACTTTTATAATTTCTTTACAGTAAATACAAAATGTCCAGAGAATTAGCAATATATCTAACATTGACTGACTGAGTGATGATATCTTCTGTTATTGGTCTGTTTCGACAGTGATATCAAAATCTCGACCTCCGGTCTCGATTTTGATATCGCTGTCTCAACAGACCATAGCAGAAGATATCATCACACAGTCCGTCAATATTGGGTACTCATGAGTGGTCTCTCTCACGTATGTAGGACAAATTCCGTTTCATTCCGTGAGTTCCGCAGATTGACTAAATGTACGCGACTTGTTTAATTTTCAGTCGAAGATATAGAAAGTGGGCAGAGTACGGATCTCGAGCTACGATAATATATCAGTGACTGATCTCTATCGCCTTTAAACAAACAAAAAAATGTCAAATACATTGATTGCTGAAGTCATTCTATTTGTTCTCATTCACGAAACAATGTCAAGATCAAGTTTCGTGTCAAGATCAAGTTTCGTGGGCTCGGCCAGCCTCGCAGCTCAGTCTATATAATCTCGGTTTCCCGACCTCTCGTTCTATGCCATTCTCTCCTTCTGGCCAAGTTCAAGTCAACGCGAGACGTCTTTACATCAACAACTTTGGGTAAGTACAATTTTTACCGCGATCATGATTTGATTTTTCAAATGTTTGTTATTTGATGAGTGGTTAGAACTCAAGGCATTTAAGCACATACAACATGAGACAAATACAGGACCATTATATTTGACAATTTGTGTTGTGTGGTTTTTAAAGGCAGAGTAAGCCTCCCGTAAACCATCACAGATACGGTCAGGCTTTTACACACAGTACAAACACCCTTTCATTTAAACACTCACCAATTGAGAACATCCTAGGTGCCCTCCGTAAAGAGCGAACAATTTTCAAAGAATTTATTTTTGCGTGGTTTATCTTACCCCTGAGCCATCGTGAACCCGTGTGATCCACTTTTCCCTTTTCACAATGCCGTCGTCATAGTTAGTCATTTGAATGCGACTCGACGTGAGCTTATCTACAATAGCACGTTTTTTATGCACGAAACAACGGCTGTGGTTCACAAGAACTCTAGCGATGGATTTTGACTGTTGAGAGCAACGGCGATTTGCACTGATAAACCGCCGTCGTCTGCTACGACCCTTGCGTGACCCTGCTTCCGGGCTTTTCTTTTTTTAAACTTTCACAACTTCGAATTGTTCTGATCTTGTCTTGATGAAAAACGAATTCTTTTATGATTAAAGAATGTTTGTGTAACAAGCTGTCAATTTATTATTTAGATTTTAAAAGTTAGGTCTAGCGCAAAAACGAGGCGCCGTTGTTGTTAACGGAACAAGTCTACGAAAATAAATTCTTGGAAAATGTCTCACGCTCGACAGAAAGCAGCCAGGATGTTCCCGTTCGGTGAGCGTTCAAATGGAAGTATGCTTGTACTGTATTTAGACGCTCGGGGAGCTCTGTGATGGTTTACGGGAGGCTTACTGTGCCTTTAATCTCCACTTGTGCTTGTGATGTCAATATTGAAGGATTTTTCAATCGTTCTTTTGTCGCATAGATGGATAGATGGATAGATTTTTTTGATTTTTTTGTTATATACATAAAGACAAGTTTACAAATATACATTGGCCCGTGTATACAATAAACATACATTTAACATACATTTATATGGGTAAAGGTTTGCGAACAGGTAAAGGGTGTAAGAGAGAGAGAGAAAGAGAGAGAGAGAGAAAGAGAGAGAGAGAGAGAGAGAGAGAGAGAGAGAGAGAGAGAGAGGAGAGAGAGAGAGAGGGAGAGATAGAGAGAGAGAGGGAGAGAGAGAGGGAGAGAGAGAGAGAGAGAGAGAGAGAGAGAGAGAGAGAGAGAGAGATGATGATGGTGATGGAACTTTATTTTTCAAGGATAGAGGTTTAAGGCGACGCCTTTTCTTACAACCGGTCCTTACTTCTAATACAAATGTCTAATAAATGATAAACAAGTAAAGCAACATGACAAATAAACAAAGTAAACGAACGAACCAGCAAACAATCGACAAGTAAGCAAACAAGCAAATAAACATAAACAACAAAATGACAAAGTAAGCAACATACAAATCGAAAGCGAAACATGTAACATGTTAATTGAGGTTACACATGTAAAGTGATCGACGGTAAAATTCACACGATACCAACGTTTACACTAATGCTAATAATGATATGGTGTAAATGATGATGATGAAGATGCTGATGCTGCTGCTGCTGCTGATGATGATGATGATGATGATGATGATGATGATGATGATGATGATGATGATGATGATGATGATGATGATGATGATGATGATGATGATGATGATGGAAAATCTCAACATAAATTCCACATAATACATATAATAAAGAACATATTTGTGTAATTTATAAAGCTTTGCCAATTGTTGACAGCTACTTGCACGTGTTAAGACTAGTATAGCCATCTAGGTAGACATAAAATGATTATGCAGAGCTTGTTTAAAACTCTTTAGTGAGGTTAATGATCTTATTACAGACGGAATGGTGTTCCACACCATAGCGCCAGAGAAGGCTTGACTAGTTTTAAACAAATCAATCCTGGGTATTGGTGGTAGAAAATTGATAGACCCGTACCTTTCGGTGACTCTGTGAAATAGGTCCTGAATATAGATGGGCACTTCGCCATGATATACTTTATACATCATTACAGTATTATTAAACTGTAACTGTTTAACTAGCGGCAGGTAGTTTAGATTCTTTAACTTCAAATCAGCTGATAATAGTGAACCATTTAACATGATTTTAGC
>NC_090252.1:62394236-62396736 GCF_037325665.1 Littorina saxatilis
GTGTGGTTTTTAATCTCCACTTGTGCTTGTATGTGATGTCAATATTGAAGGATTTTTCCATCGTTCTTTTGTCGCATAGATGGATAGATGGATAGATTTTTTTGATTTTTTTGTTATATACATAAAGACAAGTTTACAAATATACATTGGCCCGTGTATACAATAAACATACATTTAACATACATTTAACATACATTTAACATACATTTAACATACATTTAATATACATTTTACATACATTTAACATACATTTATATGGGTAAAGGTTTGCCAACAGGTAAGGGGTGTAAGAGAGAGAGAGAGAGAGAGAGAGAGAGAGAGAGAGAGAGAGAGAGAGAGAGAGAAACAGAGAGGGAAAGATAGAGAGAGGGTGGGAGAGAGAGAAAGAGAGAGATGATGATGATGATGATGATGGAACTTTATTTTTCAAGGATAGAGGTTTAAGGCGACGCCTTTTCTTACAACCGGTCCTTACTTCTAATACAAATGTCTAATAAATGATAAACAAGTAAAGCAACATGACAAATAAACAAAGTAAACGAACGAACCAGCAAACAATCGACAAGAAAGCAAACAAGCAAATAAACATAAAACAACAAAATGACAAAGTAAGCAACATACACATCGAAAGCGAAACATGCAACATGTTAATTGAGGTTACACATGTAAAGTGATCGACGGTAAAATTCACACGATACCAACGCTTACACTAATGCTAATAATGATGATATGGTGTAGAATTAATGATGATGATGATGATGATGATGATGATGATGATGATGATGATGATGATGATGATGATGATGATGGAAAATCGCAACATAAATTCCACATAATACATATAATAAAGAACATATTTGTGTAATTCATAAAGCTTTGCCAATTGTTGACAGCTACTTGCACGTGTTAAGACTAGTATAGCCATCTAGGTAGACATAAAATGATTATGCACAGCTTGTTTAAAACTCTTTAGTGAGGTTAATGATCTTATTACAGACGGAATGGAGTTCCACACCATAGCGCCAGAGAAGGCTTGACTAGTTTTGAACAAATCAATCCTGGGTATTGGTGGTAGAAAATTGATAGACCCGTACCTTTCGGTGAGTCTGTGAAATAGGTCCTGAATATAGATGCTAAGATGGGCACTTCGCCATGATATACTTTATACATCATTACAGTCTTATTAAACTGTAACTGTTTAACTAACGGCAGGTAGTTTAGATTCTTTAAATTCAAATCAGCTGATAATTGTGGACCATTTAACATGATTTTAGCTGCCCGACGATGTAGAGAGTTTAACTTTTTCATGTGAATATCAGAGACGCCATCCCAAAGAGTTGATGCGTAATTAATATGGGATAAGATGTGGGCATGATAAAATAGTTTTAGTGTTGCGATATCGACATATTGCTTTAACTTTGATAGCAATAACAAATTCTTGGATACTTTTTGACAAATATAATGTACATGAGATTGTCATTTTAATTCTTGATCGACTATCACACCCAAAACACGATGTTCCGTTACCTGCTGAACAGGTTGTGATTCCAGAGAAAGATTTAACTTAAGAGGTCGTGACTGGTGTTTTTGTCTTGTTGTAATAATCATGCTTTTTGTCTTTCCTGGGTGCACTATCATAAAATTCTGGTTACACCAATTGTTGACTTCATTCAGACTAGACTGTAAGGAAATTTCAATTTCTTGAACAGTCCTACAGCTTGTGTGAAGCGTCGAATCATCTGCAAAAAATTCCGTTTTAACTTTGGAATTAGATATATGAAGGGGGGGTCATTAATTAGAGAGAGAGAGAGAGAGAGAGAGAGAGAGAGAGAGAGAGAGAGAGAGAGAGAGAGAGAGAGAAAGAGAGAGAGAGAGATGGTGGTGGTCTAAGTAATTGTTATTGAGTACAGGTTCAATTAAAACAAAACGGGCTTGTGGACATAGAAGGCTTTTAAACTGGACACGTGTAATAGGAGACAAAAAAACAACACCAACAAACAAAACAGGATCAATCAAAAATGATCCTTGTACTTGTTCCAATCAGCATACAATTGTTGAATATTGCTACTATTGAAGGCGTTATATCTTTTTATTCTAAATCGTTGTTGTACAATTTTCTTACAAATATCAATGTGTGGCAGCATGCATGTCTTACAGTCTTGCGGTATACAAATGATATTTTGCTAGTGTGACAGGGGAGGCTACCGCTCCTTTCACAGCAGACTCTGCACCCGAGTTGTTAGCCCTTAAGTCAACACCGGTGGATTGTGGAATTCTGTTTGTGATGGGGTCTGGTGGTTTCCGATTGTCTGTATGTTCATGAAAACCTTCGGGTTAGCATAACAGTTTTTATAGGGCTAAGAAATAGTCTCCTGTCCGCCCAGCGACCTTCCTCTTGACCCTGTTTGTGACCTCGATGTTTTTTGCCCCCGCAAGGGGTACGTTACTCTCTAAGCACCCAAAACCTCAAAGAGAGCAGGGCCGGACCCAGGGGGGGGGG
>NC_090252.1:62401736-62404236 GCF_037325665.1 Littorina saxatilis
TAATGCGATAGGTCTCATTCGTAAAGGCAACATCGCGGGTACAACAGATGTAGCTGTGGGGAGTCGTGCCTGTAATACATACAGCAACGCTAAATGTATCTCTGTGGGCTGCTACTATACCAAGGCTTTGTTTCCTGGAGACGGATGTTCGGCTTGAACCACCATGTGAGATAGGCAACACCCTTAACTACTTTCAGACCCGCACAGCAGTGAGCTACGACTACGCCAACCGGCGTGTGGCCGCCATGTCCAACGTCACTCTCGACGGCAACAAACAGCAAAGGATGCTCAACCTCATGCTGTATGAGGTACCATCGTTCACCTTTACGAAAGAGAGAGAGAGGGTGAAGAGAGAGGGAGGGGAGAGAGAGGGAGAGAGAGAGAGGGAGAGAGAGAGAGAGAGAGAGAGAGAGAGAGATAGAGAGAGATGGAGAGAGGGATAGAGGGAGAGGGGAGAGAGAGAGAGTGGGGGGGGGGGGGGGGGCGAGGAAAGGGAGAGAGAGAGAGTATGTGTACGCTCGTATGTGTGTGTGTGTGTGTGTGTGTGTGTGTGTGTGTGTGTGTGTGTGTGCGCGCACTCTTAGAGCGATTCCCGGAAAACTACTAGACAGATCTTTATGAAACTTAGACGGGGTATCTGTGTCTGTGTGTGGCCTAGTGTGTCCATGTGTAAGTGTTTGGGTCTGGAAAATGATGACTACCAGGTTGACGAACGACAACGACGACAATGACAATAACGATAATATCAAATAAATTATAATCTAGTATTAACACGATACACTTCTTGTTTCAGGAGAAAACCAGCTACTCCCTGGACCTGATGACAGGCATGTGCACCAAGCAGACTCTGAACACCGACATGATGGCTGCTTGTGTTCCTGGTACGTAGACTACCTGCATACGTCATTGCTTCTTTAAAGACAAACGACACCCATGACACACAGCAAGACGTCTTCTCTTGAACTCCGCTCTTCTAAAGTAAAATCTCTGACGTCAAAAACAAAACAAAATTCGAGAAGACGTCATAATGCAAATTTGTAGAACGAAGTGTATGTAAAAGTAGGAAGAAAGTTAAAGCAGCACTGTGTCGACTGTTTTTTTTTATAAATCAAATGTATTGAAATTCGGTCAAATATTCGTTGACTTGGTCCGGTCAATGGGATTTATTTGATCTTTGACCCAATGGTCTTACTAGTGAACGTGGGACAGGTAGACAGACATTTATGGTTCAGATTAAGATCTTAGCTTAGAGGGACAGAGAAAGAGAGAAAGAGAGAGAGAGAGAGAGAGAGAGAGAGAGAGAGAGAGAGAGAGAGAGAGAGAGAGAGAGAGAGAGAGTGAGAGAGAGAGAAAGAGAGAGAGGGAGAGTGAGGGAGAGAGAGAGAGAGACAGAGAGAGAGAGAGACAGAGAGAGAGAGAGCGAAAGAGAGAGAGAGAGAGAAAGAGAGAGAGAGAAAGACAGAGAGAAAGACAGAGAGAGAGAAAGACAGAGAGAGCGGGAGAGAGAAAGAGAGAGAGAGAGGGGAAAAGAGAGAGAGAGGGAAAGATAGAGTGAGAGAGAGAGGGAAAGAGAGAGAGAGAGGGAAAGAGAGAGAGAGAGAGAGAGAGAGAGAGAGAGAGAATAGAGAGAGAGAGAGAGGAAGAGAGAGAGATAGAGAGAATGTTCATTGTCATGGTCAGATGGTCAGTGTCCATTGTGTAGACGGGGCAGTGAAGCAGGGCGACGTGTACTTTGGGTCCGGCCTGGTCACGCCCCTGTCCGCCACAGAGTGGGGCTTTGAGATGCCCTCCCCGGGGGGCGGGTCTTTGACCGGTACAGTCACCGTCACCAGCCAGTGTGTGCCCATCACCGAGGCCGTCTTTGGTCACGTCAATGGGGGTACGTTTATATGAAGTGATTCTGTCTGTCTGTCTGTCTGTCTGTCTGTCTGTCTGTGTCTGTTTTTGTCTCTTTATTTCTCTGTCTCTCTTTTTCTCTGTCTGTCTGTCTCTCTTGTTTTCTTACTTTTCTGTCTGTCTATCTCTCTTTGTGTCTCTCTTTCTCCCTCTCTTCTTTCTCTTTCTCTCTCTCTCTCTCTCTGTGTCTCTGTGTGTCTTAGTGTGTGTGTGTGTGTGCGTTTTGTGTGTGTCTCTGTCTGTCTGTCTGTCTGTCTGTCTGTCTGTCTGTCTGTCTCTCTCGCTCGCTCTCTCTCGCTTTCTCTCTCTCTCTCTCTCTCTCTCTCTCTCTCTCTCTCTTTCTGCGCGCACTTGTTCCTGTTTGTGCGTCCATGTGTCTCTGTAATTGCTGGTGTTGTGTCTCAGTTCAAATGTCTCTGTAATTACTGGTGTTGTGTTTCAGTACAAATGTCTCTGTAATTACTGGTGTTGTGTTTCAGTACAAATGTCCCTGTAATTACTGGTGTTGTGTCTTTGTACAAATGTCCCTGTAATTACTGGTGTTGTGTTTCAGTACAAATGTCCCTGTAATTACTGGTGTTGTGTTTCAGTACAAATGTCCCTG
>NC_090252.1:62409236-62517235 GCF_037325665.1 Littorina saxatilis
TGTCCCAGAGTCAACTTTGTGCAGACTCTCCTCGGAGTCCGAACACCCCCGTGTGCACGCATACACATGCGCACGATAAAGATCCCAGGGTCACAGCGAAAGCCTCAGGCCTTGGAAACACGAATACATGCATGCAAAAATATGAAGCCCGGGTGTCCGTTCGGCCAACAGCCAAAAAAGTAACCATTTCAGCATTGACCCAAGACGACCCAACCCGGTCCCTAGCCCATTAATTTTCAGGTCTCCTCTAGCAGCCGGCAGCCAGCTGTCTACATTCCCCCCCCCCCCCCCCCCCCCCGCATTTTTATTTTTTATTTTCATACAAAGCCGGGATTTCCCGTGTAACATGCCCCTAATGGCTTTGCCGTGAGGGCGTAAAACTTTCATTTTCTCAGAGCAAGTTGGAATGTGTAGGTATAACAGACATTTGAGCTCTTTGGTGAGAGTCGGGGTATGGAGTTTTCATCAATGAAACCATTCATTGAAACAGACTGATTTTCTCCAGTTCCGAGTTTTAGTTTCAGAAGAAGGATGTGGCAGTGCTCTCTGATTGGTCAAAATGCCATCAAGCGGGGGGAAAACCCAGATTCAGATGTCATGATTTTGTTCGGGTGTTTCTGTTGATTGCTACGCCGGGAAATGCTTTTGTTTTTTTGCAATATCGTTTTGTAATTGTGAGTATTGCCTTAAGACAAATTTCTGTTTTTATAAAAACAGAGAATAAAATATTTGTTCTTGTTCTTGTTCTTATGCTGACGTTATAAGACAGACAAGAGATGAAGTGCCGGGCTCTTATTCCCACATCCCTTTTCTATCGAAAATAATCCATCTTTTGAGTGGACGTTGATCCTTTGGATTTACAAGACTGAAAACGAAGCTCATAAAAACAAAATAATCGTGAGGACTTTGACTGTCTTAACAGGAGAGATTGCTACAGCTGTCCGCTTTTTGGCAAATAGCAGTCTGATGCTGGCTTTGTTAGTGATGGATTATCTTCTGAACAAGTCTTTCAGTTCGGTCTCACCATATAGTAGTTGATCCTTATTTGACCTGACGAATTCAGTGTTTAACACAGAAATCCAAGGGTTTAGCGGAAAAAAAGGCTTATTTTCCCGGAAGACTTTTAATACAGAAATCCAGGCATTTAGCGGGTAAAAGGCTAACTTTTTCGGAAGGCTTTTAACACATAAATGCACAGGCTTTGAACAAATAAAAGGATAATCTCCTCGGAACAATGAGCGTTTCTTGTACTGTGAAGTGCAATATCCGGTGAGAGAATGCCTCCATTTGTGTGTTAAAGATAATGCGAGCAGCCTGTGTTCTGTGGACGTTCAATGGCTATTATTATTCCTTAGATCCATTTATGGTAACAGACGATGCGAATAAGCTCACACACGTTCCTACACACACACACACACACACATGAACACACACTCTACCACACACACATTCCTGCACACACTCACACTCATGTTATTTCTTACGAGAAAACTTTTTATATGTAAAATATTAAATTGTAATGTCTCATGTAAAGTGCCATGAGACTGCCATTTGGCGGTGAACAGCGCTATAAAAGAATGTTTTATTATTATTATTATTATTATTATTATTAACACACACACACTCACACACTCACACACTCACCCAAACACACTCTAACACACACACACACCCAAACACACAGGTCCATTCTCTGTCCTTTTATTTCATAATCAGTTCTAACCATACAAGCATACTATCTACATTCATTCTGCCATACCACAGGACATAGTTCAATCAATAAATAAAATATGGAGTTATAGAAGATACAACTGCCTGCGTTAGTATCACAATGTTAAATTGCAAATTATTGTGCTGAGTCAGCAAAATCAAAGAGATAGTTCCAGCCGCGTGGGACTTTCCATAATCTAGTCAAACCTGTCCCGCCAACCACCTCTTTATAACGACCACCCCAACAAGTTGTTTTCCAATATAACTTGCGTTCAATAACGACCACCTGTCTAAAGGGAGCACTCTAGGTCCGTCCCTTGTGGTTGTTACACTCCCGGTATAGGGCTGTGTATAGGTTTCACTCCATGTGTTTGTTTGTTTGTTTGTTTGTTTGTGTGTTTGTGTTCGCATATAGATCTCAAGAATGAACGGACTGATCATCACCAAACTTGGTGAACAGGTTCTATACATTCCTGAGACGGTCCTTACAAAAATTGGGACCAGTCAAACACACGGTTAGGGAGTTATTGCTGGATTAAGATTAAGACTGACATATTAATGGTCAAAGGGAAATAACCTTCTCAGTTGGTGGAAGTGAGAATGGTTATTTCCCTTTGACCAACGGGGGTGTTTTTCCTATCGGAGGAATTTCTTGTTGAAGACGGGTTTGACTGTAGCTCAACCCATGTGAAGCTGCCAGTGTGCACCATAACAGACAGGCATGGGAATTGAAAATTGTAAAAAAAGGCTGAAAATGTATAACAAGTCGACGGCGCGAAGCTCCTCTTACTAGGGGGGTCCGGGGGCATGCCCCCCCGGAAAATTTTTTCTCCAAAGAACCCAGATGGTGCAATCTGGTGTCATCTGAGCTCCAAGTTTGCCTTTAAATTCCATTTTTAGAATCAGAGTTTTTAGTACCAATTTTTGCTTTTTTGAAGAAAAAAAATATATATATCCATGTATTATATGGTTTACATTTGTTAAAAAATTTATCTGTTGAGACAACCAGGAAAATGTAACTTGTAACACAATCTGTGCAATCTGGTTTACTTTCAAACATAAAAGTTCAAGTAACTGAGGCGGGCGGTAGCAGTGCGTGAACAAAGTACGGACAGTTTTCGCGGGCTTTTGCGCAAAGGCAAAAGTAACCGGTGCTTTTTTTGTGTGCCTCCCCCCTTTATTTTTTCGGCGGACACTTTCGCTTTTTCGGCGGAACAAAAAAATAATGTTCGGCGGGCAATTCCCATGCCTGAACAGAGTTTGCTGGATAAACTAATCATTTGCCGATAGAAGTAATGTTCATGGCTGGATCTCAGATGTTCCTTTCGGCCAGAACAGCATCCAGAACCCTGCAACAGTAAAAAGTGCAATTCATGTAACTAACATATCATGGCTGTGATTCACAACCCCCTATCTCAATTTTTGTGGTTTTGGAACTAAATCAACAGTTATCTCTCTAATTGTTTTGCCAATGTGGTGAGAAAAGATTTTTAGCTGCTTTTTTTTTTTTGAGTGAGAAAAAGTTCTTGAAAAAAAATCTTGTATCTTCACTTGTGACAATCATATCACTGTTAGTAGTTACATTCTCACCTGAGTTGAGCTTCATGAAGGTGTCGCTGCTGACGCAACACCTGGAGCAGGGGGTCGTCCTCAAACTGTCCGTCAGACTCGTAATCTGCTTCTGCAACACACACACACACAGTTCTAAAGAGCAGAAAGTAAATGCAAACACACAAACACGCACAAGACCCAATGGAACAGAATGAACACACCCACACACACAGGCTGATACATGATACAGAAAGACAAACAGACTGGCAGACACACAGACAGACACACACGTACCTGCCACAGAAGGTTCGTGTCTAGGACTGTAGGCGCTATGTTGCAGCAATGACAGACAGACAGAGAGACAGACAGACAGACACACACACACCTGCCACAGAAGGTTCGTGTCTAGGACTGTAGGCGCTATGTTGCAGCAATGACAGACAGACAGAGAGACAGACAGACAGACACACACACACCTGTGACAGAAGGTTGGTGTCTGGGCGGCAGAGGACTGTCGGCGCTGTGTTGCAGTGATGACAGACTCTCCACGCTCGACATCACAGATCCTGACATGTCGAACACTCTGTCCTGCACCACCTGGAACAAGCAACCAGCAAGGTGAACACTACCAGCAAAAGCAAAACATTACGAAAAGCGAGCGCTCTAAATGCCTACCACAAGTGTGATAGAGTAAGTGAGAATTATGTGGAACCAATATCCTGGCACCTGAGAGAATAACAAGCATTGAAATGAACGAGCAACTTGCATCCTCAACTAAGGATGATTGCCGCAAGCTCATATGTGCCTCATTCTCCAAGGCACTCTAAGTCTAACACTCACGGCATCAGTCCGAGTCATACACAAGAACCAGCTATTTCTTTTGCTTCTCAGATCTTAAAATAGTGCTCTGCCTCATTTATCCAACAAAGTTTAACACCTTCTGCATTCATGTGATCAAAATTCCACACAGTTCATACAACTTTTAAACCTGTATGTAGGTAGTTGACAAGTGAGCAGCTGATAATTAGAATTACAGTAACCGGGGAACTTCATGGTGAAACTGAAAGAATGGTTTCTTTTATCTATAAACAGGCAGTAACCTCCCTTGAGGGAAGGTTGGAATTCAGAATACACATATGTACAGGTAGTGATGTACCTATACCAGAAGCCGGAATGTGTGTAGTTTGGTGATTGTTAAAGCATGTTTGAAGAAAAGATATGTGTGAACTAACAAAAAAGCTGACCTTCCCATGGCATTGGTTGCTGCAACTGTAAAACTATTTCAGTTCAAGTTTTCATTCCCAACATACATTCTTTCACCATGAAGTTCGCGGGTCACTGTAATTCTAATTATCAGCTGCTCACCCACAACTTGTCAACTACCTGCATACAAGTTTAAAAGTTTGTAGAAAGCTAGACAAGAATCAACCCCTCAGTTTCACCACCAATCAATCAGGCAGCCAACCAACCAGCCAACCAACCAACCAACCAGCCAGCCAACCAACCCAGTGGTCTGGCAGCCAACCAAGTTTGAAAAGCAAGAAAGTAAGCAAGTGATGGAAGGAGTACCCACCTGTCCAATGGCAGAGGTCAAGGACGTTCGAGCAGGACTACTGCTGCACTGTGGTGGAGGCATGACCCCTGACCTCTGTGACCTCTCAACTCCTGACCTCTGCTGGCCTGCATGCGCCCTTTCTCTGGAGTCTGATGCAACGATTCTACCATTCACATTGGATTTTTCACGCTCTGCTCTTCCATCAACACATTTCTCAGACTCTTTCCCTCTGGTGTTGTTCCGGTTTGCATGTTCACGCGGCGAAGCCCGATCATCCCTGGCCACATCAGCGTTGACACCACCGTTCTTTTTCTGTGATTTTCTTCCGCCTCTTTTAGACTGAGAGCTAGCGGAGCTGTGGTCGGAGTCAACGTCGTCATCGCCACGTTTCGCACCGTCACTTCTCTTTTTCTTCCTGGCATCTCCTGATGAACCCACTCTAGCGTCAAACACTCTATCCCCATCACTCCCCATCACAGACTGTCTTGCGTGAGAGGATGCGGGTCGTCTCTCGTCCCTCCTCTCAGAGTCAGCGGAAGATGCAGCGTGTGTGCGAGATACCTGATGTTTGACTGGGGTGTCCCCACCGTCGTGGGGTTTCTCAGCCTCCAGAAACTGTCTGTACTTCACATCACCGGTCTTAGCACCGCACTCCTGAGCGTCAGTAGTGTTTTCAGACTGTCCCTCACTTTCCGAGGCCCGAGTGCTGGCGGTTTGTTTAGAGCTTCCAGCGCTATCAGTAACTCCTGCTTGTCTTTGAGAGTCTGGAGATGAAGTGACTTCAACCGTTTCAGAGACTGTTTCCATCTTCACTCCTTTCTGCGCAGAAGGTTCCTGCAGAATTTTAGCGTCTCCCTCTGTGAGCCCATCAACAACAGACTCAGACTTCAACCCTGAATCTGTGCGACTCTGACTCTGCTCATTTCTAGCACCGTCTGATGTTTGCGCGTTTGCAGGTGTGGCATTGGAGCGGTCATTGAGGAACCCTCCACTGCTGGTTTCTGGGAAGGTGTGGATGTTTTGGGGGTAGGACCAGGAAGGGGGGTGAGCCGCTGTTCCCTTGAAGGAGGTGGGGGGAGTTCTGGCAGGGCTGGTCTGTGATCCTGCGTCCATCTGTGAACAGGAGAAAAAAGATGTTTTATGTGTAAACTGCTTCAGATGACTTAAAAGACCGCTGGGTTGAAATATCTGTGAATGTAACGTATTGTGTTGTCAATTTATTTATTTATTTATTACGGAGATTTCTATAGCGCATAACTAAAAGCACTATGCGCTTTACAATATCACTAGGTATAAGCACACGCAAACATACTCTGATTAAATACAAGCGTTCAAACAACTTACCTTTCTTGTTTTTTGATTTTGCTTTAAATGAGCAACAATTCTCATGCTGGAAAAAGATGTATACAGTCCCGAGTCCATGATTCAGAATACAGAATAATTTATTGCCCAACGTAGGGAATTCGTTTTGACATTAAAATATTCTGTATTCTGTATTCTGTATTCTAAATCATCGACTGTATTTGTCCAGAACGAGAACTGTTGCCCATTTAAATCAGTACATACTAAAATGAATAACTGACTCATTGACTAATGCACCATTATTTCCAAAGCCAATGTGTTAGCCCTGTCCAGCATCACCAATCTACATAACAGTCAGTGGGTCCCTTGACCAACTTCAAATCAAAATGCTCAACCCTGATAAAACCAGACTGTGCTTTGCTTGACACTTTCTCAGCATCAATGGCAACATTAAAAATTGATTGAAATGTTCATAACCTCTGTAAATATACCCCTATTTTAAAGACTCCCCTGTATCCAAATATGCTGCTAGGATTTATTTTCTTCAGAAACTTTGCCAAAGTTGATGTAAAGTTTCTGCAATTTTCCAAGTTTTTGGTAGTCGTTGACGTGACAAGCCCCTCCCCCATGAAAAAATATCCGCAAATTTGCCGAAAGGATGGCACAGTTTTACGCTTTGTTCTGTATTTCACTGATGGACACATCAACTTTTCACTGGACATCCAAGTCTAGACTTCAGCCCAAAGCTGTAAAGTCAGGGGCTAATGCAAAAGTTGTAAAAACAAAACTTTGTGAGGTCACAGTAACTGAAGCATAAATGCCAGTAAATACAGAACATTTCCAACAGCCATTCCACTCAACACGAAGTGCAGCACCTACCACAGACTGAACGTGTTTCATGGCCTTCTCCACTCGGGCTTCTTGCAGCTGTGTCGATACCACTGAACCACGCTGCTGTAGCTTCTCTTTGAAGGCTGACAGTCGGCTGTGGATCTCCTTCTGAAAAAGGATTTGTTAAAACAATTATGTAGGGATAGTCCTTTAAACCGTGTGGACATGGTGATGCATGGGTTAGAATGTATTTATGTTGAGCACAAATCACCATCACTCAAAACGGCAAGCCATTTTAAACGGTAACAACTCTCTGTCTCTTTTTGAGTCTCTCTGAGTATCTCTCTCTCTGTCTGTCTCCGAGTTGCTTTGAGTCTCTCTCTCTCTCTCTCTCTCTCTCTGTCTCTCTCTCTCTCTCTCTCTCTCTCTCTCTGTCTCCGTCTCAACCAACAACTGATCCTCACGTTCTCAACAATCTACTTTAATGTCACTTCAACATTCAATCTTCCCCAGACAGACACATGCAACCTCAGCCTCCTTCACTACCTGTCTATAACACAAGCAAACACAGCTATACAATCGTTGCCTCTAGTCTTGCATGTGCGCGGCAGTCACATACGGGCAGGGATGAAAGTTTACAGTGGTCATCATCAGGAAATTCTGCCTGGAGAACAGGTAGCCAGGATGTTTTCAAGCTTACCTCTATGATTTCAACACCCTGACTGGTTTGAAAATCAGGAAATCCATCAGGAAATCATTTCCTTAATCAGAAAACTGCCACAAATGTGCATACACAAAGATAGACACACACATTTATTTAAAAATGTTCACTCACTTCAGCAGCAGTTTTTGGAGCGCTGCATTCAGCAGACTCGGTGGGAACATACTTTGCGTCCCGCGCCACTTCCAACTTCCTGTGGAGGCGCCACTTGTACAAAATGTCTCCGTCGTGTGGCGTAGTATCTCTGGGTCTGCCTGCCAAGTTAGCTCCACCGGTGGGTCGCGGGTAGAAAGCGTGTTCACCTGTCAACAGGTATTGGGATGATAAAGCATGGCGGGTGTGGTTATGATCGTATCCTGGCATGTCACTTACAGCGACACCCCTTGTCGTGTCACCTGTCAACAGGTATTGGGATGATAAAGCATGGCGGGTGTGGTTATGATCGTATCCTGGCATGTCACTTACAGCGACACCCCTTGTCGTGTCACCTGTCAACAGGTATTGGGATGATAAAGCATGGCGGGTGTGGTTATGATCGTATCCTTGCATGTCACTTACAGCGACACCCCTTGTCGTGTCACCTGTCAACAGGTATTGGGATGATAAAGCATGGCGGGTGTGGTTATGATCGTATCCTGGCATGTCACTTACAGCGACACCCCTTGTCGTGTCACCTGTCAACAGGTATTGGGATGATAAAGCATGGCGGGTGTGGTTATGATCGTATCCTTGCATGTCACTTACAGCGACACCCCTTGTCGTGTCACCTGTCAACAGGTATTGGGATGATAAAGCATGGCGGGTGTGGTTATGATCGTATCCTTGCATGTCACTTACAGCGACACCCCTTGTCGTGTCACCTGTCAACAGGTATTGGGATGATAAAGCATGGCGGGTGTGGTTATGATCGTATCCTTGCATGTCACTTACAGCGACACCCCTTGTCGTGTCACCTGTCAACAGGTATTGGGATGATAAAGCATGGCGGGTGTGGTTATGATCGTATCCTGGCATGTCACTTACAGCGACACCCCTTGTCGTGTCACCTGTCAACAGGTATTGGGATGATAAAGCATGGCGGGTGTGGTTATGATCGTATCCTTGCATGTCACTTACAGCGACACCCCTTGTCGGGTCAGCTGTCATGCTCACCACCACAGATCTGTGAAGACTTTTTTTGTTTTTGTTTGCTTAACGCCCAGCCGACCACGAAGGGCCATATCAGGGCGGTGCTGCTTTGACATCATCGACAACAAAAGAAAAACAATCACACAAGTGCTCTAGGAAGATAAGCTTGGAAAGTTTACACATTGTACTGGAATTTGTCACCTGAAAAAAAAAAAGGTTCAGAGCAAGGGTTGAAGAAGCAGTCTGCATGCAACTTGAGGTCCCCCAAAAATTAGAGAAAGAAAACAGGAATTTGTCACCAGCTCTCATGCTGACAACTTTGGCCGCTGATAGAATATTAAACATCTGAAACAGATTTCTTCTTCATGACAAAGCAGCCAACTTACGGGGAAAGTAGTCTGGGCGTACAGCTGGCTCTGAGAAACTGCTGCCTGTGACATCACTTCCTGTTGACCCAAGTCCGTCTGTGCTGACGACTGGCTCTGACGATCCAATGCTTTTGGCACTGACACACAAACATGATAAGGATAAGGTATCATATCATGTATGTGTGTGTGTGTAACGTTCTGGCAATGAAGTACAGCAGTCAAAAAGCCTCTTCCTCAACCTGTGCACCACAACATTACATACACAGTAAAATTCTTTAAAATATTGTGTGTGTCAGGCCTGGGAAGGAGTAAAAGTGGTTTGGGCGTACTGATGGGAAAATGTTGCGTTTTAAGCATTCTTAAGGGCACACGGAGGCTCTTTTCTTACACAATTAGAAAAGGACTTTGTCGTGTGTGTGTGTGTGTGTGTTTGTATATGTGTGTGTGAGTGTGTGTGTGTGTGTATGTGTTTGTGTATGTGTGTGTGTGTTTGTGTTTGTGTGTTTTTGCATTATACAGTTACAGAACCAACAATAGCTGAACCTGTTACTCCCAACTCTCACCTGTAAAGCAACCGGTCCGCTTTGTTCTGAAGGTCAGCCGTGTCAGTGTCAAGGTTATCTCGCTTCCGCAAATTCTCCACAGTCAGAGTTCCTCGCCCATGGGAAGTCAAGGGTACTGATCTCCCTTGCTCCTCTTTTGGTGTGGAGGTGCTGTTGGGAGTGGGGGGGCTGGCACTCGACTCCAGCCACCAGAATTCGCGTTTTTGGTTTGCCTCCATCGTAAGCCGTTCGTCGCGACTCATGGGTTTGCCGTGTCGAAACCTGTCAATGTAGCTGGAACAGAACATTTTTTCATGTGAGATCTCTGTGCAGGGTCTTTCCCAATGGCTGAAAATGAGACGATGAAATACTGTCTTTTGAAACTGATTCGACACAAATAAATCAGGAAAGATTAACTGAGCATGGAGACTGGTTTGTGTGCTAGCTGCGTCAAAGTGCAGGGTACTGGGAAGAGGGACAATGACGGAAGTACTACACTAGAAACACTGCAGTCTCAGGGGCTCACATCAACGTCGGACATCGGACATACACAAATATTTTTTCCAATTAATGTCCTGTACATTTTTCATGCAAGAGGACATAATTATGTCCAACTGTTTTTGTCACAAAGTGGTCATTGTCCGATTATGCTTTCATTTGATCCGGACATTGTCAGTACTTTCCAATTTACAGTAGTTTGATCGATGTTTTGCGAAGAGATGTGTCTCTCCAAGGAGACAAAACTTGGGAAGACTTTATGTGCTTTTTATAGAGAAGAGCTTCCAAGGGTCGCAACTCTGAATCCTCCAACCCGGTTGACAGTTGCCTCCCTTCATGTTTTTTTCCGAGAAAAAAATGTCCTATTGATTTATTTTTGTTCAGGACAAATGTCCTATCACTTTTGCATTGTCCAGGACATGTGTCCTATGCCACCTCTCATGGATGTGAGCCCCTGCAGTCTAAATAAATGTTGAAAGTCAGTACCTGCAACTCTAGTTGACAAGAGAGGTGCAGCACAGCAGAGCAAGAAAACAGCCGGGGACTGTGAACCAAGCTTATGCAGAAGACAGACAGACACAAACCATATCCATGAGGCAAAATGCTGATAATAACTTGTATCAAACAAAGGGACGTAGGCGCTCTAAACAGATGACATGAGTAAGTGAGAGTTACACCAAACTAATCCAATGGCATCTGAGACAATAACAAGCATTGAAATGAACAAGCGACGTTCATCCTTAGGCCACAAAAAAAAAAAATAGGTGTGGTTACGGTAACATAGCCAAAAAAATAGGGTAGGAAGGTAGGCAATCACTTTTTTTTTTAAACTTTTTTTCTAATGTGTACAAATTAAACCTACTTGACAGGGAAATAAGTGTGCGACTCGAGCGCTTTTGCTTTTATTGCGTTTTCTGCACTCGTTTTCTTGCTTTTTTTTCCTTTTTTTTTGACAAATGTAATAAAAAGTTATAGGGTCGGCCCCTAAAAATAGGGTGGGTTGGGTTACCGTAACCACACCTATTTTTTTTTTAGGCCTTAGTAAAAGTCACTTTTTCATTTTTATCAGGAGACTGGTTCCGCACATTTCTCACTTACTCTTGCTGTCGTCTATATTTAGACAGCGTACGTCCCTTTGTTTCTCAGATATCAAAAAGGACTTCAACTGTAATGGTGCACATGGACAGACAGCCACCCCCCCCCCCCCACCACTAACCTCTGCAATACAGATCCTTTTTCTTCAGGCACCCCATTCCTCCTTCCACCATCCTTTCCCCTGTCAGCGCCAGACTTGGCTCCTTGTCCTCTCTCCCTCTCCAACGTAACCCTTCCATCTTTCACAGCCTTCGAATGAGACATGGAAAAATGCTGGTCGCCGCGTCCGGGCGTCACAGCGGAACGAGATGTGAGATAGTCGTCGAGAGGATGTTTAGACAAGCCGGCGCCACTGACGAGACTCGAGGTGAAGGCCGGCTGAACGTGTCTGCGCACGCTGGCATACGGCAAGAATTCCTGTCCTGACTTGTCCTCTGCTGTCACGCTGTTAAGAAATGAATCATATCTTCATTACCGTCCTGAAAACTGGCTGCCGAAAATTTGATCAAATATTTTCCAAAACTGGTTTCTGTTGCGATTTCTTTTTGTTTAGATCTTCAATGTATAAATCGTTTTAAGCAAGTTCACATGATTTTAGAAAATAAAGATCTCACAAAAGATTCAGTAACATTTATAGACTTAAGTCCTGTTTTATTCATACTACTAGAGGCGGTTTAGTCTAAAGTTATGAAAGGATTTTCTTCTTTTTCCATCTCTTGTGGAAGTTTCTGCAAGATATTTCCCTCGATTCATGACACAAATGGACTACGTACACTTGAACGTAAGACCACCACCACCCCCCCCCCCCCCTCCACAAGTTAAGACTTGACCCTTTTTAAGAACTTGATCTTTCACAAATGTCTGTTCATGACCTCTAAATTCACCTCTGGTTTAAAACTCCTTCCTTTTGAACTACTGATTTTCACAGAATTCTTCTAAACATTTTTAAAGGGGGTTCCAGTGTACAAAAGAAGACAACTTACTTAAATCATAAAATGATTTTCAAAAACTCACAAAGAAACAGAAACAGAAATCTTTCAAAGATTTAGATAAGAACAGAGGTGAAAGACTGTTGCAGGGAAAAAGCCCAGTTACAGTGATACCTTGCCCTACACATGTCTCGATTCCCAGTTTTGCTGAATCGGTTTAGAAGAGTAATGTGATGTCTTAATTCTTTTAATTTCCAATAGTTCAAAGCAAACAGCTGAGTTCTGATCTATGAGATGACGGATGATTTCTGTTTATAAGGTTCTGTTTTGTGTGTGTGTGCATGCGTGTGCTTGTATGTTGAACAATAATGTATTGTGTACTGTGCCAACATTAACAAGTTGAGCTGAGTTCTGACCTTGGAGATGATGGCCTCTCGCTGTCGGGCCACGACTCATCAAAATTAGAGCTGCCAGGACTCTTGGGGTGATGGTTCTGTACTGCCGCCAGAGACCTGATGGTGTGGCTCCCCGCCAGAAACTTTCGCTCTACATCCTGGTCCTCAGTCTGCTGCTTCCTGCCCTCGGCCCGCTTGGGACTTAACCCTACCTGAAAACAAAATCAAATTAAAAAAGTGTCGCGCTTGTTTGGCATCAACGGGAAAATGGATGTATATATGGTTTTGAATGAAAATTGCTGTGAATGGCTCAATACAGTGGGATGTATGTGGCAAGAAAACCTGGCAGAAATTAAGTCTTTTGGCTGAGATTGAAAACCTTGTCAGGGGTGTTGCAGGTAGCTCTGTTTCCTCCTTGGGGATGAAGCTACCAGGGGAAGGGATTGTGTTGGAGGTGCGGGTAGAGGGGTAGCCCTTCCGGTGCTCCCCCTTGGACCTCCCTAGTCTAGGACCCTGGGTCTTCGCGAGGTGGCCATTGTGGCGTAATCCCTCCGGACTAGCATAACGTTTCCCTATCCCAAGACCGACCGTGCGTGGTCTATGACCACATCCTCTACGAGGTGACCCTATCAACTAGGCAGCGCAAGCCCCTAGGCGAAACACGGCGGATCTAGAGGAGAGAACCTCGATAAAAAATTTGAGCTGCCATGAAGACGGAGCATGTTGGCTGAGGACAGCGGGCAGACCTTCTGTGCCGACACCCATCTACAGGAGAAAACCAGGCATGCACGCATCAAACCCAACATCCGGGAACGTAGAAGAAGAAGAAGAAAACCTTGTCAGACTACCACCCCAAAATCATCCACGAGCAGCCAGGGCATATGCATGTGCACATAAGAATGACATCAGCAAAGATGCCCACAACAGGTATACCTGTCCAAAGGGGAGAGAGGAGAGGGTGAGAGAAAGGGTTTGTCCATGAATATGTACATAATCAGTATGTGTATAATACTTTGATCACCAGACATACAGTGTACTTACAAGCCTGTCTGTCTCTGCATCCATACAATTATCTACATCCTTCTGTCTGTTCTCTCTTTGCGTTTCTATGACTATGAGTGTGGGCGAGTCATGTTCTCACATCACACATGAATCAATTGCGCACTTTGTCTGGATCAGTAAATGCTTCCCGCCTGTATCAATCTTTGCTGTGAAGAGTGTATTGTAGTGACAGTCAATCAATATGAGGCTTATATCGCGCGTATTCCGTGGGTACAGTTCTAAGCGCAGGAATTTTTTTATTTTTTTATTTTTTATTCTATGCAATTTATATCGCGCACATATTCAAGGAGCAGGGATTTATTTATGCCGTGTGAAATGGAATTTTTGTACACAATACATCACGCATTCACATCGGCCAGCAGATCGCAGCCATTTCGGCGCATATGCTACTTTTCACGGCCTATTACAAGTATTCCAAGTCACACGGGTATTTTTGTGGACATTTTTATCTATGCCTATACAATTTTGCCAGGAAAGACCCTTTTGTCAATCGTGGGATCTTTAACGTGCACACCCCAATGCAGTGTACTCGAAGGGACCTCGGTTTCTCGTCTCATCCGAAAGACTAGCACTTAAACCCACCACCTAGGTTAGGAAAGGGGAAAGAAAATTGCTAACGCCCTGACCCAGGGTCGAACTCGCAACCTCTCGCAAGTGCGTTACCACTCGGCCACCCAGGACCCATACCTGTCTCTCTACCTCTGACAGCTGTTTCTGTGGTGTGGGATAGTAGTGAGGCTTTGGTGGTGGCTCTTCGTAGAAAGGATTCTCCCTGCAACAAATCACATGTATGGCTTGATGAAGTTGATATCAAATAGACATCTAACTTTTAACATGCATGCATCCTGTTCTAACAAACCTAACACACATTTCAGTCGTGACCCATTCTCATGAGTTTGGCCCAATAGCAATGCTTCACACAGCAGCCCTGAAAGTCTAAACAATTGTGCACTAGCCAAAGGCTAGCGATTCTGAAAATGTACTAGCCAGAGAGCAAACTTTACTGGCCAAACCAACAATTTGTTTCAGCAACTTTACTCGAATTTGGCAAGCAGATGAACATTTCTACTCGCCAGTTACATGTTTCTACTCGCCATGGCGAGTAAAATACTCGCCACTTTCAGGCCTGCATAGAGACTGATAAGATACCGATTTTGTCATCAAGGTCTGTATGTACAATTCATGAGACAGTTCAGTGTTCATGGGATAGCATTTTCACTGCAATCATGCACACGCGTAAGAGCCCATGATCCAGCATTGAAAGGTGCAGTGTTTTAATGAGATCAGAGTATGATACAAATTCACACATTGTCCCTGTGATTTAAAAAAAATACTGATACTGTGATAGTGAAACTGACATCTTGTTCTTGTGGTCAGTTGAATTCTGAAATTCGACACTTTTAAAAACATAATTACTTGCGAATAATACCATCAGTAATTGCAAACATGCCGCATACAGCATATATAACAAGCAAATATAAGATATACAATCATAGGTTTGGAAAGAAAATAAACTTCTGAGTTCTGTTTTTCATCACCTCACACGTATCTTTTCCATAATATATCATATTGTTGGCAAGTTCGAACAAGCCACTGGGCATATTTTCTTGATGAAAATCAACCCGCCTTAAATCCATCTCTCTGCTGGAACCTTCTGATATTCACAACATACCTATATATTTTTGAATAGCCCTTTCCTGTGACGGAAAGCATCCTGCTTCAACATCAATGATCCAACTTTCGATCACTTTCAATACAAATGTCACCGCGTCAGTCGTAACCAGCGCCAAACTGCAGAAAGCTAACTGCATGTCGCATTCACAAATTTCGGGAAAAAATCATGTATTCTTAGAACTTAGCCTGTCATATACCATAAATAAACTAAAGAAGTATGTTTCAGTATTGTTCTTTTACAACCCACATGAATACTTATATAGCAAAGTCAAATTTTGATGGTGTTTAGTATTTTGCGACAACCGTTTGTCGTTCTATTGATATCCCAAGCGGTCGCTTTGAAAGCTACCTGCCCAAACTTGTTGAAAGTTTCACCGCAGACGAAACTTACTCGGAGCTTATCGTACGAAAAGTACACATGTGCGGCGAAAGTAAGGTAAGCCGTCAATTTTGTTGAATATTTGAGAATTGGAGCTGAATTGTGGATCGTGGAACACTTGTCTTGGGCGACTATTGTTCCTGTGAAGTGGGCGACTATTGTTTCCGACTGAAAGTGTCAACTTTAGTGAAAACTGAAATAGTCTTTACTCTTTTTGGTACTTTTGAAAAACAAGACTAGTTGAGACTGAAACTATTGAACACATGACGTCCCGTGCAACACGTTTATGGTGTTTGAAATTTCCTTAGAAATTGTTAAGATCATTGATTGACTCATTGAGTGATTGACTCCTTAATTGAGCTTGAATTTGAATTTGAAAGTTTGCTGTACGCACTAGCTATACGCACTCGGAGTGTTTACAGGGGTCAGGGTCTTGTATACACTCCGGCATTAACTTCCGATCGCCAAGCGAATTTGCCATTCGACACCATTTTGCGATAGGAACGCAGAGCAGTTGATTATAAGAGTACAAAGAAACGAAAACAATCTGATGCTGCACGGCCTTTGCTGTAACGTAGATTACATTTTCAGGGTGTACCTAAAAGACCAGACACTGAACCGCAACAACATCAGAGCATCATTCAACACCATTTTGTGTTGGTACGCATCACTTTCGATTCATGGTATCAAAGTACGCTGGGAACAAATGAAACACAGACAAAAACAAACACACTCAAAAAACTGATGCTTCACGTCAGTTTGTTGTCGGAGTTTGGAACACACTTGGAGCGTGTATTGACCTAGAAACGGTTGTATACTATATGAATGTACATTATTTGCCAACCCTCGACACTCAGAAAAAAAGATAGCGGAGGTCAATATGTCGGACTGATTTTTCATTGGCTACCTCCTAATTAAGGACTCGTCAATGTTAGGGGGCATTTCATTGGCTGCAGATTACAGGCTCATAGATCCTGTATACACTCAGAGTATAGCTTTTGCCTTTGCTGTATTACCTTGTACTCCTTAGTCTATCACTCTATTAGTTTTGTTCAATAACTTGTACTATTTTGCACTGTTGCAGTGAGACGTTCCACTTCAGTATGTTGGTGTGAGTACTCGTAAAAGTCTTGCAACTGGTTTTGCATCACACATTTCACCATGAAGCAGTTGGCGGGGCAGCAGCGTCCCAAGTACCGCCTCAGTCCCAATGAAGTGGAACAGCTAAAGAAAGCGGAGACAGAACGTCGCAGAAAACTTCGCATCATACAGGTACTTCTGATCTTCTTCGTATTCTGCGTTCCAAGCCATGTTACATTTTCAATCCCGTCTGTAGGGCGAAGTCTGCAATCCGCCGCAGCGACATTGTCAGCCCCCAGAGCGTACACTGTTCATTGCTTTTTGTATCATTGGTGCGTTTTACTTTTAGTTCATCTTTTGTAAATCTGCAGTTACACAAGAATTTGTTTCTAAATCTAATCAAAAATAGGACATAGCAGTCACCAGATTAGTACTTTAATTACTTTATCAATATTTCGGCAGGGACAAACCGCTTTCTTCAGGATGGTAGTTATTTTGGTACATTGGTAGGATGAAAGTACGGAATGACTGCACATGATGTACAGTGTAATTAGTCTATTACTATTAAATTGTCATGATGAATTGTGACGTCTTATTTTTCTTTAGCGTTCTCTGGCTGGCTGTCTCTCTTAGTCATCCCACACACGCACTCATGCGTGCATAATTTGTTTCTTCATTTTTTAAACTATCAAATTGTAACAGCAAAGCTATGCAAAGTCAACTTATGACTTATACAGGAATTGTATTGCCCCCTCTGCATGTGTCATGTAGCAGCTCAGTTCGCCATGCATGGTTCACATCAGTCATCACATGACTTGCTTTTGTAGGTGCGAGAGCAGTCCAAAGCAGCAGCCGCAAAGATTCGCAGCAACGTCAAAACTGAACGGAAGCGGCAACTCCTCAAACTTGCTCATGAAATTGAGGTTTGTTCCTCTTTTGCACATCTTTTTGTTATTGTATCAATTCTAATATGGATATTGGATTGGAAAACGGTCTCACTCTGTACCCTAAACTACCTTGTATACTGATGACTAAATTGTGAGAGAAAAAAAAAGGAAAGTGGGTCACACTCACATGTGTCCACGATCGCTCAGGGGTTGAATAAACCACAAGAACTGGTGTGTGGTTTACGCATACTAAATGGCCATTTAAATGAACTGTGTCATTTACTGCTGTTAAAACTTATGCCAGTGCAAGTGTGATCCATTAGGTTAGAATAGCTTATTTCGTGAAAGATTGCATCGTTCTGTAAACCTCATGTGAGGCGTAGTGAGGCTTTAATACTTGATTTTCTCGGATTGATTTTTTTTAGATGGAAAAAGGGGAGTTCTATTGTATTTGTTGTGATTATTTTTTCGGTGTGTGTTGCCCTCAGGATCAGATGGAGGAGGAGAAGCAGGAGGAGGTCAACAGGCTGGAACAGCAGTACGACAACACGCTGCGCACCATAGGTCAAGGTCACTCACAGGCCATCGTCACAGTGAGTGTCCTGTCACTGTAGAATTATCAACGCCTGATATCTTCCTGCTTTTTGGCAGATTTCTGTCAATGAAAGCAGGTTTCCCAAGACGCCTAAAGCCTGTTACCTTCCTGATAGTTTTCTTGATTTTCAAATGTCCCTGTCAGATTCGTAGAGCTAAACTTGAGTCTTGTCAGAGCTAGCTACACGGCTGTTCCCAGGGCTTCATTTCTGCCTCCTTAGCTGCATGCAGACTGTGCTATTTTTAGCACCCATCCTTTTCCCCACAGCAGAGATAACACAGCAGCTGCTGGCTGCTCAGTGCCATACAGTGATCAGGCCCATCTCCCATAGTGCCATACAGTGATCAGGCCCATCTCCCGTAGTGCCACACAGTGATCAGGCCCATCTCCCGTAGTGTCATACAGTGATCAGGCCCATCTCCCGTAGTGTCATACAGTGATCAGGCCCATCTCCCGTAGTGCCATACAGTGATCAGGCCCATCTCCCGTAGTGCCATACAGTGATCAGGCCATCTCCCGTAGTGCCACACAGTGATCAGGCCCATCTCCCGTAGTGCCACACAGTGATCAGGCCCATCTCCCGTAGTGCCATACAGTGATCAGGCCCATCTCCCGTAGTGCCACACAGTGATCAGGCCCATCTCCCGTAGTGCCACACAGTGATCAGGCCCATCTCCCGTAGTGCCATACAGTGATCAGGCCCATCTCCCGTAGTGCCACACAGTGATCAGGCCCATCTCCCATAGTGCCACACAGTGATCAGGCCCATCTCCCGTAGTGCCACACAGTGATCAGGCCCATCTCCCGTAGTGCCAGACAGTGATCAGGCCCATCTCCCGTAGTGCCACACAGTGATCAGGCCCATCTCCCGTAGTGCCATACAGTGATCAGGCCCATCTCCCGTAGTGCCACACAGTGATCAGGCCCATCTCCCGTAGTGCCACACAGTGATCAGGCCCATCTCCCATAGTGCCACACAGTGATCAGGCCCATCTCCCGTAGTGCCACACAGTGATCAGGCCCATCTCCCGTAGTGCCACACAGTGATCAGGCCCATCTCCCGTAGTGCCACACAGTGATCAGGCCCATCTCCCGTAGTGCCACACAGTGATCAGGCCCATCTCCCGTAGTGCCACACAGTGATCAGGCCCATCTCCCGTAGTGCCACACAGTGATCAGGCCCATCTCCCATAGTGCCACACAGTGATCAGGCCCATCTCCCGTAGTGCCACACAGTGATCAGGCCCATCTCCCATAGTGCCACACAGTGATCAGGCCCATCTCCCGTAGTGCCACACAGTGATCAGGCCCATCTCCCATAGTGCCACACAGTGATCAGGCCCATCTCCCGTAGTGCCACACAGTGATCAGGCCCATCTCCCGTAGTGCCACACAGTGATCAGGCCCATCTCCCGTAGTGCCACACAGTGATCAGGCCCATCTCCCGTAGTGCCACACAGTGATCAGGCCCATCTCCCGTAGTGCCACACAGTGATCAGGCCCATCTCCCATAGTGCCACACAGTGATCAGGCCCATCTCCCGTAGTGCCATACAGTGATCAGGCCCATCTCCCGTAGTGCCACACAGTGATCAGGCCCATCTCCCTGTAGTGCCACACAGTGATCAGGCCCATCTCCCGTAGTGCCACACAGTGATCAGGCCCATCTCCCATAGTGCCACACAGTGATCAGGCCCATCTCCCGTAGTGCCACACAGTGATCAGGCCCATCTCCCGTAGTGCCACACAGTGATCAGGCCCATCTCCCGTAGTGCCACACAGTGATCAGGCCCATCTCCCGTAGTGCCACACAGTGATCAGGCCCATCCCCCGTAGTGCCACACAGTGATCAGGCCCATCTCCCGTAGTGCCACACAGTGATCAGGCCCATCTCCCGTAGTGCCACACAGTGATCAGGCCCATCTCCCGTAGTGCCACACAGTGATCAGGCCCATCCCCCGTAGTGCCACACAGTGATCAGGCCCATCTCCCGTAGTGCCACACAGTGATCAGGCCCATCCCCCGTAGTGCCACACAGTGATCAGGCCCATCTCCCGTAGTGCCACACAGTGATCAGGCCCATCTCCCGTAGTGCCACACAGTGATCAGGCCCATCTCCCGTAGTGCCACACAGTGATCAGGCCCATCTCCCATAGTGCCACACAGTGATCAGGCCCATCTCCCGTAGTGCCACACAGTGATCAGGCCCATCTCCCGTAGTGCCACACAGTGATCAGGCCCATCTCCCGTAGTGCCACACAGTGATCAGGCCCATCTCCCGTAGTGCCACACAGTGATCAGGCCCATCTCCCGTAGTGCCACACAGTGATCAGGCCCATCTCCCGTAGTGCCACACAGTGATCAGGCCCATCTCCCGTAGTGCCACACAGTGATCAGGCCCATCTCCCGTAGTGCCACACAGTGATCAGGCCCATCTCCCATAGTGCCACACAGTGATCAGGCCCATCTCCCGTAGTGCCACACAGTGATCAGGCCCATCTCCCATAGTGCCACACAGTGATCAGGCCCATCTCCCGTAGTGCCACACAGTGATCAGGCCCATCTCCCATAGTGCCACACAGTGATCAGGCCCATCTCCCGTAGTGCCACACAGTGATCAGGCCCATCTCCCGTAGTGCCACACAGTGATCAGGCCCATCTCCCGTAGTGCCACACAGTGATCAGGCCCATCTCCCGTAGTGCCACACAGTGATCAGGCCCATCTCCCGTAGTGCCACACAGTGATCAGGCCCATCTCCCATAGTGCCACACAGTGATCAGGCCCATCTCCCGTAGTGCCAGACAGTGATCAGGCCCATCTCCCGTAGTGCCACACAGTGATCAGGCCCATCTCCCGTAGTGCCACACAGTGATCAGGCCCATCTCCCGTAGTGCCACACAGTGATCAGGCCCATCTCCCATAGTGCCACACAGTGATCTGGCCCATCTCCCGTAGTGCCACACAGTGATCAGGCCCATCTCCCGTAGTGCCACACAGTGATCAGGTCCATCTCCCGTAGTGCCACACAGTGATCAGGCCCATCCCCCGTAGTGCCACACAGTGATCAGGCCCATCTCCCGTAGTGCCACACAGTGATCAGGCCCATCTCCCGTAGTGCCACACAGTGATCAGGCCCATCTCCCGTAGTGCCACACAGTGATCAGGCCCATCCCCCGTAGTGCCACACAGTGATCAGGCCCATCTCCTGTAGTGCCACACAGTGATCAGGCCCATCCCCCGTAGTGCCACACAGTGATCAGGCCCATCTCCCGTAGTGCCACACAGTGATCAGGCCCATCCCCCGTAGTGCCACACAGTGATCAGGCCCATCTCCCGTAGTGCCACACAGTGATCAGGCCCATCTCCCGTAGTGCCACACAGTGATCAGGCCCATCCCCCGTAGTGCCACACAGTGATCAGGCCCATCCCCCGTAGTGCCACACAGTGATCAGGCCCATCCCCCGTAGTGCCACACAGTGATCAGGCCCATCTCCCATAGTGCCACACAGTGATCAGGCCCATCTCCCGTAGTGCCATACAGTGATCAGGCCCATCTCCCGTAGTGCCATACAGTGATCAGGCCCATCTCCCATTGTGCCACACAGTGATCAGGCCCATCTCCCGTAGTGCCACACAGTGATCAGGCCCATCTCCCATTGTGCCACACAGTGATCAGGCCCATCTCCCGTAGTGCCACACAGTGATCAGGCCCATCTCCCATAGTGCCACACAGTGATCAGGCCCATCTCCCGTAGTGCCATACAGTGATCAGGCCCATCTCCCGTAGTGCCACACAGTGATCAGGCCCATCTCCCATAGTGCCACACAGTGATCAGGCCCATCTCCCGTAGTGCCACACAGTGATCAGGCCCATCTCCCATAGTGCCACACAGTGATCAGGCCCATCTCCCGTAGTGCCATACAGTGATCAGGCCCATCTCCCGTAGTGCCATACAGTGATCAGGCCCATCTCCCATAGTGCCACACAGTGATCAGGCCCATCTCCCGTAGTGCCACACAGTGATCAGGCCCATCTCCCGTAGTGCCACACAGTGATCAGGCCCATCTCCCGTAGTGCCACACAGTGATCAGGCCCATCTCCCGTAGTGCCACACAGTGATCAGGCCCATCTCCCGTAGTGCCATACAGTGATCAGGCCCATCTCCCGTAGTGCCATACAGTGATCAGGCCCATCTCCCGTAGTGCCATACAGTGATCAGGCCCATCTCCCGTAGTGCCATACAGTGATCAGGCCCATCTCCCGTAGTGCCATACAGTGATCAGGCCCATCTCCCGTAGCGCCATACAGTGATCAGGCCCATCTCCCGTAGTGCCATACAGTGATCAGGCCCATCTCCCGTAGTGCCATACAGTGATCAGGCCCATCTCCCGTAGTGCCACACAGTGATCAGGCCCATCTCCCGTAGTGCCATACAGTGATCAGGCCCATCTCCCGTAGTGCCACACAGTGATCAGGCCCATCTCCCGTAGTGCCACACAGTGATCAGGCCCATCTCCCGTAGTGCCATACAGTGATCAGGCCCATCTCCCGTAGTGCCACACAGTGATCAGGCCCATCTCCCGTAGTGCCATACAGTGATCAGGCCCATCTCCCGTAGCGCAGAAGCATTTGGGTATAACAAGCAAGCAAACTTTAACAGTGAGCTGGCTGCTCAGTGCCGTACAGTGATCAGGCCCATCTCCCGTAGCGCAGAAGCATTTGGGTATAACAAGCAAGCAAGCTTTAACAGTGAGCTGGCTGCTCAGTGCCACACAGTGATCAGGCCCATCTCCCATAGCGCAGAAGCATTTGGGTATAACAAGCAAGCAAGCTTTAACAGTGAGCTGGCTGCTCAGTGCCATACAGTAATCAGGCCCATCTCCCGTAGCGCAGAAGCATTTGGGTATAACAAGCAAGCAAGCTTTAACAGTGAGCTGGCTGCAGCTGATAGTAACCAAATGATTCCCTCTGCCGTGGCTATTTTTAACTTGCACTAAAAATGCGAGTCAGGAACAGCCATGCTGATGTTGCTGATGTCAGGACTGGGTGGCCGAGTGGTAACGCACTTGCGCTCGGAAGCGAGAGGTTGCGAGTTCGACCCTGGGTCAGGGCGTTAGCAATTTTCTCCCCCCTTTTTTTTAAGATGATTTTGAAAGTTGGCAAATCAACACCAACAAACATGGTTTTGGGTGAATTAGGTCAGTTCCCTGTAAGTATTCAAGCGAAATGTCGTATGTTGAATTTTTGGTACAAACTTGCATTTTCAAATGGTTCTGACAAACTCTCTTGTGTGACATATCGTTTTTTATTTAAAATGTATGAATCTGGTGTATACAAGTCAAAATTTTTGCTTTCTGTCCATGGTGTTCTAAATGAGTTAGGCTTTAGTGATTTTTGGCACAATCAAACTATCGATAATGTAACGGATGGTGGTTATTTTAATACTTTCAAAGCACTGATGAAAAATAGGCTACAAGACCAATTTGTCCAAACCTGGCATTCAGAAATAAATAACAATGAGTTTTATTATAATTATAGAATGTATAAAGAGAATTTTGAGTTTGAAAAGTACTTGTCCATCCTGCCGGTTAATTTAGCAAACGCTGTTTTAAAATTTAGAACACTGAATCATAAATTGCCTATACAAAAAGGTAGGACTCTTAGTATTCCCAGACAAGACAGAATCTGTCACAAATGTTCATCAGGTGACCTTGGGGACGAGTTCCATTATATTTTTGTATGTCCTTTTTTTACCAATTATAGAAAACAGTTGTTACGGTGCTATTATTATGCCCGCCCCAATTCAGTTAAATTCAGAGAGCTTTTTTCCACTACAAAAAAGAGTTTATTGCTAAAACTCGCAAAGTTCATGACACTTGTCATGGACTGTTTGAGAAGCGAGTAAAATTTAATTCTCTTTTAGCTTTATACTCCGTTATCTGTTTTGTGTTGTTTGTAATAGTATTTTTGTCCTTATGTTAACTCACCCATCACCCCCCCCCTCCCCCTCCCCCTTCCCCCCATTTCCCATAGTAAAGAAATGTATGTAATTACTTTGTGTGTTTTATTATTATTATTATTATTATTATTATTATTATTATTATTATTATTATTATTTAAGTTATTGAGACATCCCAGTGCACTAAGGGATTTATAGAGCAAATCGAGAAAATTCATTATTGAACGAAGCGCATAGCGCTGAGTTCAATAATTATTTTCGAGATTTGCTCTATAAATCCCTTAGTGCACTGGGATTGTTTCAATAACGATATTGTCAGTACCGCCATAGAAAAAAGAAGATTCCAAACGCACATTTTGCAATGCGCATTTGAATAGGCATAACTGTGTGGTCAGGTCGTGCACAGTAAAGATCTACTTTTGTGTGGGGTGTCTCAAGTGTGTCGTGCTTTCGTCACACGCATTTTAATTTCTGTTGGTAAATTCCAGTGTAGCGTTAATCTGAACAGTGATGATCTTTCAGAGAGACCTCATTTGAACTCGGAGAAAGGCTCTTCATTATTTGCGATTCGAAACCTCCAGTCGAGCTTCGACGGATTGACTATGCGGAGTGACTCCCCTTGAATTGACTCAAAGCGGGACTCGACGGTTCGCACATTTTCAAAACAAATGTGGCATATTTCTCGTGTTCTATCTCCACTCATCGGGGAGTCTGATACTAAATATGAACGGTAAGAATGCTCTGAACCCTACACGTATTATATCCCCATCGTTTTTTCGTTCACATTTGCCCAACATGTTAATTTGCTGAGCGGGGTTAATGTCGTCTGCTAGGCTACCTGCCAACCTGGGCAATGGAACGACTGCAGTCTGCACTGAGTCTGTACGCATAAGGCAGGCTGCTAATAAATCTTATATATGGTAAGAACGTTCTGAACCTTACACGTTTTCGATTACGATTGTTCTTGCTTTGAAATAATAATTCTGAAACCATTCATTTACTGAACTGATGTAGTCGTATTTCTGTGTTGTCTGCTACAGAGTCGATCGAGTCAGTCTTCCAAACTGGTCTTGCTGGTACGTTATCGGAATAACACTTGTGTTTTCTGTTAGCCGCTGGGAATTGTATACCAACTCATCATTTGGTAATGTGGATGATAAGCTACATGCCACTAACACGGCATATGAGAAGAATCTATGCAAGTCGGCAAAAATTAGATGAAACACAGCGGCTTCTATTTTTTTAGATCACTGGCACTGGCACAGGCACATGCAATCTGTCAGAAAAAAAACCCACTTCTGCTTTAATTGAGAAGCAGGGAATTTATGGTCATTTGGTATTGTGGAGAATATAAGCTACATGTCATTAATTAATTCTGAGGATGAGAGCACAGTCTTGCTTAGGCAAAGGGCGCAAGAATACGCTCTGTGGAAAAGTTAGCGCACTCCAAGAGTGCGCTAACAGTTTTAGCGCATCGCCATTAGCCAATCAACTGGTTCACATCAGTCATGTGACACCAGTACTTACTGACAATTATTATTATTATTATTATTTATTATTATTATTGTTGAATTGTTTCTTGTATTGTTTTTGCTCTCCCTCACCCCTCAACTCCCTTTTCTGTACATATCCTGATTTCTTTTTGTTTTAGTTCCTTTTATTTGGTGTTGAATGAAATGTGTTTTTATTGTGTTTTTTAATTTTCCATGTACCCTCACGGGGTTTTATCGGAATAAAACTTGACTTGACTTGACTTTCCTTACCTAGGTGGTGGGTTCAAGTGCTAGTCTTTCGGATGAGACGAAAAACCGAGGTCCCTTCGTGTACACTACATTGGGGTGTGCACGTTAAAGATCCCACGATTGACAAAATTTCCTGGCAAAATTGTATAGGCATAGATAAAAATGTCCACCAAAAATACCTGTGTGACTTGGAATAATAGGCCGTGAAAAGTAGGATATGCGCCGAAATGGCTGCGATCTGCTGGCCGATGTGAATGCGTGATGTATTGTGTAAAAAAATTCCATCTCACACGGCATAAATAAATCCCTGCGCCTTGAATATGTGCGCGATATAAATTGCATAAAAAAAAAATTTTAAATATAAAAAAAATCCCTGCGCTTGGAACTGTACCCATGGAATACGCGTGATATAAGCCTCATATTGATTGATTGATTGATTGATTGATGTCAACCATGATCAAATTTGATCCCTGTTGAGATGTGTCTCGTGTTGTTTCTGTGTGCATCAAACTTTATCTCTGTTGAGACGTGTCCTGTGTTTGTGTGTGCCAAGGACCAGCAGACGTCACATGCCAAGCAGCAGTTCGCGGCGTACGAGAACAAGCAGCGAGCGGGGGAGCGCCACCAGGAGGCGCTGCGCAGAGTGGCGCTGGACAAGGCCTACAAGGTGTACGACGACACCCAGCACATACGGGACAGGTACGGTAGTATGAAATTACGGTCTTGGTGTTTTTGACCAAAATACAGTCCTGTCTGTCTACACTCTAAGGGAATCCAAAAACAAAGAGACTGCCAACGTTCCAAAACTCAGAATCAAAAAACAAGAAAGGTAGGTTGTTGGAACGTTTGTTATTGACAAAACAATACATTCACAATACAATACACTCTAGTCTAAGGGACTGGCCAAAAGTGATCCTAAAAGACAGGTGGAATTATATGGGGGAAAAAAACAACTTGTTAAAGGGTCTTTTTGGATTGTGATGATGGGCAGGTGGTGGTTGTCAAGGGCTGGTCACCAGGGCTGGTTCCACTGTATGACATTGTACCCGGATGGAGACAAGTCATTGTCTCTCTCTCTCTCTCTCTCTCTCTCTCTCTCTCTCTCTCTCTCTCTCTCTCTCTCTCTCTCTCTCTCAGTCACAGACAGACACACACACACACACACTCTCTCTCTCTCTCCCTCTCCCTCTCCACATCTTCCTCGCTCTCTCTCTCTCCCCTCTCCATTTTTCCCACTCTCTCTGTCTCTGTCTCTTTGTCTCCCTTTCTCCCTCTACCTCACACTCTCTCCCTCCCTCTCTCTCTCTCTCTCTCTCTCTCTCTCTCTCTCTCTCTCTCTCTCTCTCTCTCTCTCTCTCTCGCTCTCTCTCTCTCGCTCTCTCATATCTCACATCTGTCAAAACTTTGCTTCCCAATGTGTGAAGAATAAGGTGTTCTGTGTGAACAGACGCGCAGCACTGCTACAGGAGAAGAAAAGAGCAGCAGACATGGCGGCCAGACCCCCTCCCCCTCCCGACGCCATCTCTAACATCCTGCAGGAAAAAGACAAGCTCAGTAAGTTGTCACGTCCTGTGTCCAAGGACAATACAGTGGAACCCCCCTTTTCTTCTTCTTCTTCTGCGTTCGTGGGCTGAAACTCCCACGTACACTCGTGTTTTTGCACGAGTGGAATTTTACGTGTATGACCGTTTTTACCCCGCCATTAAGGCAGCCATACGCCGCTTTCAGAGGAAGCATGCTGGGTATTTTCGTGTTGCTATAACCCACCGAACTCTGACATGGATTACAGGATCTTTTCCGTGCGCACTTGGTCTTGTGCTTGCGTGTACACACGAAGGGGGATACGCCACTAGCAGGTCTGCACATAAGTTGACCTGGCAGATCGGAAAAATCTCCACCCTTAACCCTTAAGACCAACAATCTGGGAAAATGAGGTGTTAAAGGCACAGTGCGCCTCCCGTAAACCATCGCAGATACTGTCAGGCTTTTACACACAGTACAAACACCCTTCCATTTGAACGCTCACCAAACGGGAACATCCTCGCTCGCTCTTTACGGAGGGCACCTAGGATGTTCTCAAGCGGTGAGTGTTTAAAGGAAAGGGTGTTTGTACTGTGTGTAAAAGCCTGACCGTATCTGTGATGGTTTACGGGAGGCTTACTGCGCCTTTAAAAAGGAGGTACATTTACAGAGGTTATGAACAGAAAAGTCTGAAAAAGAGGTCTTAAAGGGGCGAGGTGTTAAGGTGGGGGACTGACAAGGGGGGGGGGGGGGGGGGTCACTGTATTGATGTAATAAACTATATTCTGTATTCCGTCTCACTAAGTCTGTGAAGCAAGGTGCCATAGTTGTTATGGGAAATGTCATCAAAATAACTGTTTTAACTTTGATGGTACTGGCGAGAAAGTTTGTCGTGCCCGGTAGCTCAGTTGGTAGAGCACTGGACTTGTGATCGGAAGGTCGCAGGATCGAATTCGGGCCGGGACGGACACGGGTCAACTTTATGTGCAGACCCAGAGACGGAAGCCATGTCCCACCCCCGTGTCATCACAATGGCACGTAAAAGACCTTGGTCATTCTGCCATAAGTGCAGGTGGCTGAATACACCTAAACACGCAGACACCTGGGTAGCGCGACTCCGTTGCTGCTAGCTTTCCACTGGGAGGAAGCGACCCGAATTTCCCAGCGATGGGACAATAAAGTAATGAAAATGAAATGAAAAATGATTTAAAGTGTTGTGCACAAAGAATGGAGAGAAATGGTGAAAATGTGTTAAACTGTTGCCATAGTCATGCAGGACTTCTTTGTCTTTACCTGGTAGCACTAACAGAGTGAGGCAGAGTATGCACCTCTGCAAAAGAAAAAGTACATGCACATTTGTTCATCTTTAACTTAGTTTTTGACACTAAGTGTCACTCTCTGTAGCTCGACTACAGTGGTACCCGTGTTGTAAGGCAGGGGCGGACGAGGGGGGGGTTTCAGGGGTTTCCGGAAACCCCCCCCCAGCCAAAAATTTTTTTTTTAAATGGTGTTTTTTTGGGGTATTAATCAGTGACAAAATCTGCTGCCTGAAACTGGTAACGATCATCCTCAAAATGCACCAGATTGCACCATTTTGCATCCTTTTTTACAAAATTTTCCGGGGGGGCATGCCCCCGGACCCCCCTAGCAAGCTAGGCGCTTTGCGCCGTCGGCTCGGCGCTTCGCGCCTTCACACCCATATCTTCACAATATACTTTTGGAAACCCCCCCCATAAAATGAACTGATCCGCCTCTGTAAGGACACCCATGGTATCAGCCCAAAGTGTCTTTATACCCGCAGGTGGCCTGTCATGACAGGTACATTTAAGTAGAAATAATAGAGAAACGTACAACATAAGGTGTCCTTCATGGGCTGTACATCACAGGCGTCACTGTACATTTGTTAACACTGGGCTGTGTCTTGGATGGTGCAGTTTGTGGCTTTGTTGTTGTTGAAAATGTTGAAGTGTTTATGAATAGAAAATGTGAGAAAACGGGGTCTTGAAGGGCAGGTCAAATCAGGGGTTGGGCTTCTTAAAAGGGAGGGAATCTTCTATTGGGTAGGAGGGGAGGGGGGGGGGGGGTAAGAAGGGAGGGAGTCCGCTATCAGTGGGGAGGGTGGAGGGTCGTAAAGTGGAGGTATATTTCTTCTTAGAAGGAATTTCCACTGTAATGAGAAATGACGAAGGAGAGTCTTGTGGGCATTTGCTTTTCTTGAAAATGGTGAAATATTTCTGTTCCTTTTTGTCAAGGGAATGTGTTGTGTTTTGCAGAGAAGCCAATCCCCATGACGGACATGAACGCTTTTTCCACCACTCACTATCACATCCCCGACTACGCGGTGGAAAAGGCTCCTCTAGAACAACAGGTTTGTTCTCACACTAAATTACCCTACTTTCGGGACTACATGTATAAGGCGCAACTTTTTCTTCAACTTTAACCCCTGCGCCCTATTGACTGGTATCGCCTTGTGTAGGGCTAAACAAGAGTACACATGCACCCACATTGCTATACAATGACACATAACACTCCCCCTCTAGTGATAAGCATGTTTCTGCTGCTATCACCCTGGCAAAGTTTCCTCTCAGACAGGGGGGCCCGGTAGCTCAGTTGGTAGAGCACTGGACTTGTGATCGAAAGGTCCCAGGTTCGAATTCGGGCCGGGACGGACACGGGTCAACTTTATGTGCAGACCCAGAGACGGAAGCCATGTCCCACCCCCGTGTCATCACAATGGCACGTAAAAGACCTTGGTCATTCTGCCATAAGTGCAGGTGACTGAATACACCTAAACACGCAGACACCTGGGTAGCGCGACTCCGTTGCTGCTAGCTTTCCACTGGGAGGAAGCGACCCGAATTTCCCAGCGATGGGACAATAAAGTAATGGAAAGTGTCGGTCTCATAAAAAGAGTAAAAAAAAACCTCGGTCATTGACCCAGAGTGAGGACCGGCACGGTTGGCCTAGTGGTAAGGCGTCCGCCCCGTGATCGGGAGGTCGTGGGTTCGAACCCCGGCCGGGTCATACCTAAGACTTTAAAATTGGCAATCTAGTGGCTGCTCCGCCTGACGTCTGGCATTATGGGGTTAGTGCTAGGACTGGTTGGTCCGGTGTCAGAAAAATGTGACTGGGTGAGACATGAAGCCTGTGCTGCGACTTCTGTCTTGTGTGTGGTGCACGTAATATGTCAAAGCAGCACCGCCCTGATATGGCCCTTCGTGGTCGGCTGGGCGTTAAACAAACAAACAAACAAACCCAGAGTGAGAAGGTCAGGGCGGGCAGCGGGACTGAGGTGTACACATGGAAAATGGGTGCCACCCAAACAGGAGAGAACAAACTGCGAGTTCTGATTAGTTGAAATCACAACAAATACAGTTTATTGCTCAATGATATTGCATTGGTGAGTTTGTTTATTTATTTATTTATTGATGGATGGTCTGTCTACAGCTGGATGGCAAGGCTGCGGGGGATGAAGAGGACGAACGAACAAAGGAGGAAGTGAGCGAACGAAGGAAGAGAGGACACGACCAGCTAGTCCGAGCCAAGATCAGAGGGAAGGAGGCTTTACAAAAAGAGATGCTCAAACATGTGAGTTTTGTTGGGCAACCTTTGGATTTCCTGCCTTTGTAAAGATCGATCAAATCAGATGGTGAACGTCAGCTTTGTGACAAAATTGTTGTGTGTGTGTGTGTGTGTGTGTGTGTGTGTGTGTGTGTGTGTGTGTGTGTGTGTGTGTGTGTGTGTATATGTTTGTGTGTGTGTTTGTGTGTGAGAGAGAGATAATGTGTGTTGGGGGCAGGTTGAGTGCCAATACAAATGGGTCAATGAGTGATGTATTGTGTAAAAAAATTCCATCTCACACGACATAAATAAATCCCTGCGCCTTGAATATGTGCGCGATATAAATTGCATAAAAAAAGTAAATTAAAAAAAAAAATCCTGTGCTTAGAACTGTACCCATGGAATACGCGCGATATAAGCCTCATATTGATTGATTGAGTGATTGTTTGCCAAATTAGACAATATGTGTATTATGATGGTATGTCTGCTGCATTTGTACTACAGTGGAACCCCACTTTTAAGACTCCCTCCCTTTCAGACCTGATTTTCTCAGACTTTTGTGTTCACAATCTCTGTAAATATACCCACCATTTTGAGAGTTTCTCCTTTTTAATAATAATGGAGCATTTATATAGCGCTTCTCCACAGCTCAAAGGGCTTTACAAGTTCAATCAAAACTCAACACGACCTGAATTTCTTATATTTGGGAAGGTCTTAAAAAGGATGGGTTTCACTGGATTTGTAGATACATGGATGCAGAGGGAGAATTTGACATGATAGATACTCGTCATAGTAACAAGAATACAATGATATTGCTGCAGTAAGAGAGATAAGCTATTGCTGTGAACACAGGAAGATGCTACTCATGCCATGGTAACAAGAATACAATGATATTGCTGCAGTAAGAGAGATAGGCTATTGCTGTGAACACAGGAAGATGATCCTCATGCCATGGTAACAAGAATACAATGATATTGCTGCAGCAAGAGAGATAACTATTGCTGTGAACACAGGAAGATGATACTCATGCCATGGTTACAGGATTACGATGAGCTGCTGGCGGATCTGAGCGTGCAGCAGAGAGCGGACCGGCGACGCAGACAGGTTGTGGTGTCCAAGCTCCCCGTAAGCCTTTTACTCTTGTCATTGGCTGCCGTGTGTGTGTGGGCATCGGTTCTGAGATTCTGCATCTATGTACAGGGTGGTGCCCTAAGGATTGCATATTGCAAGACGTACATTTAGACCAGTACATTTGAATCGCTCAAAAGAAAAATCAAAACAAAATATTTGGCTTGCCTCAAGCTTTTGAACTTTTGGTATTTAGTTATGTGTCATTTGCTCCTTATAATTGACTATAGTGATTTGATTGACCACCCCCCTACTGAAAAGTTATCCATTACGAATTGTAATGTGTCAGCGACTGGTAACTAGAACACCAAGCCCAAACCCTTCCCAGAGCATTTTTCATTGGTTGATTGATCTGAATTTAGTGTTTGTACATGGTATATTTGAAGTGGCATTATATAAATACCTGAATCGATTTCAAAACTTTCTTGTTCATTTCAATGTTCACTCTATTATTGAGTGCGTGCACTACTGTGGTGTTAACTGTGCCGCAGAAACAAGTGTTCCTGCCGCCTGATCGCCGCATGGAGGAGCTTGACGACAAACAGATGGAGATGGAGCGAGCATTCGAGGACATGTATCTCAAACAACTCAGTCAGTTGGACTTTTTACAACTTTGGAATCATGAACAATAGACACATCCATCACACAGAACCATGAACACACAGATTGAAAAGGAATTAGCCTTCGAAGACTTGTACCTCAAACAGCTCGGTCAGTCCAGTAGCCTAAACACGACTCCCACTTTGCAGCGATTTTGTGAGAAATGTTACATTGAGATTTTTGTCAAATAGCACTATTTTTAACGTGAGTTTGAACAGTTCCCAGACCATTCTTTTTTCCTTTTCCCCCTTTGGAACCCTGCTAAAGCTATATCACACAAAACCAAAAGGATCTGCAAATAATTGTCAATAACAAAAAATTCCAACAACTTACCTTTCTTGTTTTTTTATTCAAAAGGATCTGCATTATACATTCCTTTGTTGTTTTCAGATTTGTCAGGTGACATGTCCTTGACCCTTGACCCCAACCCCATACCATCGACGCCAGCGGAGGGAGGAGACGCTTCCTTGGCAACCGCGGAGGATTCTCCCATCGTCATTCCCACAATGCCTGCTGTTAATCCGGCCTTGAGAGAACTGACCAACATCTCACGGGTTCCGGGACAGACGGCTCAACAGGCAAAGCCTGGTAAGTGCTTTTTTATATGTGGTGAGTCTCCTGAAAGGGGTATATGGCTGCCTAAATGGCGGGGTCAAAACGGTCATACACGCACAATCCCACTCGTGGAAAAAAACAAGTATTTGTGGGAGTTTCAGCCCATGAACGCAGAAGAATTATTATCCTACATACGTGAGAGAGACACCCCTGAGATAATAATCGTTCAAATCACACGTGTGTATATCATGTAAATGAGGTCATGTCAAGCAAGTCTGGCAGGGACCTGTTTTTCCACTGCTTATGATGCCAAAGTCACCGAGACAAACGTCATCATAGAAACACAAATTGCGCTCGCTAATTACCCTCGATGAATCTTTAGAACTAACACGTCACGCCACACTTTCAGAGTGACGTTTCTTTGCTTTGACGTAATAGATTGCACGAGGCTTTAGAAGAGATCGAGGTTCCAAAACAAGCGTCTTCAATTTAGCTGCCTCGACTGCAAGACATTTTCAGTAAAATACACGTCAGTACAGAATGTAGGATAAACAGAATACTACATGGCTTGCTGTGTCGTACCAGATTTACACTTGTTGCTTTTTCAAATAGTGAACAGCTCGCTTTCGCTGGCAGTTCAATATTTAAAAAAACAACTCGTGTAAATCTGGTACGACACAGCAAGCCATGTAGTATTCTCTATAGACACAGCAAGCCATGTAGTATTCTCTATAGACACAGCAAGCCATGTAGTATTCTCTATAGACACAGCAAGCCATGTAGTATTCTCTATAGACACAGCAAGCCATGTAGTATTCTCTATAGACACAGCAAGCCATGTAGTATTCTCTATAGACACAGCAAGCCATGTAGTATTCTCTATAGACACAGCAAGCCATGTAGTATTCTCTATGTATGTGGGGAGGAAGGGGGTGGAAGTAAACGTGTGTCAGCTTTGAGAGAAGTGAACAATGTGTTATGCACACAGAGACAGACTGGTGAGCAGGCTAGGCGTGGTTGGTGTGTGTGTTGTGTGTACAAGAGGGATACAGGGTGGGGGGGTGTCAAAATGTGGTCACTGTGTATGTGTGTGTGAGCGGGGATGTTAAGGGAGGTAAAAGCGTGTGTCAGCTTTGAGAGAAGTGACCGGTGTCACATGCACACGGGACTGACTACAGTGACCGGTGTCACATGCACACAGGACTGACTACAGTGACCGGTGTCACATGCACACGGGACTGACTACAGTGACCGGTGTCACATGCACACGGGACTGACTACAGTGACCGGTGTCACATGCACACGGGACTGACTACAGTGACCGGTGTCACATGCACACGGGACTGACTACAGTGACCGGTGTCACATGCACACGGGACTGACTACAGTGACCGGTGTCACATGCACACGGGACTGACTACAGTGACCGGTGTCACATGCACACGGGACTGACTACAGTGACCGGTGTCACATGCACATGGGACTGACTACAGTGACCGGTGTCACATGCACACGGGACTGACTACAGTGACCGGTGTCACATGCACACGGGACTGACTACAGTGACCGGTGTCACATGCACACGGGACTGACTACAGTGGAAACCCCTTTTTAAGACCCTGTTTTCTCAGACTTTCTGTTGATAACCTCTGTAACATTACCCCCATTTTAAGACCCCCTCCTTTTTAAGACCCTGTTTTCTCAGATTTTCTGTTGATAACCTCTGTAACATTACCCCCATTTTAAGACCCCCTCCTTTTTAAGACCTGATTTTCTCAGATTTTTGGAGGTCTTAAGAGGTTGGGGTTTGTGTGTGGAGCAGCGTATGACATTATGCATGCGTGCGTGGGTGTGTGTGTGTGTGCATGTGCGCCAAAGTGTGTGGTGTGTGTGGGTGTGTGTGTGCATGTGCACCAAAGTGTGTGGTGTGTGTGGGTGTGTGTGTGCATGTGCGCCAAACTGTGTGGTGTGTGTGTGCATGTGCACCAAAGTGTGTGGTGTGTGTGGGTGTGTGTGTGCATGTGCACCAAAGTGTGTGGTGTGTGTGTGCATGTGCGCCAACGTGTGTGTGTGCGTGTGCGCCAAAGTGTGTGGTGTGTGTGGGTGTGTGTGTGCATGTGCACCAAAGTGTGTGGTGTGTGTGTGCGTGTGCGCCAAAGTGTGTGGGTGTGTGTGTGCGTGTGCGCCAAAGTGTGTGGGTGTGTGTGTGCATGTGCACCAAAGTGTGTGGTGTGTGTGTGCGTGTGCGCCAAAGTGTGTGGTGCGTGTGTGTGTGTGTGCAGCAGGGTATGACATTATGCATGCATGTGTTTGTGTGTGTGTGTTTGTGTGTGTGTGTGTGTGTGTGTGTGTGTGTGTGTGTGTGTGTGCCAAAGTGTGTGGTGAGTGTGAAAGTAATGGTGTTTGTGTAAGACTAGGAAGGAAAGGACAAAAGTATTTTCTAAGTTGACCACAACTCTCTTTATCCCTAATTATCACAGAAAAGAGTTCTGGGTATTGCTTAAATTAAAAATCAACAATTTATGTTATTTCCTCAAAGATAAAACGTAGACATGATAAGTGATAATGTGAGGATGTTTTGATGAATGCGTTGTTGGTAATGGTGAGCTGTGTGTGCTGGTTGCAGAGACATGATTAGTGGTAATGTTTTGATGGAAGTGATATCAGTAATGGTGAGTTCCACGTTTTGCAGAGACAGCCCTGAAGAAGCTGCTCAACAAGATCAAGGAACAGCGCAGTGAGGCCGACAGCGAGAAAACTCTGTCCCAATACTCCAGCCAGGAGAACATAGGTAAGTGACGTGTTTCATTCACTGCTCATTGCTTGCCTCTCCTTTTCTTCCTTAGGGCAGGTTTCACCGTCTGAGATACAGACCTGGGAACCCATATGATTTCGCCATATTTTGTACGCGTGATTGTCTAGAATACGAGCAGTACGGTCGGTGGTAAAAGATACGATGAGAACATTCCCAGACTACTTTTCTTCACAAACTCATCTTGAAGCCAGTCCAGTATTTTGACACATAATTACAGTTTTTGGCTCACGTAAGTGTAGCCAATGCGATGCTAACTTTTGTCTGTCTGTGCGTGCGTGCGTGTGTGTGTTTGTGATAGAAACTTTAACATTTCCGAGTCTATGGATAAAGCTCGCATAAGAAGATTACGTCTCGGTCAAAAGTGTTTGACGTGTGTGATAGAAACTTTAACATTTGAAGACGTCACATTATGACGTAAGAGGGTTAGACGTCACGCGAAGGAATTACTGAAAGTCTCGGTCATTGTTATTGTGAGCGGGCCGAGACTAGTTGGCAGATCTAGTGTCTCGCTTTCTTGCACAGTTTCACCTATGCTTACTGTGTGTGTGTGTATGTGTGACGGAGTGATTGAGTTTGTGTTACTGTTTGTCAATTTCTTACGTGAGCCTTGAAGGCTTCGCCTCTTGTTGTCAGTAAACATTGAAAGAAGTATTTGTTTTAAACGCATTGGTAAACTTGATTAGCGGTGCGACGGACGCGTGTGAAACATGTTTCAATCATGCATGTTCAAATGCTGTGTGGAGTACGCTCATTTTTCTGAAAATACATCAAGTTTGCTTGAGAATACTCCAAGTGCAAAACACGGGGTCCCAGGTCAGGAGATAACAAAAACGTTCGCTGGCTAATTTTCTGAAAAATATGTTAGATTATGCTTTCGTATCAATCCTGAATCATTCTTTCAGGATCCAAGTCGCCCAAGACGGGTGTGGCTGATAAGGGACCCCACACTGCTGCTGCTAGGCAACCAGTCAGTAGGCCTGGCGCTGACCCTGACCTTGACCTCTCACCTGTAAGGGCGCCGGGCAACCAGAAACTACACAAGAGCCCCGCTATGGTAAGACATTGTGGGGAGGCTGATTCCCTGTCTGCTTTAGGACTTGTTTGTGATTCCATCTCTGTTTTAGGATTTGAGATTCACTCTCCTATGGCTGCATTGTTTGGGTATTCTAATCATAATGTTTTTAAGTATCTTTTACATTTTTATTTTGAAGATTTTTCATTTTCAAGATCTGTTTGTATAAAAATGTAAGACATGTGCAGCCGACGCATTGCCGCACTGTTTAGAGTCTTGGGTGCTGTTGTGTAATTGTGGGCGTGAGGGTGGCAGGGTTTATGGTGGAGGTGTCGTTTCATACCATAACACAATACCACTTCAAAATATGCCTTTTCCTGCCTGGTTCATCATTATTTTTAGTAACAAGATTGGATGCTGTCAAATGAAGACTCATTGCTCTTGATAAGGGAAAACGTGAATACTGAATATTCACTCCTTTGTACCTAAACTCTGATGAACTTACAACTGATAGTGCTGAAAACTGATGACCTTGTTACTGTTATACAGTGGAAAATCATATTAAGATTTTCACAAATCTGAAGAAAAAAAATCACTTCTTAAAAAAGGAGGGAGTCTTTAAATGGGGGTAAATTTAGAGTTTATGAACAAAAAATGTGAAAAAGCAAGCTCTTAACATGGAGAAGGCTCTAGGTGTGTTCCACTGTCACTATGGGTTCTAGGTGTGTTCCACCGTCACTATGGGTTCTAGGTGTGTTCCACCGTCACTATGGGTTCTAGGTGTGTTCCACCGTCACTATGGGTTCTAGGTGTGTTCCACCGTCACTATGGGTTCTAGGTGTGTTCCACCGTCACTATGGGTTCTAGGTGTGTTCCACCGTCACTATGGGTTCTAGGTGTGTTTCACTGTCACTATGGGTTCTAGGTGTGTTTCACTGTCACTATGGGTTCTAGGTGTGTTTCACTGTCACTATGGGTTCTAGGTGTGTTTCACTGTCACTATGGGTTCTAGGTGTGTTTCACTGTCACTATGGGTTCTAGGTGTGTTCCACCGTCACTATGGGTTCTAGGTGTGTTCCACTGTCACTATGGGTTCTAGGTGTGTTCCACTGTCACTATGGGTTCTAGGTGTGTTCCACCGTCACTATGGGTTCTAGGTGTGTTCCACTGTCACTATGGGTTCTAGGTGTGTTCCACCGTCACTATGGGTTCTAGGTGTGTTCCACTGTCACTATGGGTTCTAGGTGTGTTCCACTGTCACTATGGGTTCTAGGTGTGTTCCACCGTCACTATGGGTTCTAGGTGTGTTCCACTGTCACTATGCAAGCTGTGTGTTGTCTGTCCACAGCGAGCAAGGCAGCTGGCGGCAGAGAATGAAGCTGATCTGACTGACATGACCAGCGAATCAGAAGAAGGCTTTCTGGAACAACTGCAAAGTCGGCTTCAAGCCATTGAGTAAGATCATTTTCATGTTGTAGGAATGTTTCCTGTGTAATTTCAAGGGGATCTTGTTTAGCCCAGAGTCCAACAAGAAGCATAGATTTGCATTTTGAAATTCTCTCTGGCCTCCCAAAAGAATGTCATAAACATTGACTAAGTCACCCAACAATATTTAGAATCAACCACAAGCTTAAAGCGGGTGACCACTGTAATATATCTATTTGGGTATTGGTACACTTGTCAGATCAATGGTTAATATTTTTCTCTTTATTGTGGAAGTATACCATGTCATTATTTATTTAAAGTGTGTGTAGGAGCACCAGATGCCAGCACTAACAGATGTGTGCCCGCTGTTTTCAGGGCCCAGAAAAACTACCTGGACCGCAAAATGAGAGAGAGACAGGAAAACATTGGACAGCACACACAGCACACACAGCACACACAGCCCTCTTCCAGCTACACTGACTTCCCAGCACAATCATCCAGCCAGCCTCAAGGGGCGCCGGTCTTCTTTTCATCCTCTGCGGGGCCTAAAACAGCTACAGAAGCTCCACCAATCAGGCTTGTCCCACAACCGTCAGTCCTGTCTCAGTCCTGGGGCCCTAGCTCTGCAAGGGATGTTGACAAGGCCCCTGTTCCTGCTCCTGACCTGTGGAAGCAGACGTCGCACGGAATAAACGTTCTTTCGTCGCAGCCTCAGAGTATTCCACAGGGCGCTTACTATCAGCCGCAGCCGGTTGGGGTGGAAACCCGAAATGCAGCCTCCTCGGAAATGAACTATTTTAGGCAACCAATCAGTGACCTGCGGTCCCTGCTGAGCGTAAGCCGACCAGCCAATGAAATGTCAGTAGGGTCTGAATATTCCTTGGCTTTGGGTCTTTCTCACACCGTGTCGGGATTTCCTAACTCCCAAGTTTTCGACCCCTCCCGACCCTTTCCTCTAGGAGCAAGTGTTACGTCTATTCCTCAAGAAGCAGGGCTTCAAAGCCAGGGAGCTTCAGCGGCGATGGGAGGGTTGGGGGGTGTAGCTAGGGGCAGAGCACAGCAGGGGGCTGCAGCGAGTTCTGGCTACCCTTACCTTTCTGCTGTAGGCTCAGTGTCAGGGTTGGGATCGTTGCCAGCACAGTCATTCCCCACACTGTCGTCAATGCCTCCCGCCTCCAGTGCTACCAGCAGGAGTGGGGTGAAGCCTGCCAGTCATTTCCACGCTGTGCCCGCCACCAGCCTCCAGGCACAGGGTGTACACTCCAGCCTCCAGGCACAGGGCGTACACTCCAGCCTCCAGGCACAGGGCGTACACTCCAACCTCCCTCCTTCCTCTTTACCAACGCAGGTCAGCAGTGAAGGTTTACTGCCGACATTCGCCTCCCGGCCATCCAGAGCTCCTAGGTCAGGATTGGCTGACACTGGCGACCATCGTCCCAGTCTCTTCCCATCATCGGGCCAATCACAGAGCCAGCGATCGGGGTATAACTTTGGCACGCTGGACCCCAGCCTGAGTGAGGCTGAGCGGGTGCAGCGACTGCGGGACTACCAGCGCCAGCTGATCGACAAGCACCAGGAGCGGATGAAGTCGCTGCAAGACGTCAGGTCACAGATACAAACTCGCCGCATGGAGTCCGGCTCCTTGACCACGTCCAGTCTGCTCTCAGCGTCCCAGCGCTTGACCGACCCAGCCTCTCTCGTTCCCTACACGCTCAAGACCACTGCTGTGTCTGAGGGCGGTGTTGGTGGCCGATCTCTCTCTTCACATCCGCCTGCTGTCCCATTGTCTGCTCACTCCGGTTCCGCATTACCTGCCCCTGTCTCGGCTGGGTTGTCTGCTCCTTATTCAACCGCTGAAACGTTGGGCGCAGAACCGATTCTGGCAGGGTCGGCTGGCATCAGTGTGGGAAGGGGTCCGATACAACAAGACTCGGGCTTTGGGACTCGACCCTCCAACCTGTCCAGCTTGGGGCAAACAGGGGGCACCACCAAGGTCGACAGCGTGCGCAAGTCCCTCCCCTTTGACGACCCTGACGACACCTTGCGCAGAGACGATGGCGGCGACACGGACGGCATCTCGCTGGCTGACGATTCCCACATCTCCTCTTCCACTGACCGTGGCAGCCCCTCGCTCGGCAGTCGCTCCTACAAGCCTTCCACGTCGGGGAGATCCGGCCTCTCCGGGGAATCATCCGGCCTGTCAGGGGGGTATCTGTCGGGGGGGTCCCTGGGGGGCTGCTCCCTGGTGGCGCGGGCGGAAGAGAAGCGTATCAGCTTTGAGCAGCGGCAGGTTGAGCTGCAACACCAGCTGGCGGAGATCCAGCGCCAGAAGGACGCCCTCCTCCAGCGCTACCACGGCAACCAGCAGAAAGTGTCCTCTCAGGAGGAGGACCTGCGACGCAAGCTGAGAACAGCGCAGGCAGCGACAGCGACAACAACATCAACCGCAGCCCCTAGAGGTGGGGTGTCCCTGCAGCAACAGCCCGCCTCAGCCGTCAGTCTGGGGGTCCACCAGTCCACCAGTCCCAACTCCACACAGCCTGGGGATGGGTCGCTCTCTGCGCGTCACCTGGCCAGTGCGCGGGGTGTAGCCAGGGAGCTGGACGACGCGTCCCAGGTGTCCAACAGCCGGTCGTGGGCGGTGGAGCTGGAGGAGTACTCGCTGCAGGACGGGAGGGAGCGGCTTTCCTACAAGGGCCCCGCTAACCTCACCCTGGAGGAGTTCAGCATCACGTCCGACTGGAGCGGCGGGGCGCCCAAAGACGCCGCCAGGTCTACAGGGGACACCAGGCCGGGTTCCGGTCTCAGCAGTCTGGAGGAGTACTCCTTCGTCAGCGGCAACGGAAGACTCACAGGAGATGCAGGAAGCCGGGAAAGTTTGAGTGCGCCACAAGGGAATGGTGCTTCGGCGTCAAAAGACAACCCAGACTCGGCTAGAGGGCGGCTGGACATCAAAGACCTGCTGCAAGATTTGGGGTCGACCTGGCCGGGTGAGGGGCAGGCACAGGGAGGAGACGCAGAAAATAACGGCTCTGACAGGCTCCCTCCCCCTCCCACCCGCCAGCCTGTCCCCGTCACGGTGTACGAACCTCACGAGCTCAGCACCATTCTGGAAGTGGACACCCCACAGACCGGCGCCAAGAGCACAGTCACCATGGCGACTGAGGGAGCTGCCAAAGCCGCTGCCAGGCGCTGCATAGAGTTCGGCCGACACGGGACAGTCACCGAGGATGACCGCACGTCAGAGTCCAAGCTTTTGGCCAGCGGATCGTCGGCGAGTTCTGACGTGCGCAGCGTGATTGAAGTGCGCCCCGGGATGTTGAGGTCGGGCAATGCGGGCGGAAGCACAGGGGAAGGAACTCTGCAGAGAGAGACGCTGTTCAGAGCCAACGTCCCACAGTCATCCACAATGAAGAGAGGCAGTCAGGACGGAGAGTTTCACGCCGCTCAGCCGCACGACATTTCTGCAACGTCCAGCACCCAGGGCTTCCATTCCCTGGAGATGACCCTCGACTCGCTCACACCTCGGTCCCACACATTGGACAACCCTAAAGCCACTCGCTCTTTTGATTTTGAAAGGGACGGGGCCTGGAGGGTGGGGGAGAAAGGGAACGCAGATGACGTGTTGCGACAGGCGCGTCAGTTTAATCAGGATCTGATGTCCGCCATACAGCGACAGTCAGCTGACGTTTTCGACCAATCAAGTTTATCCTCTCTGTCTCAAACTGCCGGTGATAGCACTCAGACATCTCAGCAGTAGAAAGTACTGATTATGTCCCCTTTAATTCCTACACAGACATCTCAGCAGTAGGGGGTACTGATTATGTCCCCTTTCATCCCTACACAGACATCTTAGCAGTAGGAAGTACTGATTATGTCCCCTTTCATTACTACACAGACATCTCAGCAGTAGGAAGTACTGATTATGTCCCCTTACATTACTACACAGACATCTCAGCAGTAGGAAGTACTGATTATGTCCCCTTTCATCCCTACACAGACACACACCGACTCACTCTCCCGCCCTCTCTCTTTGTGTCCTCTCTCCATTCCTTCAATCCTTGTGTTTGCAGCCATACATTAGCATACATGTCCGATACTGCCAGCATTTATATGGCCTTATTTATTACATTTTTGTTGCTAGTATGTATTGCATCCGATTCATTATTTGTAACCAAAGCAGTGTATTCAGGAGACACAAGGGAGGTTACTTCTCCTGGCATGTCTTGCTAATGCAATGGAACCCCCCTGTCAAGACCTCCTACAATCTGAGAAATCAGATATTACAAATAGATAGGAGGGGGTCTGATAATGGAGAAACAGTTACCGACATTGTAAACAGAAAAGCTAAAAAATACACACCAAGGTCTTAAAAGTTGGGAAGTCTTCTTCTTCTTCTGCGTTCGTGGGCTGAAACTCCCACGTACACTCGTGTTTTTTGCACGAGTGGAATTTTACGTGTATGACCGTTTTTTACCCCGCCATTTAGGCAGCCATACGTCGTTTTCGGAGGAAGCATGCTGGGTATTTTCGTGTTTCTATAACCCTCCGAACTCAGACATGGATTACAGGATCTTTTTCGTGCGCACTTGGTCTTGTGCTTGCGTGTACACACGGGGGGTGTTCGGACACCGAGGAGAGTCTGCACACAAAGTTGACTCTGAGAAATAAATCTCTCGCCGAACGTGGGGACGAACTCACGCTGACAGCGGCCAACTGGATACAAATCCAGCGCGCTACCGACTGCGCTACATCCCCACCCTGTTGGGAAGTGTGAAATCTGGGGATTATACAAGGGAGGTTCCACTGCATTGACTGTATCATGATTTACCTTTCGGACTACCTGTGAAGGGTACATAATCCTAAGTCCTATCTGATAGCTATGTGTCATGCTAACTTCTTTTTGGTTTTTTCTGGTCAGTCATCAAATGTGATATATGGGAACTCTGTAATGCCCGTCGCGATATCAATCAATCAATCAATATGAGGCTTATATCGCGCGTATTCCGTGGGTACAGTTCTAAGCGCAGGGATTTATTTTTTTATTTTTATATTTTTATTTTATGCAATTTATATCGCGCACATATTCAAGGCGCAGGGATTTATTTATATAACCTTCGTGGTTGAAAACGACGTTAAACACCAAATAAAGAAAGAACTCTGTAATGCTTGTCCATACCTCTATGGAGGGTATTACTGCTGTACGGTTAATCAGGGCTCCCCATAGCACGCGTCCCTGTGTCCTATACGCACTAGAAGCAAAAAAACACGTACTAGAAATATATGGAGGGGGCCCCTGGACGCATTAGATTTTAAAAGAGCGGGTCCTAGGACGCACTAAATTTCCTTTATCGTGCGTACCGTAGATACCATTTTCAGACTGTAATCGACACTTCATAGTACACTATACGTGACCACAATGTTTTATAAGTACACTGGGATTTTTCGGCCTTTGGACCCTTGAGACCCTCTAAAATACTGCAGTGGGGGTCCATGGACCCTCTACAATGTTTAAGTGGGGGTCCATTGACCCTCTACAATGTTTAAGTGGGGGTCCCGGGACACACTAGGGAGTCCTGGTTAATGCTGCTGGATGGTTTGGAACAGAACACGGAATTATCTTGGTGTGGAGTAGATCAGTACTTGGTCCATTCCTGTTTCAATTATTTTTGGTGTTTCAGTCTCATAGCTATTTTATGCTACATTAAAGTCTGATTTGAACACTAAATTTCATTGATATCAGCATTGACTTGATATGATCCGCTGGGTCATAATGGTGTTGAATGCTGTTCACTAGTCTCATGTACATGTTTGTCCTGATAGGTTGTACATGTATTCAGTCGTGATTCATAGACATTATTCTGGAGTATTCTGCTGTTTATTGTGAAGATTCCCAGTTACAAGTAGATCTTAGCAAGACTGTGATATCGTGCCAGAGAGAAATGTAGTGCAACATGACTGCACTCCAATTTGCCAAAGTATAACAGAAACAAGCACTTGGTTTCAAACTTACTGTAATGTGACAGGTCATTTTGAGTGTGTACAGAAACTAGCTCCTGTATTTATGATTTTCTGTAATATAATAAATAATGTGTATCATTGTTTGTGTCTTTGTCTTCATCTGTGTGTGTGTGTGTGTGTGTGTGTGTGTGTGTGTGTGTGTGTGTGTGTGTGTGTGTGAGGGATTTAGTGTGTGTGTGCGTGAGAGAGATATATAAAGTGTGGAGGCAGGCATATTTAAAAAAGAACATCTGGTTTCTCCCAAACAAATCTGTATAAAATATGAATGAAGGCAATTGGTTACACACCCAGCTTCATTTTGCTGGTAGACTGAACAGTTTCATGACACTCTCACACGAAAATTAATGATTCTACGATTCTACAAACCATGCAAATGATTTAGCCACAGGGTGAAAGTCACAATATGTCTCATCCCCAATGTTTATATCACACATTTATGAACTCAGAATTTTATTTTTTCCCCTTCAGCTTGTTTTCTGTAGAACCCCCTTGTTAAGATCCCAGTAGGGTGTATGCAGTAAACGAAGTGAGTAGTACAGTAGAATCCCCCTTTTAAGACTCCCCAATCAAGTTTACGAAACCCTCCTCAGTTTTAAGACTCACCCTGTTTTCTCAGTCTTTCTGTTCATAACCTCTGCAAATTTACGCCCATTTTAAGACTCCCTAAGATACCTGATTTTCTCAGGTGGCTCTGGCAGGGTCGTGTTTCCAAATAAAAGAAAGTGCAGTTTAGGGCTTAACTCTAGCAACAACGTGGACCTGGAATTGTCAGCCTGGTGTGTTTTGTAGTCATCAGTTTTACTCTTTCAGTCACATAAGATTGTGCTATGCGGCAAAGCAGCTCTAGTGGTTGGGGAAACTACATCGCCCCACAGCCCTCCCATACCACCTATAGTTCTCTACTTTGAAGGCCTCTCGAGCAGTTTTACGATATCGCTCCGTGTAAGTGTACTGTTTTACATTGATTTAGTGTGACGGTGAACCTCAAACGGCGCTACAAATAACATTAGGAAACTGGCTCAGAAATGTTTCTATGAACTTGTACTGGAATGAACCATTTATCGTCTGCTACAGCATCTACCCATGTGACCAATCACGTGAGACCACGAGAAATCTCGGGTTTGGGTAAGTCGTCTTTTGTCCTTTCCAAACAAGGCAGATTTCTGTCGAGAAAGAAGCAGATTTCTGATGAAAAACGACACGTCAGCTATCCAGTGCCTTTCTCAAGTAAGTTACACTTGTGTTCTTTGACTTAGTATGCGAAGGGGTTGAGTGTAGGCAGTTATGCTCGCGGACGGTCGCGTCGCCTCCTCCCCGAGCGGAGAATGGTGATTGGTATCTTCCGGCGAGTTTACTGTAAAATGGATCCGTCCGAATTAGGATCATTTCACCAAGGGGGTGTGAGAGATTTGCACAGTTTCCACATCTTTTGACTTTAAAACACCAACGATATGATGTCATATTTCAAACGTATGCTCTTTTGGTCAAGAATAAAGCATTTGTAACACCGGTTGACAAATTTGCATAATTTATCTTCAATTTCTGGATTATTTTGTGTCAGCCGACATTTTGTTTGATACGAGCTATGAAGGCTGTGACCCCCCTGTCGTGTGAAAGTGCGGAGTCCTAGGGGGGACGGATCGGTCCAAGTATGGACTGATCCCATTTTCTACTGTAGCAACCGCTTTGGGGGGAAACGAAGCTCATGAGGCGTATTTGATTACGTTTGCAATGAAGGAGAAATTTTATTTGGTAAAAATAATGTTGAAGCAACAGAACAAAAGCTGTTGTGCTGCGCAAAATGGCTATGTTCCGAGGCGTCACGCATACATTGCACGACAGGACATCTTGTGACGTTTTATGCATGGGACTGAATCCATGAATGTGACTGTCAAAAAAAAAAACGAAGATGCATTGCCGAATTAAAGTTACAAAATACATGTGATACGGCACACAATTTAACAAAAAGTATGGGGTTTGTTGCAATGTATTGCAATTTTGGATTTGTTGATTAGTTTTGAAATGCATTGCCATGGATAACATTTATATTCTGTTTATCTGTGAGGAAAACCATAATTTAAGCAAATATTTATATAAATTCCTACAAACAAACCAACACACACACAGATTTATAAATCAAAACTTATACAGAAATCCAGTAACCTCCCATGGCTGTCTAACAAACAAACAAACCTAAGTAAACAAACAAACAAAAATCACCACACAACAAACAAAGACAACAATAACTTGAATAAGTAGTAAGTGATTAAAATTATTAACCAAGTAACTATCAATTTAATGACAACAAATTGGTGTAGAAATGTTGCAATAATAATCTTTCAGTCTAAATAAGACTAGAGCACAACGGCAAGCGACAGACCCAATATGTTTTTACACCACTGAGTTTAACTTAACTCCTCTTAAGAAGAAATGCACATAGATCTGGTCTCGGACCATTTAATATTAATGTGTGTTACTGTTGCTGTTAGTGTATGAAGGATGGGGGGGGGGGGGGGGGGGTGATGTAATTGTAAAGGCTGGATTATATATTTTCTGCCTTGCAGACAATTTGTGCACTGCAGATGTGACATTCAGGGAAATTAAAAAATTAGTCTTACTCTTAGTCTTGTGGAAAGTTGAAATAAAGATAAAAGCCACCATTTATCAAATATTGTTGTTCGCAACCTCAGATAGAACTTAGAAAATAGAAGGCAATAGGTCAGTTGGACCTTGATTAAAAATAAGCATAGGTCCAATTAATGTCATGACTCTGTCCCCTCACTAGGAAAATTGACTGGCAGAAAACATCTGCATCAGTACATGTCAAAACTATTGGAGAGTCAGACCAATGTGGCAGATTGAAAAAATATGCGTCAAAGACTGAAGTGCCTGGAATACAACACTGACATACATGATAAGATTCTCTTTTTTTTTCCCTTTCAATTTAACTTATTTAACTATCACATTCACAGCATGTAACATTCCATACAGATACACTGTCTAAAAAGTAAAAAATAAAAAAAGAGAGTGCATTATAAAATGTATTTTTTTGCATTTCCCTTTACACTTTTGAAGTAAGACTCTTTCTTCCTCCACAGGGAGAGTGAGAGCGTCCTAACCACTGAGCTATGGCGGATGCACAACAAGAACCCGACCCAGGACAGGGAGGAGCCAACGAGGGGCCATGGCACCCACCCAATCAGAATGCAGCCATCATGGCCGAGGCCGCCCCTGCCATTGTCTCAAGGTCACAGAACGGTGCTGCCGCATACGTGGATGCGGGGCACATCCCTCAAGGTTATGTGGCAGTGGCCAATCACTTTGACGGTGCAAACTATCAGGACCTTCGCCCTTCGTTTTCTGGTCAGTCAACACCAACACAAAGCATAAAAACAAACAAAGCAAAAACAACACACACTGAAATTAGTCCTGGAAACATTGTTTTTCATATATTTTCGTCCCACATTATCAATTAGTTTTGTGGTGTGCCAACAAGAACAGAACAACAACAGAAGAAAACACAACATAATTTTTTTTTCTTTATTTCTGTGTTGACTTCTTGTGAGGTCAAGAAAAAAGGAATACCGTATTTGATGGACTACAAGCCACGACTTTTTTTCCAAAAAAAATCGCATTGCGGCTTATAAAAGGATGCGGCTAAAACGTTACCTAAACTTGAATAGCATTCACCTAATGGAAGTTGCCGCGGATTTTCATTTCGCTCGATTAGCGATTACCGGTACTTTATTAGCTCTCTACTCAAGACTCGGCGCTTTTCTCTTTCTTTCGCGAATCTTCGTTTGTCAACAAGTCGTCGTGACAAGATAGCGTACAGAGAAACACCGGATGTATCAGGATCTCGCGCGCGCGAGATTTCGTTTTTTTGTGTCTTGCGATAGTTGGAGGAGCGAGAGCCGCCATGTTGTGTTTTCGTCTGCTCGAAATGTGTGCAAAAGTCGTAAATCATCCAAAAAAAGCTTATTCTGGGCGGGACTACATGTGTGTGTTGGTTACAAATTGTGTGTGTGTGATATTTTTCTTTAAACTTTTCTTCTTTGTTTCACTTGTTTATTCTCGGAGCCGATTTCGCCAAATACCGTACTTTCGTTTGCCTGGTTGTTTTGATTGATTGACACGATCTGATTATATTTTTTCGACGGCGGCTAATATAGTGACGCAGCCTATACGTGGCTCGTCCCAATTTTTTTGTTAAAAGTCGGGGGTGCGGCTTATAAAACAGTGCGTCTTGTAATCCGTCAAATACGGTACACAGTATAGAGTTTTGAATTTTCTAAAGTCGGGTTAACACCTAGGGCTAGGAACATGCCCCTAATGGTTTAAACATGAGGGCTTTAATAAAACGCTTGTCGTCGGTCTGAAATTGGGGGGTCTTAAATTTAAGTTAAAAGGGAGGTTTCACCGTACTGTAAAGTAAAACATGTAGAATGTATTGCCCAGGAGCGTACCAGCTGAACGCAGCCAGTCAGCAGGAGCTGTTCCAGGCGGCTCACTCGACGTTCGGCCGCATGACGCCGCCCCAACACAACCGCTTCGCCCGACAGAACCACAACGACAGCGAGGCTATCCCAGCATACCCTGGTATTGCCGCTGACAACGGGGCGCAGATCATCACCGCTTCCACTGTTGATAGCAGCTCCCTGCAGCAGGTGTGTAGGTGTTAGTGTTAACGATCATTGGTGTGGTGGGGAAGGCGTGTCAGGAACAAGAACTGGATAGATAGGTGGAGACAAGTTATGTTATGTGTTATCACATGAGGGGGCTATCAGAAGCGCAGTATTTTTGTTTCTCCTTATATGGTTGTAACCGAGTGCCGAAACACTACGATCACCTCGGGAAGCGAAGTGCAATCAAACAGGATTGAAAATGTTAGGGCTAATTTCTTAGCCCTATAAAAACTGTTATGCAAACCCGAAGGTTTCCATGAACATACAGACAATCGGAAACCACCAGACCCCATCACAAACAGAATTCCACAACTCACCGGTGTTGACTTTAAAGGCCAACAACTCGGGTGCAGAGTCTGCTGTGAAAGGAGCGGTAGCCTCCCCTGTCACATGGTAGTCATATGGAACTAATAATTGGTGAATCCCTTGTCCCACGTAGTGCTGGTTACCCTGATGTTTGTTTTGTATTTCACATGGAATGGTTTTGATACATTTTCTTGTCAAAAATGTGCAAATAACAGGCACATTTTGTGTGTAAATTATAGTTCACAGAGAGCAAGTAGGCACAGGCTGCAAGTTTAAAAAGGTTGTGCCAACTTGCGGCCGCAGCAATCTTATTCTTAGGAAGAGCAGGGTTGTTTGTTTGGAAGAGTATGCTGATAACGCACATAAAAGTGGACCTGAAATTGAAAAGTTCAGAAAAACAACACTGGCAATGGCAAGAAGTATGATCAGGATTGTGGGGTGGAGGGTGCGTATTATTTGTGTTTATGTACAGCTCTTTGGTGGTGACTTACAAGACAGCCTCAGTGACACAGAACTGAAGGGTACCTTGCACCAGCTGTCAGATGTGTCCTTATATCCAAACCTTTGGCCAATCATGCCGGTGGTAGGGGCTTGGGGGCAGGGTAGCTCAGTTGGTAGAGCACTGGACTGGATCTTAGGGTCGTGGGTTCAAATCTGGGCCGGGCCGGGACAGACACGGTTCAAGTTTATGTGCAGACCCAGAGATGGTATCCATGACCCACCCCACGTGTCACCACAGTGGCACGTAAAAGATCTCGGTCATTCTGCCCTAAGTGCATATGGCTGATACCACCTAAACACGCATACACTTGTGTATCTCATCCAAAGGCAGGGTAAATCCGGGAACATGCCCCTCATAGATTTGCCGTGAAGGTGTAAACCTTGAATTTCTCCCCCCAGTGGTGAGGGAATGAAAGGCACTGCTCATCACATTTGTCTCGCCCACAGGGCTACCTGGTGTTGGACCAAGACAACCGAGTGGTGGCCGTGCAGAGAGTGGGCTCCCCTGCCGACTGCACCGTCAGCCAATCAACCATCGACGTGGGCCAGGACGGGGGAGACGGTCAGCCCAGCACATCGCTCCTCACCATGCCCGCTATGGTGAGACACACACCGCTTGAGTTAAACCAACGTTCAGTTTACATGGGGGAAGAATGCAAAAAGGGAAAACAACGTGCAGCAATGTCTGTTTCATTGTTTCATAACCATGTGTGAAGTAGTTTGATGGGAATTGCAAATGCACGCACGTACGTACACATGCATTAACATTTAGTCTGTTAAAAATTCACCTTCACCGATGCATTGCAGGTACAGCTTGTGCACTAACGATGTCACACAACGGATGAATGGGCGGCTTGTCATGTTGACTGCGTGTTTCCTTTCTGTCTTTTCCAGTCGTCCGGTGGCCAGTACGTCATGCAAGTGTCCATGCCGTCCTTTTCTTCCCAAGAGGAGGTAAGCACGTCCAGCACAGACCGGGAGCAGTCAGTGAGCTCCCTTGGCGCAGCATTCCAGCAGGGAGGGATGCTGGGAGGGGTGCGGAAAGTGGAGATGGAGTCAACAACGGGAGAGTGCGACACGACCCAGAGCGACCTTGACTGTCAGGCTCACCATAACGTTTCAGGTAGGCTAACTGTCAGTCTCACCATAACGCTTCAGGTAGGCTAACTGTCAGTCTCACCATAACGCTTCAGGTAGGCTAACTGTCAGTCTCACCATAACGCTTCAGGTAGGCTCTGACATTTCTCTCTTGTGGGGAGGGATGTGAGGGTGGGTGTTTTAATGATAACAATAATACAACATTTATATATATATATAAATATATATTGCACTTCCCGCAGCTTGAAGCGCTTGTTTTATTTAATCAGATGTGAAATTTATTTTTGACACGCATCAGAAGCAGCAAACTTAGATGTTGCTCAACACATTCAAAATGAGTTCTTTGAAAATTGTAAAAACACGGCATTAGTTCTGAATGGTATTTGTTGTCCGGTTTTAGGTTTCTTGCATAATTTTGTTGTTGATTCTTAGTTGCGTAAGTGTTGATTGAAAGTTAAGATGATGAACTTTTTTTATACCTCCTTTTTAAGACCTCTAAAAATCTGATTAAATCCGGGGGGAATCTTGAAATGGAGGTAATTTACACAGGTTATGAACAAAAAGTCTGAAAAGCAAGGTCTTAAAATGGGGGAAGTCTTGGACTAGGGGGTGGGGGGGATGTATTTAAAGAGGGGTTCCACTGTATTCCTCTGCACTAGCCTTCAGACAAGACAAGGCATTGCTTGCTATAAAGAGGTAGTTGTCTAGCGTGTTTCTCAGTGAAGAACGTGTCATGTCTTGCAGCAGCCGGAGGCTATCTCCAAGCGGTCTAGTTGTCTAGCGTGTTTCAGAGTGAAGAACGTGTCATGTCTTGCAGCAGCCGGAGGCTATCTCCAAGCGGTCTAGTTGTCTAGCGTGTTTCTGAGTGAAGAACGTGTCATGTCTTGCAGCAGCCAGAGGCTATCTCCAAGCGGTCTAGTTGTCTAGCGTGTTTCTGAGTGAAGAACGTGTCATGTCTTGCAGCAGCCAGAGGCTATCTCCAAGCGGTCTAGTTGTCTAGCGTGTTTCTGAGTGAAGAACGTGTCATGTCTTGCAGCAGCCAGAGGCTATCTCCAAGCGGTCAGCATGGCGGCCCACAGCATGGGGATGGAGTCAGGGGGACTTCACTCTACCATCATGGCCATCGCCCGCCCCGTCACAGCCACGGTCACCTCTGCCGACCTTGCTGCTGCCAACGCCCCCATGGAATCCAGCCAGCTGACCAGCCTGCAGAACGGACCACTGACCATGGCGGCTAGGGTGGAGTCCAGCGGGGGCTTGGGTCGCGTAGTGGACAGTCACGCCATCGCTGAGGCACTGGGTAGGGCTTGCTGCAACTGGAGAGAGAGAGACAGTGTGGTGTCCTGTTACTGTTAGCTTGCATTAGAAGCCCGGAACTTAAATTGTTAAACGCTTTACACATCAGCAGATGTTCATGCTTTTGAGTTAATCCCCGAATTTGGAACGCATTATCAAAAAAGCATAAAAAGTCATACCATCATCATACAAACTTCAAATTGTGTGAACCTTTCATCCTGTATCTTGGGCCAATGTACACCAAATATGTAGTTATTGGCTGATCAAATTCAGGAGTAATTAGAATGTTAGTGAGTTGTATTTTTTGGGGGGTCACCCTACAGTAAGTTGTGCTCTGTCCCAGAAGAAGCCATGGTGTCTGGGAGCGGACTACCTGCCAGCAGCGGCGTGGAGCCGCAGTCACACCGCTACCAGGCTATCGCCTCGGGGTCACGTGACACGGGGGAAGAAAACCAGCCAAGCACGTCTGGCACCGTCGCGCAAAACCAGCCAAGCACGTCTGGCACCGTCGCGCAAAGCAGGCAACAGGTGAGTCCAGCTTGACGTGGAGTTTACCACGTGTTTGGTGGGTAACAACTGACCTATTGTCCTCTGAGGCTGGGAACAACACGGGTGATTATCCCATCGTATTGGTTGCCGTGAAGAGTTTTCAAATCGAATGCATACCCCACCTGCACCTATGCATGACTGATAGACATGTGATATGTTTGCACTGACAGATGTATAATGGTTGTGTGCAGCAGCCCCACCCGGTGCGGAAGAGTTCTATTTCCCAGAATGCATTTTACTAATAATAGGGTATGGAAAAGGTGGATCGAAACATGATCAGAATAATAAAGGTGGATAAGGTCATGGCATTACACTGACAGCAGGGGTGTCGTTTGGATCGGCCCTTCGGCCAATCGCCAATTTTTTTTAAACTTTGGCTGAAACTTTCATGTCCTTTTCAGCCAAATGTCCGAAGAGTATTCGTCTGAATCGGTCATGGTTTGTCCTTTTTATATTTAGTCAAGTTTTGATTTTTTATTGGTCAGGTTTTCATTGCTAAAACTGCTGCCGATGTATTCAGTCAACTGACTGGCGTTTATTTTCTTTCGATGAGCCAAAATAATAGCCGAACATTTTGGAAAATGTCCCAAAGCTTTCTGAGAGTTTCGGCCAAATGTCCCAACATGAAAATGTCTAGCAACACCCCTGTGACAGCTGTGTGTCTGGGTGGCCGAGTGGTAACGCATATGCGCTCGGAAGCGAGAGGTTGCGAGTTCGACCCTGGGTCAGGGCGTTAGCAATTTTCTCCCCCCTTTCCTAACCTAGGTGGTGGGTTCAAGTGCTAGTCTTTCGGATGAGACGAAAAACCGAGGTCCCTTCGTGTACACTACATTGGGGTGTGCACGTTAAAGATCCCACGATTGACAAAAGGGTCTTTCCTGGCAAAATTGGTTAGGCATAGATAAAAAATGTCCACCAAAATACCCGTGTGACTTGGAATAATAGGCCGTGAAAAGTAGGATATGCGCCGAAATGGCTGCGATCTGCTGGTCGATGTGAATGTGTGATGTATTGTGTAAACAAAATTCCATCTCACACGGCATAAATAGATCCCTGCGCCTTGAGTCAGAGTCTGGAGATACGCGCGCAATATAAGACTTGATATGTATAATGGTCGTGTGTGCAGCGGACCCGCCCGGTGAGGAAGAGTTCTCGCCTCGCCCACTACCAGCAGCAAGAGGAACAGGGGAACAAAGCCATACGCCAGCACTACGAGCCAGGGCACTACAACACGCAGCAACTATGTGAGTCTACTCTTCAAGTGCTGCACATTGGGTTGCATTACTTTCATCTCTGTCTGTCTTGTTTGTCATCCTTTGTTGTTTGCACCGTTTTCGTTTTGAAACTTTTTATGTAAGGTGTGTGTGTGTGTGTGTGTGTGTGTGTGTGTGTGTGTGTGTGTATGTGTGTGTGTGTGTGTGTGTGTGTCATATGTTTTATTGTGTTTGTGTCTACTTGTGTTTTTGTATCCCCCTACCACTGAACAGGGTGTGAGGACTGCCTGACGGCGTACAGAGCCCCACACACCCACTCTGTGCCTGTGTCTGTGATGATGTGTTTAACAACAAGTGACGTACATGTTCTCTACCAGGATGTGAGGACTGCAGTGTGCCTGTGTCTGTGATGATGTGTAACAACATGTGTTGGTATCTCTACCAGGGTGTGAGGACTGCCAGACAGCCTACGAGGGCCAGTGCCCCACACACCCGCTGAGCGTGGTGCCGGACAAGGTGGTGCTGTCCCGGGCCTGGGCCTCCCTGCCCGCCATGCTGCAGATCTTCCGGCTGGGTGCCAGCATGGAGGAGGCCGCTGTTGTTGGTGAGAGTCTTGTCTTTGAGGAAAAGGAGTACTTGCACATCAATAGTACTGGGTGACCCCCAACAATGCAACCCTCCACGGGCGCAGTGGCGTGGTGGTAAGACGTCGGCCTCCTAATCGGGAGGTCGTGAGTTTGAATCCCGGTCGCTACCGCCTGGTGGGTTAAGAGTGGAGATTTTTCCGATCTCCCAGGTCAACTGATGTGCAGACCTGCTTAGTGACTTAACCCCCTTCGTTTGTACACGCAAGCACAAGACCAAGTGCGCACGGAAAAGATCCTGTAATCCATGTCGGAGTTCGGTGGGTTATGGAAACACAAAATATCCAGCATGCCTACTCAATGAAAGCGGAGTGAGCTGACTATGCTCTCAGAGTATAGTGTGGGGAACCCAAATGGGCAAACGAGCTCACACGTAACCAGAACGTTCTGGAACGCTGAAGAAGACGAAGAAGCAACCCTCCAAAATGTCAGTACTGTAACTCCCACATGCTTTCAGCGAAGTACTTCATACTTGGTGTACATTAGCCTGAGATCTGGGATGATGATGTCACACAGTTTCAAATATGTAGGTGAATAGGATTGACACGGACCTACATACTTCAATTTTTGGGACATTATCATTCTATATCTGAAGCCAATGTACACTAAATATGAAGTACTTTACTAAACACATGTTAGATTAGAGTTATGAGCATTTTAGTGGATGGCACTTTTGGGGGTCACCCTGTAAGTGATTTTTTTGTAAGCGGGCAGAGATTATCTACAAGCAATAAGTCGCAAACTAGTTGTGAAGTGGGCGATGGGATTACAGATCTCATTCTAGGGTTGGTGTAAGGCAACCGTAATGCCATCGCGTAGTGTGACAGTGTAAATCATAGCGAGACTGCAGCGTGTGATACAAGCTTTAGCTTGCCTAGTGATTCGAGACTGCAGTAAACCTGCAGTTCCAACTACAGACAGGAGAGGAGAGAATGACATGGTGTGATGGTTGTTTTTCAGACATGGGCGTGTTTGCCAAGAAGCAGATCCCCAAGATGACACAGTTCGGTCCCTTTGTTGGGGAGCTTGTTAACTCCCCTGATGAGGTTGTCAACAAGACTTTCATCCTGGCTGTAAGTATGATACTTTGTTTGGTTGTGAGTGTGTGTGTGTGTGTGTGTATTGTTTAAACCGTTTGACATCAGATGCTGACTTAAACTCATATTTTGGTGGCAAGCTGAGACTACAAAAGAGTGCGTGTTTATATGCGTTGAATTGTAAAAATGTTAGAGAAATTATAATAAAAATTGATAAATGCATGCATGTTCTTCGTATTTTTGACCAAAACATGAGTTTGACACAGATCTCGACATTCAATGTTTACCTCAACCGTTAGGGCATTCTTATAGAGCAATGACGGTCTTGGTCCATGTAAAATGTCATATTTAGGTCAGAAATACAAAAAGTGTGAACTGTTACATGTGTGCAGCTGGAGAGGGCGGAGGGAACGAAGGGCTACTTTGAGACAAGTGACGAGAACAAGTGTAACTGGATGATGTTCGTACGCCCGGCTGCCACCTACTCTGAGCAGAACATGGTGGCCTATCAACACGGACACGACATTTACTTCACCGTCATCAAGACCATTGAACCGCGACATGAACTCAAGGTGGGTGCCCCCTTAAAGACTACCTCCCGTATAGGACCCAGCTTTTTCACATTTTCTGTTCATAGCCTCTGCAAATTTACCCCTGTTTTAACTTTAAGACTCCCTCCTTTTTTAACACCTCACTTTCTCCAATGTGTGTAGGCCTTGAGAGGGGGTCCCACTGTATTTGTGACTGGAGGATGTTTGTAGGCCTTGAGAGGGGGTTCCACTGTATTTGTGACTGGAGGATGTTTGAAAAGGGGCTTTACTGTCATTTTGTTGTCACCTGAAATACAGAATACACCTTGATGTTGAACATAAATCTGTGCTTGGTGGCTGTGCTGGCTCAATGTTCAAGTCATTGTCAGAAAACTCCAAAGAAAGCCTCCACCATGTTGTCACTGTCTGCAGGAAAGTGTTTGCTTCCTAGACGGGCACAGTAGTCAATCAATCAATCAATCAATCAATCAATCAATGACGCTTATATCGCGCATATTCCGTGGGTACAGTTCTAGGCGCTCTGCAGTGATGCCGTGTGAGATGAAATTTTATACGGCCTGTAGATTGCAGCCATTTCGGCGCATATTTACCTTTCACGGCCTATTATTCCAAGTCACAGGTATAGGTAGACAATTATTAACTGTGCCTAAGCAATTTTGCCAGGAAAGACCCTTTTGTCAATCGTGGGATCTTTAACGTGCACACCCAATGTAGTGTACACGGGGGGAGGTTCGGACACCGAAGAGAGTCTGCACACAAAGTTGACTCTGTGAAATAAATTTCCGCCGAACCTGGGATCGAACTCATGCTGACAGCGGCCAACTGAATACAAATCCAGCGCGCTACCGACTGAGCTATATCCCCGCCTAGTGGATAAGACGCCAACCTCCCAAGCGGAAGGTGGTGGGTTCAAATCCTGGCCACGCCTGGGTTAAGGGTGGAGATTTTCTGATCTCCAAGGTAAACGAATGTGCAGACCGGCTAGTGCCTTATCTCCCTTCTTGTGTACACGCAAAAATACAAAGTATGCTCCCCCAGAGAGCGGCGTTCAAATTGTGGGAATTTCAACTTGTGTACGAAGAAGGAGAAGTGGAGAAATCCTTAGCCAACAAGAGATGGTTAACATTGTTGTTGTCAAAGCCAGCAAAAGATGGTCAATATTGTGTATGTAACGTGTACAGGTGTGGTATGCAGCGCACTACGCTGAGCGACTGGGCCTGAAGGCTCACGAGCTGACAGAGAACTCCTTAGCCAACAAAAGACGGTTAACATTGTGTGTGTAACGTGTACAGGTGTGGTATGCAGCGCACTACGCGGAGCGGCTGGGGCTGAAGGCTCACGAGCTGACAGAGAACTCCTTAGCCAACATAAGATGATTAACATTGTGTGTGTAACGTGTACAGGTGTGGTATGCAGCGCACTACGCTGAGCGACTGGGCCTGAAGGCTCACGAGCTGACGGAGAGCGACTGGGCCCTGATGGACCAGCGGACGTCTCGCTTCCAGTGCAGCGCCTGTTCTCGCCGCTTCCGCACACCGCTCGCCCTCCAGCGCCATCTGCTGGAACACGAGCGGGAGGAGACTGGACCGGAGGAGGAAAAGGAGGAGGCAGAGGGGGAGGAGGAAGGGGATAGACGAGGAAAGAGGAGAGTGGGGGGACAGGGAAAACCCCAGCTGCTGAAGACGAGGAATAAACAGGTGAGCTGTGTGCGTGGTTTGATGGTGATGTGTGTAGTGTAGTTATGGTGCGCCAAATTGATATTACTATCGTTAACTGTTATATAGAGTTTCGAAACTATCGTTATCTGTTATATAGAGTTTCGAAACTATCGTTAACTGTTAAATAGAGTTTCGAAACTATCGTTAACTGTTATTTAGAGTTATATCAATAGCGCGTACAAACGCGCTATTGCTAAAACTATGAATAACAGATAACGAGGGTTTCGCAAAACGGCGGCATGATGCGCGCAAGTGATATTACTATCGTTAACTGTTATATAGAGTTTCTAAAAATAGCGATGGCGTGGTCGGATGTTTCGATGCCAGCAAAATGGCTGCTGAACGTTTCGTTCGAGCGAATTTGCACTAAATTACTACAACATTTAGTAGATCATATTGAACTAACTGTCGTCTGATAAGTCCATCATTTCACTGCTTCGTTTAATCAAGGAATCAAATCTTCGTTACAGCTAGCACGCTTCCTGTTTTCACAGAAATATTGGTCAGTGTCAGCTTGACCCGTTCCAGCTACCGCGCTGTGTGCGGCGGGTCAGTTTGAAACTTCAAACCGCACACGTGGAAAACGGTACGGCCGAAAGTACAAATGATATGATAAAGCTAATATTAAACAAACTCAACAATGATTTGAGAAGACGACAACAGAAGAACGGTCAATAACTAATGTTGTAGTTTTTTAAATTGTGTTTCTAGTTAAAATGTACATTTCGTAGCAAAAAGACAGTTTTGCAATGGCATTTCAGGGTTTTCCCGTTTTGGGAACGATACCGACGCGCTTTTGATAAAACTATCGTTAGCTGTTATATAGAGTTTCTGAAACTCTATCTAACAGATAACGATAGTTTCAAAACTCTGTATAACAGTTAACGATAGTTTCAAAACCCTATATAACAGTTAACGATAGTAATATCAATTTGGCGCACCATATGTAGTGCTGTGCATTCTAGTGGGGTGATGGGCACAGGTGGAGGGGGGGGGGGGGGGGGGTGGGGGGTGGGCAGGGAAAGCACCAGCTGTTGAAAAGTTGATCAAAACAGGTGGGGCTGTGTTTTGCTATTGTTTGCGTTATTTTGATTACATTTTGCCTGGTTTAGTGTTGTGATAGAACTAATAGCACATGAGAATGATGGTGGTAGTGGTGTGTTTGTTAAAGTGATAGAATTAATAGTACATGAGAATGATGGTGGTAGTGGTGTGTTTGTTAAAGTGATAGAATTAATAGTACATGAGAATGGTGGTGGTGGTGGTGGTGTGTTTGTTAAAGTGATAGAACTAATAGTACATGAGAATGGTGGTGGTGGTGGTGTGTTTGTTAAAGTGATAGAATTAATAGTACATGAGAATGGTGGTGGTGGTGGTGTGTTTGTTAAAGTGATAGAATTAATAGTACATGAGAATGATGGTGGTAGTGGTGTGTTTGTTAAAGTGATAGAATTAATAGTACATGAGAATGGTGGTGGTGGTGGTGTGTTTGTTAAAGGAGGTGTAAGTGTGCCAGAAAAAAAGACCCAAACATAACACTTATCTGTGAAAGTCCCCCAAAATCAAATTTTTTTCTGATTTTTCACAGAAATGGCATGTAATTCAAGTATATGGAATTGGAAATATTTTCTGCACTAAATCATCATCAATAGACAATGTTGGGAAATAACTCTGTCGGGTTGTATGGATTGTGAAAGAGTGAATGCCCTTGCTTTTGGTGAGACAAAGGAGACGGGCGCAGTGGCGTGGTGGTAAGACGTCGGCCTCCTAATTGGGAGGTCGTGAGTTCGAATCCCGGTCACTGCCGCCTGGTGGGTTAAGAGTGGAGATTTTTCCGATCTCCCATGTCAACTTATGTGCAGACCTGCTAGGGCCTTATCCCCCTTCGTGTGTACACGCAAGCACACGACCAAGTGCGCACGGAAAAGATCCTGTAATCCATGTCAGAGTTTGGTGGGTTATAGAAACACGAAAATACCCAGCATGCCTCCCCCGAAATCGGCGTATGCTGCCTGAATGGCGGGGTAAAAACGGTCATACACGTAAAATTCCACTCGTTCTAAAAACATGAGTGAACGTGGGAGTCTTAGCCCATAAACGAAGAAGAAGAAGAAGTGAGACAAAGGCAAGTCACTAGCGAGGGGTGTGCCAGAAGTGCACGGACAAGGAGCATGTGTAGGAAGCTTGCCTCACCGAAAGCAAGGGTATTCACTCCTTCACACCCCATACAAACCCAACAGAGTTATTTCCCCACATTGTTCTATTGACATAGTTCAAGAAAGACCAGCACGGTGGCCTAGTGGTAAGGCGTCCGCCCCGTGATCGGTAGGTCGTGGGTTCGAACCCCGGCCGGGTCATACCTAAGACTTTAAAATTGGCAATCTAGTGGCTGCTCCGCCTGGCGTCTGGCATTATGGGGTTAGTGCTAGGACTGATTGGTCCGGTGTCAGAATAATGTGACTGGGTGAGACACGAAGCCTGTGCTGCGACTTCTGTCTTGTGTGTGGCGCACGTTATATGTCAAAGCAGCACCGCCCTGATATGGCCCTTCATGGTCGGCTGGGCGTTAAGCAAACAAACAAACAAACAAAAAAAAGTTCAAGAAAACTACACTGGTGTTTTGAGAAAAGTAAATGTTTCTGTGCAGATAGTATAAATCATATTTATACTTGAGTCTTGAGTCGCCTTGTGGTGAGATATGTGCGTCTTATAAATTCTCGTGTTATTATTATTATATTTTTAGACTTCTTCTTCTTCTTCTTCTTCTTCTGTGTTCATGGGCTTAAACTCCCAAGTTCACTCGTGTTTTTTGCACGAGTGGATTTTTACGTGTATGACTGTTTTTACCCCGCCATTTAGGCAGCCATGCATACACGGCTTTCGGAGGAAATTAATTTTTGACTAAAGTTTACCCTCTTCATGATTTCAGAACGGAGATGCCGGCGGTGGATACCAATGGAAGAAGAAATCGACCAGCATCTATATCAACAAGTACGTGATGTATTATTGTGCTGTGCTGGTCTGTGTGTGTGGAGGTTTGTGTGAATAAGTCTAGTGGTGGCGGCACTGTCCATAAAGTGTAGATCCTTGTCACAAGCAGCAGAGTGACATGCACTTACGCTCTAATATATTTATTATTTATCATGTAATCACAATCATTTGAAACCCTCTGTGATGCCGCACGTACTGTTTATACTTATGGCCAAAAGTTTTTATTATCTATACGTTTTAGGATTGTGATGGATGCATTGGTTACTATCTCTTACCAGCAACTCATGTGCGCGAGAGTGTGTGTGCTTGTGTGTGTGTGTTTGTGTGTGTGCAGTATGAATGTGGCGGACGTGCCTGTCTGGAGTACTTTGGGTGTTCTTACTTCGTATGTTTTATTGTTCTTATTTTTGTTTTTTAAGGTTGTTGTCATATGTTGTTTTGGTTGTTTTAAGAGCAGATGAACCAACGGTGTGACAGATGCGTGTGAAGCATGTTTGAATCATGAATGTTCAAATTCTGCGTGGAGTAGCTTATTTGTCTGAAAATACATTTTTTTTCATTTTCCATTACTTTATTGTCCCATCGCTGGGAAATTCGGGTCGCTTCCTCCCAGTGGAAAGCTAGCAGCAACGGAGTCGCGCTACCCAGGTGTCTGCGTGTTTAGGTGTATTCAGCCACCTGCACTTATGGCAGAATGACCAAGATCTTTAACGTGCCATTGTGGTGACACGGGGGTGGGAGATGGATACCGTCTCTGGGTCTGCACATAAAGTTGACCCGTGTCCGTCCCGGCCCGGATTCGAACCAGCGACCTCTCGATCACAAGTCCAGTGCTCTACCACCTGAGCTACACCAAGTTTGTTTGAGAATGCTCCTAGTGCAAGACAGGGGTTCCCAGGTCTGATTACTATACCAGAAATGTGTGGTTCACAGGATTCCTGAAAAATAAATCATTCCTCCATCCAGGACGCTCAAGAAATATCAGAAGCGCGGGGGCTCGGAGCGACTGCGGCAAACCATCAAGTCCCTGTACCGCCGGCGAGGGAGGGGGGTGGGTGGCCTGCAGGAGTGGGTGTGCACCCACTGCAACCTGACCTTCGACAACCCCAGTGTCCTTAACCTTCACACGCTGACGCACGCCGCAGAAGACGTGGGCTTGGACGAGGTACAGAAACTGGCTGGCGGCAATTCTGGGGAGGCTGGGGAACCGGGTGCCAATGGAAATGGCGCTTCTGAGTTTGCAGGTAAGGGGTGATATCTTGTGTGTGTCTTTTGTGGGTTTGGTGTTATGTTTGACTGTTTGGTTGGGGTTGGTTGTTTTGGTTGTGTTTGGTATACTTGGTACCATCTCTGGTCTCTCTGGCCTCTCTGGTCTCTCTGGCCTCTCTGGTTTGTGTGTGTGTGTGAGTGTGTGTTGTCAATGTCAGTGTATATTTCTGTGCCTCTCTGTATATCTGTGCATTTGACCCTGTGTGTGTGCGTGTGTGTGAGTGTGTGTGTTGTCAGTGTATATATGTCTGTGCCTCTCGGTATATCTGTGCATTTGACCCTGTGCGTGTGTGTGAGTGTGTGTGTTGTCAGTGTATTTTTCTGTGCCTCTCTGAATGTCTGTGCATTTGACCCTGTGCGTGTGTGTGTGAGTGTGTGTTGTCAGTGTATATTTCTGTGCCTCTCTGTATATCTGTGCATTTGACCCTGTGCGTGTGTGTGAGTGTCTGTGTTGTCAGTGTATATTTCTGTGCCTCTCTGTATATCTGTGCATTTGACCCTGTGCGTGTGTGTGAGTGTCTGTGTTGTCAGTGTATATTTCTGTGCCTCTCTGTATATCTGTGCATTTGACCCTGTGCGTGTGTGTGAGTGTCTGTGTTGTCAGTGTATATTTCTGTGCCTCTCTGTATATCTGTGCATTTGACCCTGTGCGTGTGTGTGAGTGTCTGTGTTGTCAGTGTATATTTCTGTGCCTCTCTGTATATCTGTGCATTTGACCCTGTGCGTGTGTGTGAGTGTGTGTGTTGTCAGTGTATTTTTCTGTGCCTCTCTGAATGTCTGTGCATTTGACCCTGTATGTGTGTATTTATGTGTGTGTGTGTGTGTGTGCATGTGTATTTAGGTGTGTGTATGTGTGTGTGTGTGTGTGTGTGTGTGTGTGTGTGTGTGTGTTTGCTTGCTTGTTTGCTTGCTTGTGTGTGTGTGAATGTGTGCGTGTGTGTCTCTGTGTATTTATGTGTGTTTGTGTGTGTCTCTGTGTATTTATGTGTGTTTGTGTGTGTGTGTCAGCTTGCTTGCTTGGGTGTGTGTGTATGGGTGCGTGCATGTGTGTGTGTGTGTGTAAGTGATTCTCTATATGTGTTTCTGTTTGTGGAAAACTTGTCTCACACTCCAATCCTCCATGTGTACCGTTGCAGGAGAAGAGATATCTCAGATGGTGAGACTGGTGGAGGGCGACAACAACACGGTAACCTTGGAGACATGCCTGGTGTGCCCCATGTGTCACGTGCAGTTTGACGACAAGCGAGCGCTCATCGAGCACGCCGCAGAGCACGCCAAGGCCCCGCGCCCTGACCGTCCCTTCAAGTGCCACATGTGTTGGAAGGTAAGGCATGTGAAAGGATCTGGAACGGTATTGATAAGTATTGGACAATCTGAAGGGTTGATAGCGGCTATCACCTTTTTAGCTAAAGGGGTCTAAAATCCGAGTTCACTGCCAAATTCACGTCCTGAAGTAGGCTATCAAGGTTGTTGCCTCGCTTCTTGCTTTGTAAGGATGCACATTTATATCCTTTCAAAGGAAATCATAACCACTTGACGGTTCCCTACCATCTGAGAGGACCGGCACGGTTGGCCTAGTGGTAAGGCGTCCGCCCCGTGATCGGGAGATCGTGGGTTCGAACCCCGGCCGGGTCATACCTAAGACTTTAAAATTGGCAATCTAGTGGCTGCTCCGCCTGGCGTCTGGCATTATGGGGTTAGTGCTAGGACTGGTTGGTCCGGTGTCAGAATAATGTGACTGGGTGAGACATGAAGCCTGTGCTGCGACTTCTGTCTTGTGTGTGGCGCACGTTATATGTCAAAGCAACACCGCCCTGATATGGCCCTTCGTGGTCGGCTGGGCGTTAAGCAAACAAACAAACAAACAAACCATCTGAGAGATGCACGGTCAGCGAGGCACCCCATTGCATAAGACCACATGCGGACACAGCCATCCACACCGGGACATCAAAAGAATAACGGTGGTCTCACACAGCCAGCGATTGTAGCGGCAAGAGGGCGGTCCGTTAACTTTACCGCCGTCACGTGACTGGTGGGTCACGCAGCCAGCGATGGTAGCGACAAGAGGGCGGTCCGTTAACTTTACCGCCGTCACGTGACTGGTGGGTCACGCAGCCAGCGATGGTAGCGGCAAGAGGGCGGTCCGTTAACTCTACCGCCATCACGTGACTGGTGGGTCGAGACTGGGTTTCAAGAAAGGCATTTCGGGCGACTTACAGCTCAAACAGCGCCACCATGCGGTCAGGTGCTGCTAAAAACGTGTCCTGAATATGGGTCCTGGGTTTGAATCACAGCTGGGGGCGGGGATGTAGTTCAGTCGGTAGCGCGCTGGATTTGTATCCAGTTGGCCGCTGTCAGCGTGAGTTCGTCCCCACGTTCGGCGAGAGATTTATTTCTCAGAGTCAACTTTGTGTGCAGACTCTCCTCGGTGTCCGAACACCCCCGTGTGTACACGCAAGCACAAGACCAAGTGCGCACGAAAAAGATCCTTTAATCCATGTCAGAGTTCGGTGGGTTATAGAAACACAAAAATACCCAGCATGCTTCCTCCGAAAACGGCGTATGGCTGCCTAAATGGCGGGGTAAAAAACGGTCATACACGTAAAATTCCACTCGTGCAAAAAACACGAGTGTACGTGGGAGTTTCAGCCCACGAACGCAGAAGAAGAAGAAGAAGAATCACAGCTGATTCTCCCACACCTGCTAGTGTCTTTGTGCTGGGGATGTGTTGAGATTCTCCCACACCTGCTAGTGTCTTAGTGCTGGGGATGTGTTGAGATTCTCCCACACCTGCTAGTGTCTTTGTGCTGGGGATGTGTTGAGATTCTCCCACACCTGCTAGTGTCTCTGTGCTGGGGATGCCGTTTTCAGTGAAGCACCTGAAGGTGTGTCTGCTGGCAGTTTGCGGAACTATTCAAATTTAAAGAGATACTGTCAGTGTCCTTGGGAAGGTTTCGGGTTCGAATCCCGGCTGTGCCTTGTGGGATAAGGGTGAAGATTTTTTCGATCTCCCAGGTGAACTTCTGTACAGACCTGCTAGTGGCTTATCTCCCTTTGTGTGTACACTACAGTAAAAGCAAGCACAAGACAAAGTGCGCACTGAAAAGATCCTGTCAACCATGTCACAGTTCGATGAGTTACAAATGTACGAAAATACTCCGCACGTATCTCCTCAATATGGAAAATGACTGGCTTAATGGCAGGGGAAATAACATCACACACTTAAAAGCCTGTTGGCAGGGGAGATAACGTCACACAAGCCTGTTGGCAGGGGAGATAACGTCACACAAGCCTGTCCAAGCAAAACACAAGGTGTTTGTTGAAGGTGCATCTCAGTAACGCAGATGAATACGCAACAGAGGTTATGAACAAACATCTAAAAATGGAGGGTGCTAGAAGGAGGAGGGGGGGAGGGGGATGGGTGGGGGGCCTGCAGGGTGGTGGGGGGCCTGCAGGGTGGTGGGGGGCCTGCAGGGTGGTGGGGGGCCTGCAGGGTGGTGGGGGGCCTGCAGGGTGGTGGGGGGCCTGCAGGGTGGTGGGGGGCCTGCAGGGTGGTGGGGGGCCTGCAGGGTCGTGGGGGACCTGCAGGGTCGTGGGGGGCCTGCAGGGTCATGGGGGGCCTGCAGGGTGGTGGGGGGCCTGCAGGGTCGTGGGGGGCCTGCAGGGTCGTGGGGGGCCTGCAGGGTCGTGGGGGACCTGCAGGGTCGTGGGGGACCTGCAGGGTCGTGGGGGGCCTGCAGGGTCGGCTTGGTCTTAAAAGGGAGGCGCGAAGGGGGATCTTAAAAGGTTTTTTTTTGCTGTTGCACAGACAATAAAGGTATTTGTATTTGACGGTGTGTGTTTATAGGACTGTTGACTGTGTGTTCAGGCGTTCCAGAGCAAGGAGAAGCTCCAGAAACACTTGCTGTGTCACGGGGAGGAGGAGAGCAAGCCGCTGGCCTGCGAGTTCTGCAACAAGCGCTTCATGAACAACTCGGCCCTGGCCTGCCACCTCAAGACGCACAGCGAGAAGAAGTACTACCAGTGTCCTCTGTGTAATGAAGGTAGGCAGCACTCTGTATGGTTCGTGTGGTGTCAAAAGAAAAATGTCCATGTTCATGCAAAATAAAAATGGACATTCAAGTTTTTTTCATCTCTTCTTATCTTATCCTATCTTGTCTTCTCTTCTCTTATCTTGTCTTTGTCTTCGTCTTTGCTGTTTGTGCAAAGTGTGGAGCCTCAGTCCCAAAGAGAGTGTCTCACACAGCATTGAGGATGGCTTTGGGCGGGGATGTAGCTCAGTCGGTAGCGCGCTGGATTTGTATCCAGTTGGCCGCTGTCAGCGTGAGTTCGTCCCCACGTTCGGCGAGAGATTTATTTGTCAGAGTCAACTTTGTGTGCAGGCTCTCCTCGGTGTCTGAACACCTCCGTGTGTACACGCAAGCACAAGACCAAGTGCGCACGAAAAAGATCCTGTAATCCATGTCAGAGTTCGGTGGGTTATAGAAACACGAAAATACCCAGCATGCTTCCTCCGAAAACGGCGTATGGCTGCCTAAATGGCGGGGTAAAAAACGGTCATACACGTAAAATTCCACTCGTTCAAAAAACACGAGTGTACGTGGGAGTTTCAGCCCACGAACACAGAAGAAGAAGAAGAAGAGGATGGCTTTGCTGGAGTTGGTCTGAGCCCTCGCTTTGAATAATGTCGCTCAGACTTGCTGAGGCCTTAGGTGTAGGCATCCTGTAATAATTTTTTTTGTTTTTTAAATAAAATGCCAAGAAAGCAGGGTTGAAGCAACCTGCATTCAACTGAGGTCCAAAAAAAACATGAAAAGTTTACGGCTTCCTTATTGTGTCATGAAGGCGTGTCATGTGTCATGAAGGCGTGTCACAGTTTGCAAGGTTCAAGCTCACACTTGTCAGTCGTACCAATGGTCACGCTAGTAACACACTGCTATTCCTTTTACAACTGAGAATGCTGATGCTCACAGAAATTGCCTCCCCTGTCACGCCAACCTGTCAAACCAACAAGGCGACTGCTTTATATGCATGGGTGCAACTCTGCCGGCTACACGCCGGCAGCCGGTTTTTGGTTTCATCGGCTGCCGATGTTTTTCTTCCAGGAGAGGGTTTTTTTGGCATTTTAAATACTAAAAAAGCTGGACCCCAACTTTTGCCGGTTTTTGGAATTTTCCAGGTTGTACCCATGTGAGGACAAAATCTTTCCCATGAAATAGCATGTGGTAGGTATGACCACATTGGACATTTCATTGCACATTTGGCAAACACAACAGTTGGTAGAGCACTGGACTTGTGATCGGAAGGTCGCAGGTTCGAATTCGGGCCGGGACGGACACGGGTCAACTTTATGTGCAGACCCAGAGACGGAAGCCATGTCCCACCCCCGTGTCATCACAATGGCACGTAAAAGACCTTGGTCATTCTGCCATAAGTGCAGGTGGCTGAATACACCAAAACACGCAGACACCTGGGTAGCGCGACTCCGTTGCTGCTAGCTTTCCACTGGGAGGAAGCGACCCGAATTTCCCAGCGATGGGACAATAAAGTAATGAAAATGAAAATGAAAATGAAATGAAATGGTGTTAAGGCTGCTTCATTGATGGATTACTCATTGGGGAGATAGCTCAGTCGGTAACAGATAGCTCAGTCGGTAGCAGATAGCTCAGTCAGTAGCAGATAGCTCAGTCGGTAGCAGATAGCTCAGTCAGTAGCAGATAGCTCAGTCGGTAGCAGATAGCTCAGTCGGTAGCAGATAGCTCAGTTGGTAGCAGATAGCTCAGTTGGTAGCAGATAGCTCAGTCGGTAGCAGATAGCTCAGTCGGTAGCAGATAGCTCAGTCGGTAGCAGATAGCTCAGTCGGTAGCAGATAGCTCAGTCAGTAGCAGATAGCTCAGTCGGTAGCAGATAGCTCAGTTGGTAGCAGATAGCTCAGTCGGTAGCAGATAGCTCAGTTGGTAGCAGATAGCTCAGTCGGTAGCAGATAGCTCAGTCGGTAGCAGATAGCTCAGTCAGTAGCAGATAGCTCAGTCGGTAGCAGATAGCTCAGTCGGTAGCAGATAGCTCAGTCAGTAGCAGATAGCTCAGTCGGTAGCAGATAGCTCAGTCAGTAGCAGATAGCTCAGTCGGTAGCAGATAGCTCAGTCAGTAGCAGATAGCTCAGTTGGTAGCAGATAGCTCAGTTGGTAGCAGCGCTGGCTTTGAAACCTGTTTGTCGCTTCAGCGCGGGATTTATTTCCCAGGGTCAACTTAGCGCAGACTCTCCTGGGTGTCTGAACACCCCTGTATGCACACAAACATAAGATAAAAATCCCAAGTTCACAGTGAAAGTCGCAAGGCTTGGAAACATGAACACACACATGCAGGGAAAACAAAGCAAACAAGGGCAGCGCCATTCTGTATCAGTGTATGGCTGCTCTCTTTCTCCAGTGAGAAAGGTTCCATGAGGGTAATCTTACAGGACTAGATGATACCTTATCTAGGGATGGCTAAATTGTCCACCCGATCGCCGGCCAGGGGCGAGTAAAAAAAAACCGCCGAGCTAGTAGAAACCGCCTGGCAACTCGCCCGGTTGGCCAGTGAAAATTCTGGTCAAATGCAACACTTTTGGTTGCAATATCAAGTTTCAAATCAGATGCAGCAACTTTCATATGTACCAGGCCAGTGACATTTCTGTCGGGCTAGGGACTTTCTTGCAGTTACTCGTCCAGCTGGCGAGTTAAAATGTTGTGATTTGGCCATCCTTGCTTATCCATATTCACTGTGTTCCAGGGTACGACCACATCAGTGCATTAAAGGAGCACGTGACGCAACACGCGGACGCCAACGGTCACTTCACGTGTGACTACTGCAACAAGTCCTTTGAGGACTACCACTGCATCCGCAAACACATGAAGAGCTTCCACTCCGACAAGCAATACACCTGCAACCAGTGCAACAGGGTGGGTACCTTTCTAGAGTGTTGCTGGGACAATTACAGGATTCTCTTTGTCCTTCTTCTGCATGGAAAGCTTGCATTTATGTTGGAATTTCTTAGGAGTGGACTTTCTGTATTTGGGTCACTACTGTCCCATAGGGAAGGGGGTGACCTACTTCAAGAAAGGAATAGAACCATATTTTTCATCAAACCACACACGTAGTGGGATAAGGCACTATCAGGTCTTGGGGTCCTGATTTGGCCTATATGGTCCGCTGGACCCAAAAAGCAACAACTAACTAACTATCAGGTCTGCACATAAGTTGACCTGGGAGATCGGACAAATCTCCACCCTTAACCCACCAGCTGCGGCTGGGATTTGAATGAGAACCTTCCTCACGGAAGGCCAACATGTTAACCACTGGGCCATTGCGCCTGTCTAGCCTTGCCATGTTGACTGTGTGCAGGTGTTTTCTCGCCCCGACAAGTTGAAGCTGCACATGCTGCGCCACACGTCACACCGAGAGTTCATGTGCGAGACATGCGGGCGCCAGTTCAAGCGTAAAGACAAACTGAAGGAACACATCAAGAGAATGCACGCCGGTGACAAGGAGCCCAGAGTCGTCACACGGCCGCACAAAGAGAGCTCCAAGAAGTTTATACCCAGGGTGAGCTGACAGTGTAGACAGTGTGTGTGTCCTAAGGCAACCCTTAATTGAGCCTGAAGTTGACTTCACCAAGACTTTGCAGGATTATTTCATTTTTCATTTCATTTTCATTTTCATTTTTCATTACTTTATTGTCCCATCGCTGGGAAATTCGGGTCGCTTCCTCCCAGTGGAAAGCTAGCAGCAACGGAGTCGCGCTACCCAGGTGTTTGCGTGTTTAGGTGTATTCAACCACCTGCACTTATGGCAGAATGACCAAGGTCTTTTACGTGCCATTGTGATGACACGGGGGTGGGACATGGCTTCCGTCTCTGGGTCTGCACATAAAGTTGACCCGTGTCCGTCCCGGCCCGAATTCGAACCTGCGACCTTCCGATCACAAGTCCAGTGCTCTACCAACTGAGCTACCGGGCTCCAACAGTAACCAGTTTCCCGAAGCAGATGATTAGTGTTTGTAGTGGGATGGGGGTGGGAGTGAAAGAGTACGAGATGCCGAAGCAGATGATTAGTGTTTGTAGTGGGATGGGGGTGGGAGTGACCCAGTTAGCATGCTAACGTTAAATTAACGTTAAATTAACGTTAGCGGTAAACGTTAATTTAACGTTTACCGCTAACGTTAATTTAACGTTAATTTGCTCATGTGATAAAACGTTAAATTAACGTTAACATTTAACGTTAATCTAACGTTAATTTAACGTTAATCTAACCATAATATAACGTTAAAATTAACGTTAATTTAACGTTTTTGCAAACATAAAAATAACCAAAATAAAACCAAAATAAAACCATAATATAACGGTTAGATTAACGTTATTTTAACGTTTTTTAAACGTTTATTGCTAACGTAAAAATAACCAAAATAAAACCAAAAAGAAACGTTTTATTAACGTTTATTTAACGTTTTTTTAACGTTTTTTGCTAACATAAAAATAACCAAAATAAAACGTTTTATTAACGTTTATTTAACGTTTTTTTAACGTTAGCATGCAAACATAAAATTAACCAAAACAAAACCATAATCAAACGTTCTCATGCAAACGTTAAATTAACGTTCACATGCAAACGTTAAATTAACGTTCACATGCAAACGTTAAATTAACGTTAACATGCAAACGTTAAATTTACGTTCTCCTGAAAACATTAAAATAACATTTGCAAATACAAATTTGAATTAATGCACAGAAAATTCAAGATCACAAATTTTATTTCAAATTTAAATTGTTGAGGTCTTTACCAATTCAATAAGTGAATACTAATTTGATAACAGTAACACTTTTAAAATGTTGAACAATGCATACTAAATTCCTTCAATTGCTAAAACATGAAAATGTGAACTAAAAAAATATTACAACACATTTTTCAGTCTCAGTAAAATACCACAGCATAGTATTATCAATCGGGCAGACAAAAATTATGTGTGGACTTAATCTCATTGAAGCAACGCTACATTGACTAGTTTGAACTTGATAAAAAAAATCATCAGAAGGCGATAACAGGATCAGCAATTAAGAATTTCAATCACAATGCGATGGTATGGGTTCATCAAGGTAAATACCATAGGGCTGTGCAAACTCATTATCGACAGCGATCACTGTTAATGACAAAATCAGAGATGAAAACAATACAAAGTATTTGCACAATCAGTAATACAAGCAAGTCAGTAGCACAAAATATGAGAAACAAAGGGATGTAAGCGCTTTTAATGCATACACGTGTGACAAGCATGTAAAGTCTCTTGTTCATTCCAAAGCGTGTTATTCTCACAGGTGCCAAGAAAATTGCTTCCACATAATCTCACTTACTCTTGTTGCACATGTCATAATAGCAGAGCAATTACTTCCCTTTGTTTCTCAGATCTTAAAAAAGCGCTCTGCTTCATTTCATTAAGATTCTTGCTATCACAAAAGATATTAACATATTTTGTGGAGTAGCTAGATGAAAAACAATCATCGATGAATAAAAATTAACAAGCAGCAAGACTGCATGTTTTCTGCACCACTTTGCCAAACATGTGTGTGCACAGTGAATATTTGTTTATGAACTGTTGGTGTTAGTCCTGAATGATGGCACCCATGTAAATGAGGCTTGATGCCGGGCTGCTTTGCAAACACAGCATTCAGAAGCTGTGGGTCAGCAAAGGTGTTGAATCTTGTTAATGAGATGGCGCGCAATGATGTCCTGTAGCACTAGCAGCTGCCTGCACTCGCTCTTTGACGCTGGTCAAACTTCTGGTCGTAGGTGAAGTCCACCTCACAGAATATGATGATGGTAATGGTGAGGGAGTTCAACTTAACATTGTGTGAACTATATGGCCAGGCCCAGCTCCCTGACTTTGAAGTGATCATAATCTTATGCAGGATACCAACCTGGGATAGAGAAGGAAAAATGGTTCTTAGTCAATGGCTGGGATTACAAACTAAATCACACACACACACACACACACACACACACACACACACACACAGACACATACACTTACAAACACACATACACACACATTAGCAGTAACAAACACATACAATACATGTACTAAGAAACACACCCATGTATACACACATACACACACACACACAGACACGCATACACACACACACACAGGCGCAAGTCCACATATATGCAAAATCAAAAGTCTCAGCCCAATTTGTAACAAGAGAGAAAGAGAGAGAGAGAGTGTGTGTGTGTGTGTGTGTGTGTGTGTGTGTGTGTGTGTGTATGTTGCAAGCATTACACAACTGATATTGAAATTAAGCACCACAGGAAAAAACAAGTCGCGTAAGGCGAAAATACATTTAGTCAAGTAGCTGTCGAACTCACAGAATGAAACTGAACGCAACGCAACGCAGCAAGACCGTATACTCGTAGCATCGTCAGTCCACCGCTCACGGCAAAGGCAGTGAAATTGACAAGAAGAGCGGTTTAGTAGTTGCGCTGAGGAGGATAGCACGCTTTTCTTTACCTCTCTTCGTTTTAAATTTCTGAGCGTGTTTTTAATCCAAACATATCATATCTATATATTTTTGGAATCAGGAACCGACAAGGAATAAGATGAAAGTGTTTTTAAATTGATTTCAAAAATTTAATTTTCATATTAATTGTTATATATATTTAATTTTCAGAGCTTGTTTTTAATCCAAATATAACATATTTATATGTCTTTGGAATCAGCAAATGTTGGAGAATAAGATGAACGTAAATTTGGATCGTTTTATAAAAAAAAAAATTTTTGTACAATTTTCAGATTTTTAATGACCAAAGTCATTAATTAATTTTTAAGCCACCAAGCTGAAATGCAATACCGAAGTCCGGGCTTCGTCGAATATTACTTGACAAAAATGTCAATCAATTTGATTCAAAAATGAGGGCGTGACAGTGCCGCCTCAACTTTCACGAAAAGCCGGATATGACGTCATCAAAGACATTTATCCAAAAAAATGAAAAAAAACGTATGGGGATATCATTCCCAGGAACTCTCATGTCAAATTTCATAAAGATCGGTCCAGTAGTTTAGTCTGAATCGCTCTACACACACACACACAGACAGACACACACACACATACACCACGACCCTCGTCTCGATTCCCCCCTCTATATTAAAACATTTAGTCAAAACTTGACTAAATGTAAAAAAGACGACACTGAGTTAAACAATTCACTTACTGGTCAACAGTGTGAACTTTCAGCACAGACAATGGAAACTTCGATGTTTTTTCCCCCTTCTGATTGAATGACTTTGGTACAATCATCTGTCATCAATGAACTCATCATTCTTCCCACCAGTCCAGACACCTTCCCACCAATTGTAGACTTGTTTGTTATCTGAGCGAATAAAAGTCAATATAAATACATGTCATGTGCACAGGAATGAGAACAAGGATTCTCAGTTAGGCAAAAAAAAAAAATAGGTGTGGTTACGGTAACATAGCCAAAATAAAATAGGGTAGGAAGGTAGGCAATCACTTTTTTTTTTTTTAACTTTTTTTCTAACGTGTACAAATTAAACCTAGTTGACAGGGAAATAAGTGTGCGACTCGGGCGCTTTCGCTTTCATTGTGTTTTCTGCACTCGTTTATTTGGTTTTTTTGGGTTGTTTTTTGACAAATGTAATAAAAAGTTATAGGGTCGGCCCAAAAAAATAGGGTAGGTCGGGTTACCGTAACCACACCTTTTTTTTTTTTAGGCCTTATCACAAAAACAAAAACAAACAAGCACAGAATGACAACATGTTTTCCTAAATGTTATTAAACTTAAAGACAGAAAAGTTCATCATACCAGTCCATCACTGAAACAGAAACGGTTGATATATGAATTTATATGAGTGAGTGTGTGTGGGTGGGTTGTGGGTCTGTTGCAAGCAATAATTATACATGTACCAAATTGTACTCACTGTTTTCAAAGCTGATAATTGTAAACCTTGATGGGTTGTCCCCTTCCAACTGCATGCTTTGGTACAGCCATCCTTCAGACTGTGGCCCCCTCCCATTGCCCCCTCTCTCTCTCCGATTGTAGACAGGATTTTTTTCATCTGAAAGAAATAATGTCCAATTAATACGAATTTGCACAAAGGACTGGAAACAGAATTGAAAGTAATTCTGATTTAACCAACAAATTTACAAAAGCACATTGATAGATTATTTTCCCTAATATGTTCCAACAGACAGTTGAGTAATTACAGGTCACCAGAAAGGTCCACCACTGAAACAGGTACAGTTCAAATTGGAGTTTGTGTGTGTATGTAATGTATATACATGTGGAAAGGGGGGTGGGATGGGGGATGCGTGTGTACATGTGTGTGTGTGTGTTTTGCAAGCATTACACAACTGATTATATAATAATTACACAACAAATTGTTCTGTCAGTTACATTGAAAACTCATTTAAAAAACCCACTTACTGTTTTCCAATGCAAACCTTCAGCTTGTTGAAGAATGGAAATTGGTTTTGCCTTTTCCCATCCAAATGCGATGAACGGCCATGCCATCAATCAGCTCACTTTTCTTTTGACCAGTTAAGGCACCTCCCCACCAAATGCAGACAGTTTTTTTGTGGTATAAATCTGAAAGAATAAAAGCTATTTATTTATATGCACAACAGAATCATAAAATTAAAAGGATTCTTAGTTAAAATCACAATTTCAGGCAACAACAACAATAAAGAAAAACAGCAAACACCTAAACACACACACGGTGACACACACACAGTGACACACACACACACACCTAAGAAACAAAGCAAACTTTTTAGTCTCATCAGTCATGTATTCCAAGAGATAAAAAATACATCTGATCTAGTCTCAATAATTAGCAAATCTATCTTCCAAGTTCCATAGGCAATACGAATACTCACTCAAAGTTTGTAAAAATCTTGAAACCAGTCCAGTTATGTCTTGCGCCTTCGGTCTTAGTATTGGACTGTCCAGTCTGGTTCGTTTCTGTTGGTGTATCATAGTGCTCTTGCAAAGTTCTGCCAGTGCCAGTTTCCAATCTTCCTCATCAGCACAACTTGCCGTTACGTCCTTCGATAACTAGAAACGAAAATTCTGAGTGACCTCCCTTGATCGCCAAGGGACATTACTCTCAGTCTCAAACTTTTCACTGTGGAACTGGAATCGAAATTAAAAAAAGTTTCTGTAACAGTTTTTAACACGCTAGCAACTTCAAAGTCAGTGTGACTGCTGATACATGTATAAGATAACATGCTACACTTCAGCATATCAGGAATACACACTACAGATCTTGTGACGCTGAGGCGAATGGCAAATGGAACTTTCAGCACTGAAGAAATTCAGGTAATGTTGATTGTTGTGATTCATAGTTCACGATCCGTTGGCATTGTGATTGTTGATTTATTTTTCATACGAGTCACAAATATCAAAGCAATATCATGCATAACGATTGGAAAGGTGGATTTCTCTCTCTTTCTTTCCTGCCTTCTGTCTCTTTCTTTCTCTGTTTCAGTCTCTCTCTGTGTCTTTCTGTCTCTAGACTCTCTGTTACTGAGCTTACTCTCTCTCTCTCTCTCTGAGTCTCTCTCTCTCTCTCTCTCTCTCTCTCTCTCTCTCTCTCTCTCTCTCTCTCTCTCTCTCTCTCTCTCTCTCTCTCTCTCTCTCTCTCAATCTGATACTTTCTCTCTCTCTCAATCTGATACTTTCCACACATGTGCACCCAGGGCACTTACTGTTCAATCTTACAGCTTCAGGTCAAATGCATTACTGTACAGTAAATTTATAAGAGATCTCAGGAGAGGCATGGGGAGTAATTTTCGAAAATGATCTATTCAAAGACACTTAAAACAAGGTTTGAATGACAACTGCTCTCTCCCTCCCCCCCCCCCCCCCCCCCCCCCCCATTCCCACTCTCTATCTCTCTGTCTTCATTAACAAGTAAAGATTTGAGTGTGTTTAGACTATTGTAATTAATGCAATTCACACATCAATGCTTTCATTGCAGGGTGGGAGGAATTACCATGAGGATGGAACAGAAAGCATTCACAGGGATGTAAACTACAAGGTACAACCCCGACATTCTGGCTGTTGAGGCCAAGTAAGTGTGTGTCACTGTGTGTGTCACTGTGTGTGTGTGTGTGTGTGTGTGTGTTTGCAGGTAAAATCCTTGTTTAGGCCCAAAAAAAAAATTGTCTGTTTAGGGTAACCCGACCGACCCTATCGATTTGGCGCCGACCCAAAAACTTTTTTTTTATTTAAAAAAAAAAAAAAAAAAAGAGGTAAAAAGAGGTAAAAATGCTAAAAAGAGACATTTGGCGTTTCTTTCTCTCCCTTTCTCTCTGTTTTATTTATACGTTAGTTTTGAAACATGTATTCATCAAATATAAGAAGTGAATGTTCAGCCAACATAGCATTTACACACACACACACACACACACACACACAAAAAAAAAAATTTACCTACCTACCGACCCTACTTTTTTTAGTCATGTTACCCTAAACAGACAATTTTTTTTTGGCCTTAACGCTAAGATGAATGTTCCAGCAGTCATATTATTATATAACAGAAAATCATATTTGAGAGAAGGCAGTGTTATTGTCAGGCCTCAGCATAGGGTCATTGATACATGTAATTCTTGGCTGGTCGGCCATCACATCATTTCGACATGTAGGAGGTCTTCTGACAGAACAATTTGTTGTAGCTGGGACATCTTTACCTATACATATTTTTAGTCAAGGTCCAACTGACATTCCATTGTCTGGGGAACATTTTTGGGAAGGTGTTCTGTGTGTGTGTAGGTGGGGTGGGGGTGGACGGGTGGGTAGGGCTGTTGTCCGTGCCAGGCAGCATTGACATAGAGCATTTCATTCAAACACAGAATGATGCTATCAAAGTTAGCAAATTCACAGAAGTAAATTCAACAATATTGGCATAATGATAATGCAAAGACAATTTAAACCTTATTTACCTTCAGTTCTATGTTCAGCAAAGAACACCAACAAAGAAGACATAATTATAGTGTTTACACTGAAGTTCTCAAATAACACTGAATTCTTTATGTTTTAAGATTGTTGCATTCTTTGTCTTTGCAGGTGTCATAGCATGTGGAGCAGATCTTCAAAGTCGCCTATTGCAGACATGTCATCGTCTGCACTGGTTGTATCAACAACTTTTTCCATGGCTACTGCTGCAGATTTAACAAATATATCGTCTGCTGCAAATTCAACAACTTCTGTGTCTGTTGCTGCTGCAAACTTAACAACTTCTGTGTCTGCTCCTGCTTAAAATTCAACAATTCTTGTTGACTGGTGCTGCTGCAAAGTGAATGACTTCTTTGTTTGCTGCTGTAGATTTAACAAGTATATCGTCTGCTGCAAATTCAACAACTTTTTTGTCTGCTGCTGCTCCTGCTGCAAACTTAACAACTTCTGTGTCTGCTCCTGCTTAAAATTCAACAATTCTTGTTGTCTGGAGCTGCTGCAAAGTGAATGACTTCTTTGTGTGCTGCTGCAGATTTAACAAATATATATCGTCTGCTGTAAATTCAACAACTTCTTTGTCTGCTGCAGATACTACACATTCAACAACTTCTGTGTCTGCTCCTGCTTCAAATTCAACAATTCTTTTTATCTGCTGCTGCAAAGTGAGCGACTTCTTCCTCTGCTGGTGGTGTTGCAAATAACCTCATATTTCCTTGTCTCTTGTGGCATCATTTTGGATGTATAATATATATATCTGCAAAGAACTTTTTAAACCCAAAAGATGGAATAGAATTGGTAAATTTCTAGGTACAGAACCTAAAAGTGTGGTATATATATCCAAACTCACTTCTAGAAACTTTAGAACTGATTCAACTTTTGACATTTTTATCGTGGTTTTATTTTTTATTTTTTATTTTGTGGAAATATCAAGGAATGATGAATAAATGTTTACAACATATTGTCAAAACATGTTTCTAATGGTTTTATTTATTTTTCTTGTTTTGTTTTATGTTAGCATGTACACTCTTTGGCTCAAAATATGAGACCTGGCCAGTACCATCCTTGCAATGAGACAGAGATAAAAAAAATAAAAAATCAACAGCCTGCATGCTCTCCGGATTAAGTAATACAACAAGATCATATAGCGTTAGCTGCAAAGTTAACCGTTCTCACCAAAAACCTTTTTCAAACTTTGATTTGACTTTACATGTTGGTGTTTGCTTGTCTTTTTTTAACATGGTTTTAGCTACATATATAACACTACAACAACAGCAGACAGAAAAGACTATGGGAAATGCATCTTCAAATAAGAAAAAAATTTAAAAAGCAAAATAAAAAATTAAATAAAATTATTTTCCTTATGATTCGTTTGATTATGTTTTTTGGGGGGTTCTTTTTATATTTAGTCAAGTTTTGACTAAATATTTTAACATCGAGGGGGAATCGAAACGAGGGTCGTGGTGTATGTGCGTGTGTGTGTGTGTCTGTGTGTGTGTGTGTGTAGAGCGATTCAGACTAAACTACTGGACCGATCTTTATGAAATTTGACATGAGAGTTCCTGGGTATGAAATCCCCATACGTTTTTTTCATTTTTTTGATAAATGTCTTTGATGACGTCATATCCGGCTTTTCGTGAAAGTTGAGGCGGCACTGTCACGCCCTCATTTTTCAACCAAATTGGTTCAAATTTTGGTCAAGTATTCTTCGACGAAGCCCGGGGTTCGGTATTGCATTTCAGCTTGGTGGCTTAAAAATTAATTAATGACTTTGGTCATTAAAAATCGGAAAATTGTAAAAAAAAATAAAAATTTATAAAACGATCCAAATTTACGTTTATCTTATTCTCCATCATTTGCTGATTCCAAAAACATATAAATATGTTATATTCGGATTAAAAACAAGCTCTGAAAATTAAATATATAAAAATTATTATCAAAATTAAATGGTCCAAATCAATTTAAAAACACTTTCATCTTATTCCTTGTCGGTTCCTGATTCCAAAAACATATAGATATGATATGTTTGGATTAAAAACACGCTCAGAAAGTTAAAACAAAGAGAGGTACAGAAAAGCGTGCTATCCTTCTTAGCGCAACTACTACCCCGCTCTTCTTGTCAATTTCACTGCCTTTCCCATGAGCGGTGGACTGACGATGCTACGAGTATACGGTCTTGCTGAAAAATGGCAGCTACTTGACTAAATATTGTATTTTCGCCTTACGCGACTTGTTAATGTTTGCACTCAACGTGAAAAATACGTTCAAACAGCCATTGTATTATACTTTTATTTTGGTCAAATTGATATTAGCGGTAAACGTTAAATTAACGTTAATTTAACGTTATATTATGGTTTTATTTTGGTTGAATTAACGTTAAATGTTAACGTTAATTTAACGTTTATCTTGATGAGCAAACTAACCTAAATCTAACGTTAATTTAAGGTTAGCCATAAAACATGAAATAAACGTTAGCCATAAAACATAAAACTAACGTTAATTTAACGTTACATTATGGTAATTTTTTTTTATTATTTTTTTTTTACAAATACATTTTTTTTAAAACGTTTGTTTTTGATATAATATGTCAATTGTATTTTTTTTACATTTTTATTTTGTTTTTATTTTTTTTTTCAAATTTTCTTGGGTTGCTTGTTATTGTTAATGTCAATGTTACCACCACAACAATAACAACATTTTTTTTTGTTTTTTTTGTTGCTTTTGCTTTGATTTTGAACGATTATGTGTCAACGTTTATTTAACGTTTTTTTAACGTTTCAGTGCAAACTGTTTTTGTTTTTGTTTTCGGGCAAACGTTAGATTAACGTTTGAAATTGGTTTGATTTTGAACGGTTTCGTGCCAACGTTTATTTAACGTTATTTTAACGTTTCAATGCAAACCGTTTTATATTGGTTTTCAGGCAAACGTTAAATTAACGTTTAAAAATGGTTTGATATTGAACGGTTATGTGTAAACGTTTATTTAACGTTATTTTAACGTTTCAATGCAAACCGTTTTATATTGGTTTTCAGGCAAACGTTAAATTAACGTTTAAAAATGGTTTGATATTGAACGGTTATGTGTAAACGTTTATTTAACGTTATTTTAACGTTTCAATGCAAACCGTTTTATATTGGTTTTCAGGCAAACGTTAAATTAACGTTTAAAAAAGGTTTGCCATGAAAACGGTTTGCTTGCTAACGTTAATTTAACGTTAATTTAACGTTTGCTTTAGAACCGTTTTTCTGCTAACGTTAATTTAACGTTAATTTAACGTTTAATGCTAACCGTAAACCAAAATCTAACCATGCAAACGTTAAATTAACGTTAAATTAACGTTAGCATGCTATCAGGGGAAAGAGTACGAGATGCCGAAGCAGATGATTAGTGTTTGTAGTGGGATGGGGGTGGGAGTGAAAGAGTACGAGATGCTGAGAGAGGACACAATAACAACAAACTAGGGTAGGACTGAGACCAGTGCTGCCTCTCTATGCTACACAAGACATCAGCAGAAAAGTCTTTACCCACGATGACTGAGATTGTGTGGATCTTTGTGTAACAGCCTCTTCGTTTTATGTGTGTTATTATCAGCCAAGGTGTAGAAAAGATCGCTATAGATATCGCCATGGTTGCTATCGTCGTCGTACTGGAACTATAGCGTAACTCAATTCTTGGCGATTTTGATGTTTTTGTGCTTTCGACTAAGTAAATCATTCTCCATGAGAAATATTGTCTAAAGTCCAATTGACAATACATGATGGACAATACATGATTAAATTACATATCTTATCCCAACTCACATACAGCAATTTACTTCAGTTTAGTGCTAGGACGCTGAATAGCATCGCCTTGGTAACAAGGGGAGGTCACCCTAAAAAAGAGCTACCTTGACCCCTTAACAGGACAAAGTCACACGTGACTTCCTGACCTTGCCGCCATCTTTGAATCATTCCATCTTCAGCGGTCCGTGTCTACAGACGTGTTTTGATTTTGCTCCGGCTTTCAGCCGGTTTGTCTGACTTCTGCCTTTGTCAGACCCTGCCTTGGTACTTGCACACGGTCCCTCTGCTCCTACTGTGTGTTTGGGTGAGCTTTTTTGTCGTTTGTTATCGTTTTGTGACTTAGGTTTGGTTGAGTACTTAGCTTTGTTTACTTTTTTTCCGTTCGCCATGTCGGATAAGGAAAGATTAAAAATGCTAAGTCAGTGGCCGAGCCTTCTCCCACAAAGAAGCCTTCTCGTAAGTCGTAGGGTCGGCAGGTTAAGCTTTGATTTAAGTCACAGATCCTTGACTAAATCCTCGTTTGATGTTGCGTTAGACTTACCTAATTCTCCGGCTATGCCTAGTTTGCCTTCAGCTGCTTCACCGGTCTTGTCCGGTTCAGGTCCTGTTAGCGAGAAGCAGGATGTTTATGCTATTTTGCACTCCTTGAGTGCTCAGATATCCTCTCTTTCAGCCGAGTTTTCGTCTACCAAGGCTGAGATGTGTCTTTGCCTTCCGGTGTGGGAGGTGTGCGTTCCCTTGCCAGGGTGTGCGTTCCGCCTTCCCTTACGTCCGCTGACGTTCACGCCTCGTTTGATGGCAGCCGTGGTGTTTCCCTGCTGCGTTCCCAGGCCTCTTGGACTGACGACGATCAAGGTATTTATACTTCGCCAGTAACCGGGTTCTCCGGCCAAAACGAAGTGCGTGGTTTGGAGAGAGTAGCCACACCGGTTCGTGTGCGCGAAAGCTTAGGCCCTCGGTCTACGTAGTTCCGATCGAGTGAACTTCTAGATCGAGGGAAAAGCCCAGACACGCGTTCGGTCTCTGACCGAACAGGGGAAGTGCGTCCTCCGACACTCCCTAGAGGAGCGGTTGGTGCGGCAGCACAGCTTTCACAGCTTTCCCCGCTTCCGCCTTACAGGCAGGAAGCAGTCCCTAGAGACGTACCGCTTGGGTATAAAATCCCTCGTGGGCGTCTCTTCCGGGCGACACTTCGTCGGACTATGGTAGTCACGGCGGAAGTGTCTTGCCTGACTTCACGGAAGTGAGGGACTACGAGTCGGATTTTGGCACTTCCGTCCAGGGTGACGAAGATGTCAACTTCCGCATACCGACTAAGCTTCCGCAAGCTCTGGCTTTAGCGGAGGAAGTGGCTTCACGGTATTTTGAGGAGGGGGTGACATTCCCCGCTTCCGCCCTCTGGGCAGGAAAGCAGTCCCTAGGGACACACTGCTTGGGTATCGCATCCCTCGTGTGTCGTCTCTTCTGGGTGACGCTTCGCCTGACTATTGTAGTCAGGGCGGAAGTTCGTTGCCTTGTTGCACGGATGTGCGGGATTATGAGTCGGATTTTGGTGCTTCTGTTCAGGTTGACGAAGATGCCAACTTCCGTGTACTGGTTGAACTTCCGCTAGCACTGGCTTTGGCGGCGGAAGTTACTTCACGGTAGTTCGAGGAGGGTGCGGCAACACTTGTAGGTTTGTTGCCCAACCTCCTTCCGCTTTGGGGGATTCCCGTTCTGCGAAGGACTGGAAACAGCAGTTCCGTTTTCGGAAATTCCCGTTGGTAGCGTTTGAGCTGTCTATGCTACTGACTACTGGGCAGTATGGCGGTGCGTTTCACGCTGTACCGTGGTTAACAGCACAAGGTCTGGCTCCTGATTCAGCGCAGCCTTACCGTGCTTCTTTGTGTTTAGCCTCAGCTTTGCCTGCTGGTTTGGCTAAGAAGTTTACACTGCTGCATAATTCAGTCAATTTGATTGGCTCGTTTGCCTTGCCTCGTTCCACTTTTCCGGAACTTGCAGTCCTTAGGCAAGATGATACAGCAGAGACAGAGTAGTCCCGTTTTCGGAGAATTCTCTTTTGTCTTTGGAGTATCTGGCTTACGCTTGCTTGAGTTATCGTCTCTCTCTGAGACTTTGCAGAGATCTCTGTCGAGATTGATCGCGTCGTCATTAGACTCATTCAGGTTTCGTGACGATGCGGTAGAGAAAGTTGTCACTATTCTGGTAGGGAAGACAGCTACAGTAGAACAGTATGTTATACTGAGTCCTCTTTCTTGTCTCTGGGGGAATAAGCACATGATCTTTTCAAGTTATCCTCTGTTTCGGAAACTTTGCAAGATTTTTTTATAGAGCTCTATCTTCTCTGCTCTTGTTAACTTCGAGTTTCGTCGTGACGCACGGGAGAAGGATGTCATGTCGCTTCTAGCTACTTTGGCTAAAGTCTTTTGAACAGCGGAGCCTCCCAGCGCTTTTCTTGGCACATTGCTTGGCTCAGGTTGCAAACAAGAGGCGGATCTACTCCGCTCTTTGCTTTTTGTGGCTCATCTTCTGGGAGAAGCTGTGATCTGCGTCGGCTGGCCACATTTGGCCTTTATTTAGGCAAGATACGAAGCTAAGCAAACAAACATTGGGTTAAACCCTCTGCCTTAGGCAGCTTCGCGGTGTGTACGCCCATCTTTGGTGCGGCATACCTCTTATTTTTCACCTTCTAGGGTGAAGTTGCTAAGGCCTCAATTTTTGTTTTTTGCCTCTGTGGCGAAAAACAAGGCAAGCTGTTTAAACTATCTCAGCTTTTACGGCTTACGGAATTGCGCTTTCTCATCAGGGTCATAAGCTTTGGTTTCCGACAAGTCGACAGAACATGTCCAAATTTTGGGCTCACATTCTGACTAAATTTTTAGGCTCACTGAGCCATTGCTCGTAACCTCTCAGTCGGAACTTTTCCGGCTAAGCCTACCTCTTGAGGCAGTGGCTTCTGTCAGCGACTTTCGCTGCGCAGCACAAAGGACTCGCAGGAATTCCTTAGTTTCAGCTTTTCTTTCTAAGAGGTTACGGAAAGAACTAAACACCATCATGTGGCTAAGCCTAGGTTTGGCACAGACGTTTTTAGCATTGGGGTTGTTTTTCTTCCACACGCAAAGACATACACCGTCGGTTGGCGGGTACGCCCTTCACAGAGAAGGGTGGACAGGTTGCAAAGTCTGTTTCGTACTCTGTCCTTGATAAAGAAAGCGGCTGTACGTGTTCTGACCTCTCTTCTTGGCCAAATGGAATCGATGGCCACTCTTGTGCCCTTAGGCAGAGTCCACAAGCGGCCATTTCAGGCTGCCCTGAGTTCGCTGTGGAAGCCTTCTCTTCAGGGCTGGGAGACAGTAGTCTCTCTTGAAAGCTGGTTTCGGCACACAACGAGGCAGTGGCTGCTCCCTGGGATTTCACAGGGAGTGCCAATCTCGTTTGCCCCCCCCGGACGAGTTTCTGTTCACAGACGCGTCTATGGAGGGCTGGGGTGCCCATCTTTCTGTTCACACTGCGTCAGGTCTGTGGAACGAGACGCAGAGTGGGGGGCACATTAATGCCCTAGAGTTAGAGGCTGTTTTCCTGGGACTCCAATCGTTTCTGTCTATGGTCAGGAACGAACAAATTGGGGTTCGCACAGACAACACGACCATGGCGGCCTATATCAACAAACAGGGAGGCACTTTGTCTCTCGCTCTTTCTGTCAGGTCAGGTCAGATTCTTGCCTGGGGCAGCCAGCACCTTATTCTGTTGTCAGCGAAGTACATCCCAGGCAAACTCAACGTTCTTGCGGACTACCTCAGTCGCCCGTCGCGTACGATGCACACGGAGTAGACTCTGACTCATCAGGTCCTACAACGTCTGGGTGGCATTTCAGCAAGCCTACAGTCAATCTGTTTGTGACAGGATTCTCCTGCAGGTTTCAGGTCTTTGTCTCCCCCTTTCCAGACCCAGAGGGGAGGGAAACAGACGCCCTCGAAGTAAACTGGTCGCGTCTGATAGCCTATGCTTTCCCCCTGTTTCATCTCTTGGGAAAGGTTCTCAGGAAGGCGGAGCGGGGACAGCCTTGCTTGGTGTTGGTGGCCCCTTGGTGGCCCAGCCAACATTGGTTCCCCGTCCTCCTTCGCCTCGCAGACGGCCCTCCCTTCTTTCTAGGTCGCTGCGCCGTTCTGGCTCCTCAGACGCTACTTTAGGCTTTGTCCAAAAGGCCCACAGGGAATCGACCAGCACTGTTTATGCGTCACACTGGTCAGCTTGGACAAAGTGGTGCTCGGAGAATGGAGTTACTGCTACTTCTCCTCGCTCTATGCATGTAGCAAATCATCTCTCGTGTTTGGCTCCTCAGGGCTTGGCTCCTTCTTTTTTGAGAGTCAGGCGCTCAGCCATTTCTTCTACTCTGAAGCAATTAGGGCATAGCATTAACCTGGGCGGTGTAATTGATAGTGTTCTTAAGGGGGCAGCGATTGGTTTTACGAAGGCTAAGTCCCCTCTTCCCGTGGGGACTTATTTTTTTGGTACGCAAGTTTCTAGCCTCTTCGGATTTCGAACCTTTAACTTCAGCGAGCTTAGATAACTTGACTCGTAAAGCCTTGTTCCTCGTTTTGTTAGCCTCTGCCGTAGAGGCAGTGAGGTGCACGCTCTTTCAGGCCTGGCTAAGGATATTTCTTTTGAGAGCTATGGCTCTTTTGTTTTAAGATTTCGGCCGGGGTTTCCTTGCCGAAAACCAAAAACATGGTCTGTCCTCCTCTGTTATTCGCATTCCTCCTTTAAGTGGGATTCTTGCGTCTGGTGACCCTGATATGGTCAATTGTCCTGTTCGTACTCTTACCAGCTACTTATCCCGTACCACGCCTTTTAGGTCTAGGGACCAAAAACTGCTCTTCATCTCAGTTTACACTGAAAGGAGCAAGGATTTGTCGCGGGTCACTTTGGTAAGATGGGTCTCTACGCTTATTAAACAAGCGTATGCGTGGTGGCACAGACAAGTTGGGATTGGGCATTCTGTCCTTCCTAGGAAGTTGTCAAGAACTCATGAAGCCAGAGCCTGGGCTACTTCTCTGGCAGTCCTCCGCCCAGGCGTGCTGGCAGAGGTCCGACGCTGCCTACTGGAAATCGCAGGGCGTCTTCATCAACTTTTACCTGCGAGATGTGGCCAGCACTCGTCATGATGGCAGTAGCTCCCTACCAGCCATTGTCGCTGCTGGACAAGTGGAATTTTGTTTTCCCACCTCCTTCATTAGCATTCTGCTGTATGTGAGTTGGGATAAGATATGTAATTTAATTGAAAATTTTAATCTAAATTTTAATTTGATTATATACTCACATAGTGGATACCCGCCCTCCTGCCCCGCTTTTGGGGTTTTATGGGGTTTTTTCCTAAAAAAGAGGGAAATTTTTCTATGTTCGCTTTCGATTGAATGATTCAAAGATGGCGGCAAGGTCAGGAAGTCACGTGTGACTTTGTCCTGTTAAGGGGTCAAGGTAGCTCTTTTTTAGGGTGACCTCCCCTTGTTACCAAGGCGATGCTATTCAGCGTCCTAGCACTAAACTGAAGTAAATTGCTGTATGTGAGTTGGGTAAGTATATAATCAAATTAAAATTTAGATTAAAATTTTCAATTTAACATTCTGTTATCTTTCTATCCATACCAGGTAGAAATAAATATAAACACTATTTCATAATGATAAAAAAAATCAGTTTTGGCCTTCTGTTGAAAAGCTGTCTCAAATGCGTTACGCCAAAATTCCTAGACGACGTCAATGTGTTTCTTACACAGAGGTTCTTGTTGTTCCTTTGCATCTTGTCTTCCTGTTGTGCTGTCAAACTGCAGAAAAGATGGCCATGGTTCCCACACGTTCTCAAAGTACAGTGGTTGTGTTGTGTGTGTCAGGTGGCGCCGAGCGAGTACCAGCGCTTCATCTACAAGTGCCACACGTGCATGCTGGGATTCAAGCGGCGCGGCATGCTGGTCAACCACCTCAACAAGCGCCACCCCAACGTCAAGCCCGAGTCCGTGCATGAGTTGAGTCTGCCCATCCTAAAACAGCAACGAGATTACTTCTGTCAGCACTGCGACAAGGTGTGTGTGTTGGGGGGGGAGGGGGGGGGGTATGTATGGGTGTGGGTGGGGGGTTGGGTTGGGTGGGTGTTGGGGGTAGCGCCGTACTGTATGGCAGCTCGCTTTCCCCAGAAAGCAGCCGGGATATCCATGAGGGTAACCTCACAGAACTATACAGGTGTGAGTATATTTGTGTGTGTGGGATGGGGGTGTTTGTGTGTGGGTGGGTGTGTGTTGGTGTGTTTGTGTGTGGGTGGGTGTGTGTGTGTGTGAACTATATATGATCATGGCTGTGTTGTGGTGAGTTGTATTGTATTGCATTGTATTGCATTGTATTGTATTGTTTAATTGTGACAGGTGAGTTGTATTGTATTGTATTGTATTGTTTAACTGTGACAGGTGTACAAATCGAGCTCTAAGCGCAAGGCGCATATCCTGAAGAATCACCCGGGCGCGGAACTGCCGGCCAGCAGTCGCAAGAAGCCGCTGGAGCAGATACCGACGCCAGGCCTCGTGAACCAGACGTTCTCACAGACCACGGGCTCCATCACCACCATGCCGCACGGCTGTGAGTTCTGTCACAAACAGTACGCCAGCAAGGCCAAGCTCATGCAGGTACATGTGTGTGTGTGGGGTTGTGTTTTCTTTTTCTTTTGGGGGGGGGGGGGGGGGTGCTACTCGGGAGGGATGGGTTGGTAGTGGAGGGGGGGGGGGGGGATCATACTAATGGAAAGGAGAGTTAGTGCAGGGTATTAGTGCGTGTGCGTGTAGGACTTTCTAGTGTTTAAATCTAAGGAATAAAAAATTGACATACGATTGTTATCGTTCCTTGCAGCACCAGAGAAAGCTCCACCCCGACCTGGTCCCGGCGGCACAGGAGCGGCGCAAGTCGGGTGTGGACAGCAAGGGCGACCTCAACATCATGGACATCACCGTCACCGAGGACGGAGCCGCCGTGCCCATCGAGCGTTACGAGGACATCATCGTCGCCGCGCCCAACGCCAACGGAGACATCCCTCAGGCTGACCTATTGACCCAGGCCATGACGGAGCTCATCAGCTCGCATGATTTCCGCCCGGGGAGCAATATCACGGTGCACACGCCCGACACCATCCAGCTCAGTCGCTTTGTTACCGGCGCTGGGCCCACCTTGTTACAGGTAGGTTGGGCGCTGTGTGTTGTTAAGACATGTTTAACGTTCACCGAGCTACCTTGGCCCTGGATGACCCAGAGCCTCACAAAATTCTCTGTATCTCTGAAACTATTGGGAGTTTTTGATTGAAACTTCATGTAATCTCCAAACACCATAGGATACTCCCATCGACTTATTTCTCAAGGATTATCTTTGTCAACAACCAAATAAACAATGATGTTAATTTAACTGGACAGTCCGGATGATGTGGGTTGTAGGCGAACCATATGAAATCAAAGACGGATTTTACGATGTTTATCCCTAATCATATGGCGTGGGCCGTGTACGACCCATGCTCTGCAAAGAGTTTATCCCTATTCAGATGATGGGTTGAATCCTTCTTCTAAACTATGGGTGATACTCGACCCACATCATCCGGACGGTCGTGTAAAATCCCAAGCGTGATCTGGTGAAGGTTAATGGTCTCAGATTCCACTGAGTCATCAGAATGGTCTCAGACTCCACTGAGTCATCAGAATGGTCTCTGACTCCACTGAGTCATCAGAATGGTCTCTGACTCCACTGAGTCATCAGAATGGTCTCTGACTCCACTGAGTCATCAGAATGGTCTCTGACTCCACTGAGTCATCAGAATGGTCTCTGACTCCACTGAGTCATCAGAATGGTCTCAGATTCCACTGAGTCATCAGAATGGTCTCAGACTCCACTGAGTCATCAGAATGGTATCTGACTCCACTGAGTCATCAGAATGGTCTCAGACTCCACTGAGTCATCAGAATGGTCTCAGACTCCACTGAGTCATCAGAATGGTCTCAGACTCCACTGAGTCATCAGAATGGTCTCAGACTCCACTGAGTCATCAGAATGGTCTCTGACTCCACTGAGTCATCAGAATGGTCTCAGACTCCACTGAGTCATCAGAATGGTCTCAGACTCCACTGAGTCATCAGAATGGTCTCAGACTCCACTGAGTCATCAGAATGGTCTCAGACTCCACTGAGTCATCAGAATGGTCTCAGACTCCACTGAGTCATCAGAATGGTCTCAGACTCCACTGAGTCATCAGAATGGTCTCTGACTCCACTGAGTCATCAGAATGGTCTCTGACTCCACTGAGTCATCAGAATGGTCTCAGATTCCACTGAGTCATCAGAATGGTCTCAGATTCCACTGAGTCATCAGAATGGTCTCAGACTCCACTGAGTCATCAGAATGGTCTCTGACTCCACTGAGTCATCAGAATGGTCTCTGACTCCACTGAGTCATCAGAATGGTCTCTGACTCCACTGAGTCATCAGAATGGTCTCTGACTCCACTGAGTCATCAGAATGGTCTCTGACTCCACTGAGTCATCAGAATGGTCTCAGACTCCACTGAGTCATCAGAATGGTCTTAGGAATGAGCAGTGTTAGGACAGTCGGCTGGCTTTCTACGTGTAGACAACAAAAATTAATGTTGAGGTTATCTCTTGGATTTGGGGGGTCAAAGTCACAGCATTGAAATGTTTGCTGGAGAAGATCTATTCATTGCTTGTAGGAGGGCATGGTGTCTCAACTTTCCTATTTGTTTGGGGATTTCAAAGTTTTTTGGTTTTTTTAAGACAAGAATTAAGAAAAGTGTTGTCAGTTGCGTCAAATGTATTATTACGTCATGTCTTTTAGACAAAGGGACGTAATCGCTTCTCGTTTTTGCTAAGCTGAGAGAATCGCTGTCGGCTCTTGTACTGTTCTAAATGTGGCCATGACTTTGTGACGTGTTTCAGGTGCAGCCGAACGGCACCCTCCAGCCAGCCACCATAGAGCTGAGCCAGTTGACACAGGCTCTCAGCGCCCACCCCCACTTCGCCGCCCACACCGCGCAGCTGGCTCCTGGCACCACCCTCATCGCCGCAGCCTCCAACCCGCAGCAACAGCAAATGCTGAGTGCCCAGCCCGTCAACATCTCCATGGTTACCACTAACGGAGGTCAAGCTATTCCCGTGTCCATCCAGACAAACCAGGCCTTTGTGCCACGAACTTGGGCTTCTACCATACAGACTTTTCAACGCTAGTGTTGTTGGTGTGAATACTGATGCTTAGTTTGGTTGAGTATGTCAATATCTCAAAGTTACCACTAACGAAGGTCAGGCTATTCCCGTGTCCATCCAGACAAACCAGGCCTTTGTGCCACGGACTTGGGCTTCTACCATACAGACTGTTCAACGCTAGTGTTGTTGGTGTGAATACTGATGCTTAGTTTGGTTGAGCATGTCAATATCTCAAAGTTACCACTAACGCAGGTCAGGCTATTCCGGTGTCCATTCAGACAAACCAGGCCTTTGCGCCACGGACATGGGCGTCTACCAAACAGACTTTTCAAAGCTGGTGGTTTTCGTGGAAAGTGATGCCTGTCAGTGTCTACGTGGTAAACACTAACTGCACCATCTCTAGTTCCAGAAACTCGCAGAGTTGATCGTCAAATCCACAGACTTTTGAGGATCAGAGTTGCTTGTGAGCAAGAATGCTGAGTTTTTGTATGTTGCAATTGCTATGCCAAACAGAAATGTTAAACTGAACACACTGTTGAAAAACGGGTAAACTTTTGTAGAACTCAAAGAGCTGAACACAAAACAGTTTATTTTTTTTATAAAAAAATTGGTTGAGTGGTTACGGAAATACAAACGTTTTTGTGTCAAAATGTTGGCCTAAAATCGGAAAAGTTGTTACAATTTACAAACATTTAAAAGCACATTTCTCACGGAACTTGGAAGCAAAAAGGTTGTGGCGTCGAATTTTAATATATTTACCAAGAATTTATTTAAAAAGACAGCAAATATCACACATACAGTACTTGTTTGTATCCTTCACTGGCTGGAGTGTCAGAGATAAAAAAAAAGAAGAAATTCCTCTGATAGGAAAAACACCCCCGTCAAGGGAAATAGCCTTCTCAGTTGGTGGCAGTGAGAATGGTTCTTTCCCTTTGACCAACGGGGGTGTCCGTCTATAAGTCGTTGTATAATTTTAATCCACCAATAACTCCCTAACCGTGTGTTTGACTGGTCCCAATTTTTGTAAGGACCGTCTCAGGAATGTATAGAACCTGTTCACCAAGTTTGGTGACGATCGGTCCGTTCATTCTTGAGATCTACTTGCGAACACAAACACCGCCACAAACACATCGAGTGAAACCTATACACACCCCTATACCGGGGGTGTAAAAACATGAGGAAGCACCACTGTTTTACAAAAGAAAGGCAAGTGCAGAACTTTGTTCTTTGTAAAGAAAGCTTTCTTTCAGGTGAACAGCCAATGCTACTCTGGTTTCTGCATGGGTGGGATTCTTCCGGTATATGCCGGAAATCTAAATTCAATTATGGCCTTTTTTTTCTTTTTACATTTAGTCAAGTTATGACTAAATGTTTTAACATCGAGGGGGGAATCGAGACGAGGGTCGTGGTGTATGTGTGTGTGTATGTGTGTGTGTGTGTGTGTGTGTGTGTGTGCGTGTAGAGCGATTCAGACCAAACTACTGGACCGATCTTTATGAAATTTGACATGAAAGTTCCTGGGTATGATATCCCCATACGTTTTTTTCATTTTTTTGATAAATGTCTTTGATGACGTCATATCCGGCTTTTCGTGAAAGTTGAGGCGGCACTGTCACGCCCTCATTTTTCAACCAAATTGGTTGAAATTTTGGTCAAGTATTGTTCGACGAAGCCCGGACTTCGGTATTGCATTTCAGCTTGGTGGCTTAAAAATTAATTAATGACTTTGGTCATTCGTTGATGACACAACCATTTGTCGAGGATAGCGTAGGCACCCGGTCTGCTCCCCGCCTAAAAAAGGCCAGTGCCGTTCCGTCTTCGAGGGACTGCGTGGGTTTCATTTCGGAGTTTTCCTTCTCCTAGACGAGTTTCCTTCCATGGATGATGAGCCTCCTCTACCCTCGTTTTGAATTCAGAGTGGTCTTCTCTTAGGATAGCTGCCTGCCAGGGTTGACGAGCCTATCCTGCCCGGCTATTTGACCCATAGCTGGAGGTTGGTTCGTGGGCACCTGGGCATTTCCACACACCGGTGGGCCCGCATGCCGCACGTCTAGGGGCCAACCTCCTCCGAGTCCTTGTAGTCTAGCCTGGGGCCTTGCGGTACCCAGTTTACGCCTGTCGCCGCGATGGAGGCACTACATAGGGCTTGTTGTGGAGAGGTTATTGTACTGGCAGGAGAGACTGACGCATTCTGCTCTCTTTTCGCATTGTCCTAAAAAGGACAGACGGTGCTAGCCAGCGGTGAGGGCTGAAAGCGAGAAGTGACAAGCACAAGACACTTCGCCAACACACTAGACACGTCACACAACCGTTTGGCAGGCACTTTGGTCATTAAAAATCTGAAAATTGTAAAAAAAATATTTCTTTTATAAAACGATCCAAATTTACGTTCATCTTATTCTCCATCATTTGCTGATTCCAAAAACATATAAATATGTTATATTTGGATTAAAAACAAGCTCTGAAAATTAAATATATAAAAATTATTATCAAAATTAAATTGTCGAAATCAATTTAAAAACACTTTCATCTTATTCCTTGTCGGTTCCTGATTCCAAAAACATATAGATATGATATGTTTGGATTGAAAACACGCTCAGAAAGTTAAACCGAAGAGAGGTCAGAAAAGCGTGCTATCCTTCTCAGCGCAACTACTACCCCGCTCTTCTTGTCAATTTCACTGCCTTTGCCGTGAGCGGTGGGCTGACGATGCTTCGAGTATACGGTCTTGCTGCGTTGCATTGCGTTTAGTTTCATTCTGTGAGTTCGACAGCTACTTGACTAAATGTTGTATTTTCGCCTTACGCGACTTGTTTCTTTTTTTGTATGGTTCAGTTGAGGTTGATTTTTCAGGATTCATGACACTCAGTCCCACCCATGTTTCTGTTACCTAGAAGGTTTTTTGTTTTTTTTCTCCACATTTTAATGTTGTCTGTGTGTGTGTGTGTGCCATACATGTTACGAACATATATCGTCGCTGTCGTGCGCTAACCGTGTAACTGACAAAATATGACAAAAATGTTTTTTCATCTCAAACCCTAATCACAGACTTTACACATGTTTTCTATAAATATCTTGTGTCTGCGACCAATGCAAATGCTCTAATTTGTCACATGTTGTAAACGCATTTACCGGAAATCCTGTTTTCTCGGACACGCTAACCATGTATGTGCATGAGAGTTCGTTAGGAGTGTCACTTACACGGTTAGGCTCTCTCTCTCTTGTATATGTGCCACTTACACGGTTAGCTCTCTCTCTACCCGTGTAACTTCAGTCAGATTTTCTGTCGTCAAGCATGTAACTGAAATAATACGAACATTTTAGATAGTTTGCATTTTTTTTATTATATCACATGTTTACACATAGGTAAAGCATAAGAAACAAGTTCATGTCAAATGTGGGATGACGTTGCAGCCGTCGACAATGCGTTTTTTTAGGCTCTTGTAAAATCACTGATTCTGCAGTTGTACGGTTAGCGCACGACAGCGAAAATATTTATTTTACACTTTGAAGTTGAAATTGTACATAAATAAATTAAATATATTCAGCAGAAGCTAAACAAGTCGCGTAAGGCGAAAATACAATATTTAGTCAAGTAGCTGTCGAACTCACAGAATGAAACTGAACGCAATGCAACGCAGCAAGACCGTATACTCGTGGTCCACCGCTCACGGCATAGGCAGTGAAATTGACAAGAAGAGCGGGGTAGTGGTTACGCTATGCTGCATAGCACGCTTTTCTGTACCTCTCTTCGTTTTAACTTTCTGAGCGTGTTTTTAATCCAAACATATCATATCTATATGTTTTTGGAATCAGGAACCGACAAGGAATAAGATGAAAGTGTTTTTAAAACGATTTCGAAAAAAAAATTTGGATAATAATTTTTATATATTTAATTTTCAGAGCTTGTTTTTAATCCGAATATAACATATTTATATGTTTTTGGAATCAGCAAATGATGGAGAATAAGATAAACGTAAATTTGGATCGTTTTATAAATTTTTATTTTTTTTTACAATTTTCAGATTTTTAATGACCAAAGTCATTAATTAATTTTTAAGCCACCAAGCTGAAATGCAATACCGAACCCCGGGCTTCGTCGAAGATTACTTGACCAAAATTTCAACCAATTTGGTTGAAAAATGAGGGCGTGACAGTGCCGCCTCAACTTTCACGAAAAGCCGGATATGACGTCATCAAAGACATTTATCAAAAAAATGAAAAAAACGTTCGGGGATATCATACCCAGGAACTCTCATGTCAAATTTCATAAAGATCGGTCCAGTAGTTTAGTCTGAATCGCTCTACACACACACACACACAGACACACATACACCATACCCTCGTTTCGATTCCCCCTCGATGTTAAAATATTTAGTCAAAACTTGACTAAATATAAAAAGACTGAGTGTCTAATCAGATGTTATACTTATTATAGCGCAGTATGATATTCTTCTTACTGATGTTATACTTTACTGCAGTATGACATTATTCTTACTGATGTTATACTTTACTGCAGTATGACATTATTCTTACTGATGTTATACTTTACTGCAGTATGACATTATTCTTACTGATGTTATACTTTACTGCAGTATGACATTATTCTTACTGATGTTATACTTTACTGCAGTGTGAAATTATTCTTAATGATGTTATATATGTATGATATGCTTCTAACTGATGTACAAAATTAACCTAATTTATCTAAGTAGCACACATTTATAGATTGTTTTCCAAGAATCACTCACTATGTACATTTGGAGTGATATTCACACCTCTGAAAATATCATAAAAACATCTAAGTCTAATACTGGTCTTCATATCATTACATATTAATATATATAATAGTTACTTTTCAGATATCATCATGTGTGTACTAACAAATTAGCAAGTGTTTGAATAAGTATTAAATATGCTTAAAGGTGTTATATAACATCTTCACAATTAATTTATTTCTTTGATGTAATGCTGAAGTGAGATTAAATGTGTGGTGTGTCTGGCTAGCAAACATATATAACATAGTGCATGCATGTGAGAAATCTTGGTTAAAATATACGGCAAGCAGCCTCTTTCCAATTGAAATGTTTTCTGTTGATATTGAATTTTTTTCCGTGCCAGGCGATTTTGTTTTTGTTTTTTTGGTACAATGTGCATGTTCTATCACATGTATTATTAAGTCTTAACTTGTTATAAGATGAAAAATAAATTGCTTCAATGAAAATGTGTATTCAGTGTGTGTTATGATGTCTGTGTGTACATGTACATGTAAGTGTGAAACTGTTGTTTTTGTGTACAGTAGCAGATGTCATTTTCACAGAAATATTACCAAGCCAGCTGTTTGCCAGTTCCTCTGTGTGCGTGTGTGTGTAGCTTGCCTCACTCTCCTGGCTTTTACTTTTTGTTTGTATGTTCGATTGCTTGCACAGTGAGATAGAGATCAGATACACGCAGACATGAAAACGGAGACGGAGATAAAGTGAGCAGCGAGACAGAGAGGGAAAGGTCGGTCTTGGTATCCATAGATGAACAGTGAATCACTTTGATTAGTACTTTGCAATAACAACAAATACTGCACCCAGTAAAAAAAAAACAAGAAGGGCAAAGCCCATACGACTCACATGCTTGACCTTGCCATGACCTTGACCTTCAGGGTCAAGGTCAAATAACTAAACCTAGCAATGACATCATACACTAAGAACTGCTTTACACACTTTTCCTACCAAAATACATGTGACCTTGACCCAATAAGGTCAAGGTCATGCAACACAAAGCTGTTAATTCAAGACATAGGAAGTACAATGGTGCTTATTGGCTCTTTCTACCATGAGATATGGTCACTTTTAGTGGTTCACTACCTTATTTTGGTCACATTTCATAAGGGTCAAATTGACCTTGACCTTGATCATATGTGACCAAATGTGTCTCATGATGAAAGCATAACATGTGCCCCACATATTTTTTAAGTTTGAAACAGTTATCTTCCATAGTTCAGGGTCAAGGTCACTTCAAAATATGTATACAATCCAACTTTGAAGAGCTCCTGTGACCTTGACCTTGAAGCAAGGTAAACCAAACTGGTATCAAAAGATGGGGCTTACTTTGCCCTATATATCATATATAGGTGAGGTATTCAATCTCAAAAACTTCAGAGAAAATGTGAAAAATAGCTTTTTTTTGACAACATTTATGGCCCCTGCGACCTTGACGCAAGGTCAAGATGCTATGTTTTTTGGGGCCTTGTCATCATACACCATCTTGCCAAATTTGGTACTGATAGACTGAATAGTGTCCAAGAAATATCCAACGTTAAAGTTTTCCGGACGGACGGACGACTCGGGCGCGTACATAGACTCACTTTTGTTTCGCATGTGAGTCAAAAAGGTAGAAAACGACCAGAAAAGTAAGAGAAGTAAGAAAATCATGCATAGCAGACAAAGAGAGAGAACGCCAGACAGATAGAAGAGAATGGAGGCAGCTTAAGAGAGAGACAGACAAGACGGACAGCCAGACATGATGAAAACAAAGAGAACAAAGCAACACACAATGACACTTCCAATGCATCTTTCTGCATTTTCAATGGTATGGTATACGTACCATCATACGAACTGTCAGTTACCTAGTAATTACAGAGGTCATAAATTCAAGTGAGGCTAAAGATAGAAGGCACATGGACTATGACACTGAAAATCAAAAAACGTTTGCACATTTTGTTTGTTTTGGTTTAAAAAGTACTTGTCGAAGTCTCGTCGCAAGTTATCGTAATCCATATGTTAAATTCTCCCGTTAGGGTCACCACCATAAGCTTGAGCTTGTTGATGATACGTAACATGTATCATGTTCAAATACATATGAATTGTTGAATAAACACTGTTTAAACCAAAATCAAAAAACAAGAAAGGTAGTTTGTTGGAACGTTTGATATTGACAAAACAAAACGTTACAATCACAAATTTGTCGACCCAACGGTCTTTTAAGTGTCTTTTACATATTTGTGATTGTAATGTATTGTTCTGTCAATAACAAACGTTCCAACAAATTACCTTTCTTGTTTTTTGATTCTGAATTTTGGAACGTTGGCAGACTCTTTGTTTTTTGGATTTTTTTTATGACATTGACACTGAAAGATCAACACCACCTTTCTTTTTCAAAGAAAAAAAGTGATGGTTTTTGATGCCTGCAGCTGTTTGGAACTGACTTTAGCAATTATTCACTTAAGTTAAATGGTTCATATTTCTTGACAGCAAAATCTTAGACGAGTAAGGCTGAAACTGCAAAAATAAGCATCACTTTCAAACCAAAGAAAAAACGATCATGAAACCCTACTTTTTTTTAATGAAAATTAAAAGGGGAAACCAAGGGCCGAGGTTACAATATATCATTGACCACTCAATTTCTATTAAGAGGTTGTACATGTAATAAGAGGTCACACAAATGAATAAATTATGAATACATGTTTGAAACTGAACCTCCTACATATCGGATTATCCAAAACTTGTAATCAACACATTATTCACTTTTACATGGGTGGGATTGAAAAATGTCATGCATCCTGAAGAATGTTAAGGGGGGGGGGTGGGGGGTGGGTCTGGGGCCCCCAGACGCTGAAGGATTTGTATAAACAACCAAAAAAACGTCACCACAGATATTACGAATCCGGATTTCCGGAATATACCCGAAGAATCCCACCCATGCTTTTAGAAGGTTTTAATCAATACATAATGTACCACTAACACAAGCACTATGCACCCTTAGAATCACACTAGGCTGCTTCAGACACACCTCATGGATGCACATATCATGTATGTATATATCACAGAATGTACTCCCAATTGTATAATAAAAACAAAAACCATACATCACATACATGACCTAAGTTTTAATCACATTTACTTCACACAAAGTACATGGAAAACTAAGCATTATCTAGGCTTGAAATTAAACAAACACATTTACTTCTGAACTAAAAATACATGGACATGTCAAAAAACAAATGGAAACCTGTCACCGCATTGACATCATCATTCATATAAAAAAATGTTCACATCCAAACATAGTATTCCAACATCTAAAACACTAGTACATGCACGCACACCAAATCTCTCTCTCTCAATTAAAACAAGAAGGGCAAAGCCCATACGACTCACATGCTTTACACATTTTTCCTACCAAAATACATGTGACCTTGACCCAAGGTCAAGGTAATCCAAGGTCATGCAACACAAAGCTGTTAATTCAAGACATAGGAAGTACAATGGTGCTTATTGGCTCTTTCTACCATGAGATATGGTCACTTTTAGTGGTTCACTACCTTATTTTGGTCACATTTCATAAGGGTCAAAGTGACCTTGACCTTGATCATATGTGACCAAATGTGTCTCATGATGAAAGCATAACACGTGCCCCACATAATTTTTAAGTTTGAAACAGTTATCTTCCATAGTTCAGGGTCAAGGTCACTTCAAAATATGTATACAATCCAACTTTGAAGAGCTCCTGTGACCTTGACCTTGAAGCAAGGTAAACCAAACTGGTATCAAAAGATGGGGCTTACTTTGCCCTATATATCATATATAGGTGAGGTATTGAATCTCAAAAACTTCAGAGAAAATGTGAAAAATGTGAAAAATAGCTGTTTTTTAGGCAACATTTATGGCCCCTGCGACCTTGACCTTGAAGCAAGGTCAAGATGCTATGTATGTTTTTTGGGGCCTTGTCATCATACACCATCTTGCCAAATTTGGTACTGATAGACTGAATAGTGTCCAAGAAATATCCAACGTTAAAGTTTTCCGGACGGACGGACGGACGGACGGACGGACGGACGGACGACTCGGGTGAGTACATAGACTCACTTTTGCTTCGCATGTGAGTCAAAAAACAAAACCCAAAAATCTCTTTATCACTGTCTCAAATAGGGCGGGGATGTAGCTCAGTCAGTAGCGCGCTGGATAATTGTATCCAGTTGGCCGGTGTCAGCGTGAGTTCGTCCCCACGTTCGGCGAGAGATTTATTTCTCAGAGTCAACTTTGTGTGCAGACTCTCCTCGGTGTCCGAACACCCCCGTGTGTACACGCAAGCACCAGACCAAGTGCGCACGAAAAAGATCCTGTAATCCATGTCAGAGTTCGGTGGGTTATAGAAACACGAAAATACCCAGCATGCTTCCTCCGAAAGCAGCGTATGGCTGCCTAAATGGCGGGGTAAAAACGGTCATACATGTAAAAGCCGTGGGAGTTTCAGCCCATGAACGAACAAACAAACTGTCTCAAATATGTCTGCACACTCATTCTCACGGGCAGTACATTTGTACAATTAATACCCCCCAATATAAGTAACCCTCTGTTTTAACTTATTTAAGACCATGTTTTCTCAGACTTTCTGTTCATAACCTGTGTAAATTTAGCCCCATTTTAAGACTCCCTCTTTTTTGACACCTGATTATCTCACATTTTTGCGGTCTTAAAAGGGGGGGGGGGTTTCTATTTCATCCACACAGCAACCACACTTTACTCATCATATACTTGCACACACACACGCACACTTTAACAGTGGAACCCCCCTTTTAGGACCTCTACAAATCTGAGAAACGAGATGAGGATGATTATAATGATGTAGCTAGACTCCCACCTTCCATGCAACTTTAAAAAGTGTATGAACCGAAAACCTGAAAAAGTAAGGTCTTAAAAGCGATCAAGTCTTAAAGTGTGTGTTGTGTGTGTGTTTGCTGTGTGTGCTGTGTGTGTGTTTGCGTGTTAAAAGGGGGATTCCACTGCAGCTGCACACACTGTGTCTTGAAATGAATGTAACGTTAGAAAGATTATGAACAGAAAAAAACCAAGATTTTAAAGCAATCAAGCCTTAAAGTGGGTGAATGTCGCAGTGTGTCTGTCAAAAGGGGAATTCCACTGTAGCAACACACACTCTTTCACACAAGCAAACTAACACAACGGAAAAGCGTCCGCCCTCCACTATGCACGCAATCTGCGCAATCGTTTGGCGTAGACGGGCTCCATGGCGTGTTTGACCAGGTACATGACCAGACCCACCACTGTGAAGACAGCAAGCACAGCCACTAGCACGGAGCGGTACACGATGGAGTAATCGTAGATCTGCACGGAACACACATTCAAACATTATTAACACCAGTACAGTGGAATCCTCCTTTTAAGACCTTCAAAAATCTGAGAAATTCAGGTCTTAAACAGGAGGGAGTCTTTAAATGGGGGTAAATTTACAGAGGTTATGAACAGAAAGTCTAAGAAAACAAGGTCTTAAAATGGAGGAAGTCTTAAATTGGGGGTGTCTTACAAGGGGGGTTCCACTGTAGCATCAGTACACCTTGTCAGATTTCACATCAGTTGTTAACCTTCACCGTGAGCCTCCCAAAAGAGATTTTTTTTTTGAGACTTCATGTAAATTGTAATCCTCTAACACCATAGAACCTTCCAGTCGACCAATTTGCGAAGGATTATCTTTGTAACCAAACAAAAAAACAATGATGTCATTTGAACTACCGTACACAGTCCGGATGTTGATGGTCGTGTACGTCCCATGTGGAATTAAAGAAGGCATTTTAAGGTGTTAATCTCTATTCGGATGGCGAGGGTCGTGTACGACTACGAGCCTGACTCTGCAAAGTGGAGGTAAAGAGTTTATCCCTTTTCAGATGGCATGGGTCGTGTAGTGTACGACCCATACTTTTTACATTGAATCCTTCTTTAGAAAGTACGGGTTGTACGCGACCCACATCATCCAGACTGTGTAGTCCAAAGCATGATCCAGTGAAGGTTAAAATATGAGATAGTGAACCGAACACCCCCTCTTTTTCGCTCTACAGTTGCCTTATTCACACACAGAGTGTAATCAATACTTTGGGGCTTATACTAAAGTCTGTCCTTTGTTGGGGGAAGTCGACTTCGTGAATGGCTGCACAGCTCAAGCTTTAGCACGGAGTTTTTGATAAAAAGACAAGTTTGCGAAATGGACTTCGGGCTCAATTCAGGACCACCCTAAGGCAAGAAATACAATCCTTCAGCACACATAATCTACCTTCTGTGTCATGCATGCAGACATAGACACATCTATACATGTATCACACTTTATTTTTTAAGCTTATTCACACACACACACTAGTCACTATTAAAGTACATTTTTAATTTCAAGCTTATTCACACACACTATTTAAGTTGTAAGTACATTTTTTTTATTTCAGGCACACATCCCCCCCCCCCCCCCCCCCCCCCCCCCCCCCCCCCTCCCCCGGACACACACAAAGATCCTTACCACAGCCTGTTCATCTTCCGTTGGGAACTGCGGCTCACGAGGGATAACCACCAGTATTCCAGTAAAAATACCCGCCACGACAATGAGAACTGGCCCAAGTTTTCTGAAACAATACCATTCAAATACAATCATTCCAAGATTTGAATCATGTGTTCAGTATTGACGTTAACCGGTAATTATCGGCATTTTACCGGTTGAAATGAGAAAATACCGGTATTGGCGTTAACCGGTAATTATCGGGAGTTTACCGGTTGAAATGAGAAAATACTGGAAAATAATTGGTTGATTTTTAGAACTACTTTTGTTTTTGCTGGTAAAACAACAAAACCAGTACTCTGAGTTGGACTCTCACTGGTTCCAATGACCAGCCTACCTTTTTTTTCTGGATAGTTTTCATCATAAAAGTTTGTGTACCAGTTTGAAAAAATATTAGCGCCACCACTGACACTGGTATTCCAAGATTTGAGTCATGAGTTTGGTTGTACACTGTAACTGCTTATAACTTATGAGTTTCTTAATAATCACAATTTTATATGATGTTCCCTTTTTTAAACAGATACTTACACAAGTTACAGTAGCACATGCCAAAAGAGTTAAAGACAGATACAAACATTATAATAAGGCCTAAAAAAAAAAAATAGGTGTGGTTACGGTAACCCGACCTACCCTATTTTTAGGGGCCGACCCTATAGTATAACTTTTTTTTACATTAAATTTGTCCAAAAAAAACAAAAAACAAAAAACAACAACCGAGTGCAGAAAACGCAATGAAAGCGAAAGCGCTCGAGTCGCACACTTATTTCCCTGTCAAGTAGATTTAATTTGTACACATTAGAAAAAAAAGTAAAACAAAAAAAAAGTGATTGCCTACCTTCCTACCCTATTTTTTTTTGGCTATGTTACCTTAACCACACCTATTTTTTTTTTGGCCTAACCTTTAACCAGACCTGGGAACCCCTGTTTTGTACTTGGAGTATATTCTCAAACAAACTTGGCGTATTTTCAAAAAAATGAGCGTACTCCACACAACATTTGAACATCACAGGGACGTTGCTACAAATTCTCATCTTTAGGACAAATGTCCTCTTCAGCATCAATAGGACATTTGACCGCTTTCAGAAATTTCAATAGGACGTCAGATTTTTTTCATTTTCAAGAATGATGCTCGCCGTGTTCCCCACTGTTTTAGACCCTAATGTAGCACAGGATGCCCTTGAATAGCCAAACGTGTTCAGCTTTTGTTGAACTTTGGCAGGCTTTAGTTTTTTTTTCGGTGGCATAACTTAGTGCGCTTCGTCAAAATCAACTGAAAGCAAAAGCAGATGCAAGACTTAGTTTGAGTTGTCTCCCACACTCCTAACTTTAATGTGCTGCAGACAGGTGTCACCCAAACGCAAGATCCGCACTGCATAGCTTCAGTGCACCTGTACGCGAGTGTTTGGTCGCTTTTTGAAAGTGTGTATCTTGAAAGGAACATTTAACGAATATTGCGCTGTCCGAAGGAATTGAGTTATTATCAGACAATGGCAGCGCTCAGTTGAAAACGATAGGACATCTGACTGCCATGCGGCAATGTGAATCGGACATTTGAGCCTCTTAATCGGTTTATGTCCGATGCCTAACGACATACCTGCATCGATGATTCAAACATGCTTCGCACGCGTCCGTTGCAGTTATAATAAGTGCTTCTTAAATTTCAATGTTTATAATGACAAAAGCTGTAATCATTAATCAAATGCCAAGTTATAAAGTTATTTTTAATCATTAAAATAAACAGTGCCCCAGTAAATAGACAAGAATAACAGGGATGCGCTTGTGAAGAAAAATAGTTTAAGAATTTTTCTCGTCGTAATTTTTGTTCAACGGACCGTACTGATCGCATTTCAGGCACAAAGGCGTACAAAATACAGCGAAATCGTATGGGTTCCCAGGTCTGCTTAACCCTTCCACAAACAGCAGCATATGTGACGTCAAGAGGAGCAGTCTCAGCGAACAACAAAAAGAACAGTTTAAAATAAAAATGTTTTAACCTAATAGCTTCACAAAACAAATATAAATTATGTATGCAGTATATTAGGAACCATGACACAAATACTGTTGTGGGTTTTTTACACACACTTTGTGCCAGAAACAGTTGTGACAGCACCATCAGTGAACAGTTTCAATGGAAGGCTGGACAATTTCTGGGCAGACAGACCAGAGAAATTCTCGCCAACGTGCTACCAATAACCGCCCGCGCATGCCACCAAAAAAGTGTTATTGGAGTACCATTCGACAGGATCGATGAACAGGCCTAAAGCCTTAAACATCGCAAGTTCAAGTTCAAGTTCAAGTTCAAGAGTAGGATGTAAGATCTCTTCGTGCAAACCCATACAAGCTTTGTTCGTCTGCTACACTTTTTACAACAGTCATTGAATCTGAACACAAATATACAGTGCTCACTCAAAGCTGACAGTTCTACACCTTTAATATTGGCGATTTATGAAATAAATCTGTGACTTAACTTCACTACTACACTTGGTGACTTACGAGATGCCAGTCGATGCTCTGGTCAGCAGCAGACAGAAGAAAATGCAAATTCCCCACACAAATGCAATCAGAAACAAGCCAACGCCCACACCCAATACACGAGCCATGCTTCTGTTGTAACCATCAGCTTTCCAGTCTGTTCGTAAACATCAAAACAAGAACACTGTTGCACAAAAACCGTGACAAGCTAGTCAACTTTTGCAAGTCGAGACAGCGTCCATAGATTCCATTTTGAGCGGGGTTCCGCAAGGGCTCTCTGTTGGATATTCTCATTGGCTGGAGCCACTGGTCTTACACCAATAAAATGAGCTAATACAAACAATCTGTCACCTCGTTTACCTCAAGTATCTTTGACTTTGCTAAGGCTATAAAGAAGTATTTTGATCAAAATAAAGACTAACTGACTTAATAAAAGAATATAAGTTTACACATTTTTACATTAAAAATGAAAGAAACAGCGTCGAGTGTGTAAATGGAGGTCTGACATTATAATTGTTAATTTCTTTCCGTGCACACATGGCCCGTTAGCTCAGTTGGTTAGAGCGCCGTGCTGATAACGCGGAGGTCGTGGGTTCGACCCCCATGCGGGCCAGGATACTTTTTATTCCCGAGTCCTGTGAAATGTTTATTTTTTATTCAAGTTGTTTAGATCTTTATCAATTAGGTTTATTTTGTTACTATACGGATAAACGCATCCATAACCTTGATTCTAATCATCAACTTGAATACGGTTACAGAGGTTCCTGGATGAATGCTCAAAACTCAAGATAATGATGATTGTGTTCTTGTTGACGAGCATTCTGATCATTACATCGCTCAACGCCAATTATCTCTCTGACCGGACGCGAAAGTCCTACGCGAATCTATCAAAACATGTTGTTTGCGAGCCGTGTTCGCGAGACGAAATTATTTGCAGATTGGCATAATGGCAGACTTCGACAGTGATCTCCGTTCTGTTCTTCACAGTTATGATAAAGACATCGTTCTAAGGTCAAAACTTGACAAGTCGAAATTTTGGGGCTGCTGCCGGAAGGAGACCGTAATATATGGTTGCCGCATCACTACAGAAAAACTCGTCTGCTTCAGCGAACGCCGAAACCAAACGGTTGATTATCACGTGACACTTTTGCCACGTTTTGAGTTGTTTGCACAGTAAATACAGCCGCGAAAAAATAGCTCCCTTGAAACTGTCTTACAAATCAATTCCTTTGTAATTTAAAAATTACACAACACCATGAAAAATCATTATCGACTCGATGACGATCGCGAATCTGCTTATATCAATAATACATTACAAAAAGCTCTAAATATGTTAAAAAAAAAATCGGTTTCCTTGGAAACTCAAGGCATCCTGTCAGGGAGAGAATGAGCCGAACTCATTTTGACCTGAGGTCAGGATGGTTGACGAGGTCAACTTGATGCTATTGGTATTTCGCTCATTACCCTGGCATTTGTGAAGCGGATATTTTGATCCCGATGATGAAGTTTAACGTTTGTCAATAGCCTAACTAGTTGCAGACACAATGTTTATCTGCAGAATATTCTAATTTGTCACTGATCATCAGTTTGTGGAGAAACTCCACTGTGACCCCTATGTTCACGGTCGTCCTGCGGCATGAGAGAAGGGGGGGGGGGGGGGGGGGGGGGGGGGTTCTCGCATATTTCCAACTCGAGTCATGTCCCAAATAGAATCTTGTACTGGGGACAATAATATTGAACAACTCAGAGGGGGTGGGGTGCGGTGGTGGGTGGGTGGGGGGGGGGGGGTGGCGGTGGCGGTACAGGAAACCCGTACAACAAAGACAAGACAGTGCAGAGATACAGCCCCCACGCAGTATTGATACACGAGAGAGAGAGAGAGAGAGAGAGAGAGAGAGAGAGAGAGAGAGAGAGAGAGAGAGAGAGAGAGAGACAGACTGAGAGAGAGAGAGAGAGGGGGGGGGGACAGAGAGAGGGACAGACTGAAAGAGAGAGGAAGAGAGAGAGGGGGGGATAGAGAGAAAGAGAGAGAGGGCTGGGGGACAGAGAGAGGGACAGACCGAAAGAGAGAGGAAGAGAGAGGAAGAGAGAGAGAGGGGGATAGAGAGAAAGAGAGAGAGAGAAAGGTAAAAGAAAGAGAGAGAGAGAGAGAGAGAGAGAGAGAGAGAGAGAGAGAGAGAGAGAGAGAGAGAGAGAGAGAACGAAGTAGGCATAAGTTGAAATGTTTGCTGCCGTGATCGCGTGCAAGCTTTGTGTGGGCGGAGCTCTGGTTGTTAGTAAGGGTGAATGCCTGCAACAACATGACCTGTTCATGAAATGATCCATAAAAACAGATAGACTGTTTCATAAGTGTCTGTCTGTCTGTCTATTTCAAAGATCTTTGGGTCGACGTACTAGTAAATGTAATGCTTTGTTTTATCAATAATAAACGTTATATTACCTACTATTCTTGTTTTATTTTTATTCTGTCAATGAAAAGTGTTATGCTTAATGCTCACGTGTGACGAACAAAGTGTACTGCTGAAAAAATCGTTAGTGTTACAGAAGTATATGCAATCATCAAAATCAGTATTCAGCTAACTAAGAGACATGCTTAACGCCGGACATCCAAATCAATGTCTGGAAATCTACATAGGGACAGAAACGAGCCAGTCGGTATCTCTTTGAAGTTGGAATTACGAAAGTCAACGTTTATTTTATATATGTGTTTTTCAGAAACTGTACCACTTAACAGGTTAATGATGGTTTGGTATGTTTCCTGGTCCGGTAAACAGAATTTTGTGTAGCCTCCATTTCCAAGATGCTCCTCAAAACGAATACGACATTGTGACCTTTTAGTCAGTTTCCATGGCTGGATTTGGCTAACACTGACAGTCAGGTGCTGGTGTGAAGTAGTGACTGAGAAAGTTTATCTGAAATGCTCCAGTGTGATTATTATCTCACTTGTATCACAGTTACACGGGGGATAACCGGTCAAAGGCCGAACAGAAGCCGAAGGCCGCTCATGACACGTGTGAAGGCAAGTTTTGTCTGTTTTCTAGGTACTGTTTGATTTATGTCGGGATTTAAGGTAAGCTACTGATTCAGCGATGACTAAATTTGTTTCTCGATGCATAAAAAATCAGGGAGCGATTGATATTTGCCCGTAAATAGCCTTCAAAGCTGAAAATGTCCGCGATCGAGCACCGGAAATGGCTGTTCGATGGGTTTTGCAAGTAGAAATGTGCTTTATTTCACCAAATCAGCTCGTATTTGGTGTGGGTACGGGATTCTAGAGGACGAAGGAGTCATAAGATGTGCAAAGAAGTGCTATTTGGGAGTAGAATAAATCTTCCGAGACAGTAGACAAGAGAAGGTCATATTTGACAGATGCACGTAGGCCGATTGTCTTTCCGACAAGCGAATGATACAGCAGATTAATCATTCGTTTTGACCAGAAACCTAGTCTCTAGTTTTTATGAATGAGTTTTTTAATTAAAACAATCACGAGAACTCTCTCGCTTAGCCTAATGGCTGTTCGATGGGTTTCGCAAGTAGAAATGTGCTTTATTTCACCAAATCAGCTCGTATTTGACATCGGTTTGGTATATATATATATATTTTCTAATCCTACAGCGAACTGGATAGCAGACGCGGCACGACTGTTGCACCACACTTTGAAGTAATCCCACACTTTGAAGTAAA
>NC_090252.1:62517435-62559935 GCF_037325665.1 Littorina saxatilis
TTACAAAACATTTTAAGAAATGAAATGTGTTACAAGTAACAGCCATGGGGGTGATAGCCTGTAGGTGGAATAATAATCTTCAATTGCCCAGAAATGATTGTTATCTGGTCAAGAAATGCAAAGCATTTTGATGTTTGTGACGATTAGTTACTCTTATCACGTTTGGTCCCTGATTTTGCTGTCCTTGTCTGCGTGGGCAGGTGTGCGTCCATGATGTCATTGCTATTGAAAACTAATCTGTACTGCAAGTAAATGTACCCGTACATGACGTACATGGCAGTTGTCAACCGGGGGCCAGCCATGACTGGGACTGATGTATCCACAGGCACTCGACACCAGGTGGGCGGGGCCAGTGGTTGGGGTGTGATTCCCTGCCTTACACCACCACAAAAGTGTAGTATCAGCAGACAAGACTGAGCAGAAACTTCTGCCCCCCCCCCCCCCCCCTCACCAATGACCACTCAGTGCCATGTGCCTGCAGCTGTATCATAAACACTTTGTGGACAATAGTTGTACCTCCTTAGAACAGATCTTGTGATGCTCCTCAGTCAGTCAGTGTTTGATGGATGCTAACTGGTATACTTGACATAGTGTTCATATGAAAGTTTTATGTGTTGCAGCTCATCCAGATCACAGGTACACAAAGGAGCTGGTTACAGTGATAACATAGGCACATGGAACTGCTTATGGACTACTTTAGAAAGTGAGCGGTTACAACCAAGACTCTTCCGTCAGGAAGGTCTGCGGAAGGGTGCTTGATCTGTTTCCTCGGACAGGCTTTTCAAGACTAGGTAGGTTAAACCACATGATTGGGCTTTAATTATGAATGCACTTCAAAATTCACTCTATTTCATTATCTTGTACAACCCCCCGCGGGTTAGGGGGAAGAATTTACCCGATGCCCCCCAGCATGTCGTAAGAGGCGACTAACGGATTCTGTTTCTCCTTTTACCCTTGTAAGTGTTTCTTGTATAGAATATAGTCAATGTTTGTAAAGATTTTAGTCAAGCAGTATGTAAGAAATGTTAAGTCCTTTGTACTGGAAACTTGCATTCTCCCAGTAAGGTAATATATTGTACTGCGTTGCAAGCCCCTGGAGCAATTTTTTGATTAGTGCTTTTGTGAACAAGAAACAATTAACAAATCTTCAATAGTACTGACCAAAGAAGAAGGTTTAATTGTGTGATCATGATTTGATACATATGCTTGACCCTGAAGATGTGTTTTATTTGTTTTGTTTCAGAACAAAGTTTGGTGAAGTAGAAGCTACCGCTGTAGGCTGGTGTAAGGCTGAAGAAGAACCTCTGACAAGTCAATTTTCAAGCAAACTGAGCACGAACCCAGGTACAAGACACAGAGCTCTCTTTCTATCGGTCTGTTATTCATAGAATGACACTAACAGTGACACAAGTAAATAATCTGTATCATTGTCTTGACCTCTAGAAATTTGGTAGAGAATAAGATGACTGATAGTATTATTTTGATTATTTCATGGTCATTACAGTGGCCTCCACCCCTGCCCCTTTTAAGACACCCCAATCTAAGACTCCTTCCTATTAATGACCCTGTTTTCGCAGACTTCTTGTTCATAACATCTGTAAATTCACTCCCATTTTAAGACTTGCTCCATTTGGACTTGGACTGGGTGGCCGAGTGGTAACGCAATTGCGCTCGGAAGCGAGAGGTTGCGAGTTCGACCCTGGGTCAGGGCGTTAGCAATTTTCTCCCACCTTCCCTAACCTAGGTGGTGGGTTCAAGTGCTAGTCTTTCGGATGAGACGAAAAACCGAGGTCCCTTCATGTACACTACATTGGGGTGTGCACGTTAAAGATCTCACGATTGACAAAAGGGTCTTTCCTGGCAAAATTGTATAGGCATAGATAAAAATGTCCACCAAAATACCCGTGTGACTTGGAATAATAGGCCGTGAAAAGTAGGATATGCGCTGAAATGGCTGCGATCTTCTGGCCGATGTGAATGCGTGATGTATTGTGTAAAAAAAATCCATCTCACACGGCATAAATAAATCCCTGCGCCTTGAATATGTGCACGATATAAATTGCATAAAATAAAAAGATAAAATAAATCCCTGCTCTTAGAACTGTACCCACGGAATACGCGCGATATAAACCTCATATTGATTGATTGATTTTAAGACCTGATTTTGCTTATTTTGGATTTCGAAAAAGAGAAAACAAATTCCCACTCTGTACAGAATTAAGCCAGGTTCATGATTTTTGTATGGACCAAGTTGAGAGATGGCATTTGTATAGGCCTGACCAGATCTGAGATGTTGAATCTAATTGGTTACGAAGAAAGCATTGTGTCATTATAGGCACACTACTTCTCGTCACCGTCTCAGTTCTGGCCAGGCTTTAAGATAGGATAAGCTCATCCCTCAACTTTGTCACATATGAACAATCGACACACTGACTCTTGCTGTTGTGAGTTGACATTTTTTGATGAATTTATTTCTGGAAAAGGCACCATGCAGTGCTGTTTCAGGGGTGGGACTTTTCCGCGGATTTCCGCGGACACAACTTACGAATTCTGCTGGAGTAATCTATTTTTCCGCGTCACATTTCATTACAATATCTATGACTTGTTGACTGAATGATTTGGAGTGACGTGGAGATGAAACAGAACACTGGAGGCTTGAGAGTTAAATTGTGCTGACTGAAAACTCCTGATAACTAATAGTAATTTTGAGGGGGGGGGGGGGGGGGGGGAGGTTGGGGAGTGTGGAGAATGTCTTTTTTGTCAGATTGCACAGATTTTAATGTACCATTTAACCAAAATTTGGGGTAACATGCCCCCGAACCCCCTGGAAAAAAAGGGATTTCCTCCTTTTTCATCACAAGAGAGTCCCACCCCTGTGTTTACAGAATTCCTTGTTTAAAACTATCACTGTGCACAGAGGGAAGGGGGGGGGGGTGTATTTGACCACCCCTGCGTTTACAGAATTCCTTGTTTAAAACTATCACTATGCACAGGAAGGAGGGGGGGGGGGGGGGGTGTATTTGACCACCCCTGTGTGTTTACAGAATTCCTTGTTTAAAACTATCACTGTGCACAGAGGGAAGGGGGGGGGTGTATTTGACCACCCCTGTGTTTACAGAATTCCTTGTTTAAAACTATCACTGTGCACAGAGGGAAGGGGGGGGGGGGTGTATTTGACCACCCCTGTGTTTACAGAATTCCTTGTTTAAAACTATCACTGTTCACAGAGGGAAGGGGGGGGTGTATTTGACCACCCCTGTGTTTACAGAATTCCTTGTTTAAAACTATCACTGTGCACAGAGAGAAGGGGGGGGGGGGGTGGATTTGACCACCCCTGTGTTTACAGCAGAATTCCTTGTTTAAAACTATCACTGTGCACAGAGGGAAGGGGGGGGGGGTGTATTTGACCACCCCTGTGTTTACAGAATTCCTTGTTTAAAACTATCACTGTGCACAGAGGGAAAGGGGGGGGGGGTGTATTTGACCACCCCTGTGTTTACAGAATTCCTTGTTTAAAACTATCACTGTGCACAGAGGGAAGGGGGGGGGGTGTATTTGACCACCCCTGTGTTTACAGAATTCCTTGTTTAAAACTATCACTGTGCACAGAGGGAAGGGGGGGATGTATTTGACCACCCCTGTGTTTACAGAATTCCTTGTTTAAAACTATCACTGTGCACAGAGGGAAGGGGGGGGGGGGGGGGGGGGGGTGTATTTGACCACCCCTGTGTTTACAGAATTCCTTGTTTAAAAACTATCACTGTGCACAGAGGGAAGGGGGGGGGGGTGTATTTGACCACCCCTGTGTTTACAGAATTCCTTGTTTAAAACTATCACTGTGCACAGAGGGAAAGGGGGGGGTGTATTTGACCACCCCTGTGTTTACAGAATTCCTTGTTTAAAACTATCACTGTGCACAGAGGGGAGGGGGGGGGGGGGGGGGTGTATGTGACCAAGTGAAGTGCATTGCTACATAATAAAATGAGCAAATCCGTCCCGTGAAGAAAACTTCTGCTTACTTAATTGTCAGATTTGCCAAGGCGTGTACATGAAATAAGATTATCATTCTAAATGCTGAATCAACATTCTGACTGTTTCCTATGAAACCAGGCTTGATTTTTGGTATGAATCCAAGTTAAGGGATAGCATGTGTAAAAGCAGAATTGTGTACAGAGGCAGCTTTGTGTTATTAAAGGCCGGCTGCTTTTCGTGAACACAGTTTGGCTCACATCTCACATCACCTGCCAGGCTTTTTAAAAAAAAAATGTTTTACCATGGGATAAGACTATCCCTCCATTTAAGCACATACCAGCAATAAACACAGTGGTTACTTGTGATGAACTAGTGGCAAGACAAATGATTTAAGCATCACATAACCTTCCTAAGTGAAGTCAAGTTATGTGTCTGTGCCAGTGTGTGTGTGCATGTGTGTGTGTCAGCATAGAATGTTGAGGACAGTTCGATGGTAAATAACCCTGACAATTTTAGCCTATGATTGTGCCTACATTGTGGCAGGATTGGATGTGGATCTTCAAAAGCCTAAGTTAACAAAAAAGTATGTAAAAGTACATTTTGAATAGTAGTTTTTTTCTCAGAGGGAAGATATCACAAGATATGATCGTTCCACTGCATGTATGCCACATAACTAAAACAAAAATTAAATGTTATTTTAATCGTCTTTTGGGTAAAACAAATACACCATCAATATATTATAATAATGATCTTGCTTGTTTACAGATGGACAACAGCTACTGCCAGGACCAGGTTACGCATAAAGAAAACAGTCAACACTTGGCTGGTGCTGCAGCTTCTTTGATGTCTATTTTTTTTTTTTTTTAAAGACAGACAGCTACCAGCTCATTCAAGACCATAGCCCCATCTTACTCACGCAGAACAGACAGCCATCTTTCGCCTTTGCACAGAACACTGCTGTCTGAAGGTACACATCAAAAGGATAGGTTTTGCACCTACAGCGTGCGACTGTGGCTAGGGTAGGAAGAACAGACTCTGCAACACGTTCTGAGAGGGTGGCCTTTTCTTGCCACCCGTACCCCTGTGCAACAAGACTTGGCCAGAGAGCACACATCCAAATGCAAACACTGAACACTGAAGAGGAAGAAGAAGAAGAAGGTGCCCACACAGAAGGACATAAATCTACTTTAAGGCACACAAGTTTACAGCAGTTTATTGAATTGTAGCAGATTATAGGGAGAAAATGAACAAGCTAAATAGGCTGTACAGTACTTCACTTGAACAATGTATAAAGTTCCCTGTATTAAGAACATTTACAGATCACAAGACATTGTGTTTTCTTTTGTTTACAATACAAATGTTTCATAATAAAAAGATGTGCACTAGGCAAGATCCTTAAAATGTAAAACTAGTAGTGTGACAATTTTGAATTGTTCAGAGATGGTTTTTCTTCAGTGGTAAATGTTTTAGCTTTTTTTATAAGATCCCGTTAGTGAAGCATACTATAAAACCTTGACCTTCCAAACTGTGTTAGCACCCTGGGCTGCGATCATTGTGTTGAGCTACTTAAAGGCACAGTGCAGCTTACAGCCTTCGTTTTGCGTTTTTGTTGCAGCTGAGTGCATTTACAGTTCAAAAATCCTCCTATGGTAGTAAAACTACCCAACGACGACATCTGTGAAGCTCGACAGTTTCTTGTTCACGCGAGTGCATAAATTAACCTAGTTATTACGTGGTGTTTGGTCGGAGTTCGATTCAACTGAGTGATTCCGGCCTCCATTTTGTTTTATACAAACTCATGATGATGTCTGACATAGTTTGCTAGTGACGTGTCTTTTTGTGCATGATGTGGTGATCTACCTGATCTAAATTTAGATCCAAAAATAGGTCAAGACCAGCCGGGTCCGAGTACGAAATTGATTCGTAAAAAAATCGCAGTTCTTGACTCTTTGGGTGCAAGTCAATGAAACTTGGTAGTTCTTCTAATAGATAGCTGCCTGAGGTATGACTAAAAGCCCCAGGGGCTCCGTGCACCTGAATTTGACAAGTTCAGTACCTTCAGCAAGCGCAAGTACAGTAGAGAAGCGCTTGACACACTGAAAAAGGCCTACTACGAGCAAAAGAAAAAGAATCAGTGATGCATGTGCTTTTGATGTAATCTTCTTTGACATTATGATGACTACAAAAACTGACTGATGTGTTTTGTTTGTGAATGATGGATATATCAGGCATGGGAATTGTCCGCCGAACGGCGGATTCCGCGCGAATTTTTTTTTGTTCCGCCGAAAATGCAAAGTGTCCGCCGAAAAAATAAAGGGGGGAGGCACACAAAAAAAGCACCGGTTACTTTGGCCTTTGCGCAAAAGCCCGCGAAAACTGTCCGTACTTTGTTCACGCACTGCTACCGCCCGCCTCAGTTATTGAACTTTTATGTCTTGAAAGTAAACCAGATTGCACAGATTGTGTTACAAGTTACATTTTCCTGTTTGTCTCAAGAAGATCAATTTTTTTACAAATTTAACCATATAATACATGTATATATTTTTTTCTTCAAAAAAGCAAAAATTGGTACATTTTTGTACTAAAAAATCTGATTCTAAAAACAGAATTTAATGGCAAACTTGGAGCTCAGATGACACCAGATTGCACCATCTGGGTTCTTTGGAGAAATTTTTTTCCGGGGGGGCATGCCCCCGGACCCCCCTAGTAAGGCTAGGCGCTTCGCGCCGTCGACTTGATGCTTCGCGTCTTCAGTTATAATTTCCGCCTTTTATACAATTTTCAATTCCCATGCCTGATATATGTGCATGATTGCGTTTCGCAGACACAGTTGTCATGTGCGTTGTAATTGGCGACGAATGCTGGATGATTACTATTTTTGTACCAGGATTACTATTTTTGGGGCTGAGCATTACTCCAAAACACTTATGGGGGTAAACAGGTCTGCAGCACAACTACAAATGTAGAAATGTCGTCTGCATTTTGTATATTTTAAAAGGTTATTTTTGTGCACAGAACATACATCTGCAGGGAGGTTTGGAGGGTGAAGTTAGGATCTGTTAGGAGGCATACAGCATCACACTCATTTTTGTGTGTGTGTATTTTGTGTTGACAGATAAGACACTGTCATTCCAGCAGAAACCTGTGATGATGCACATTTTATTGAAGTGACCAGCTGAAATTGTATGTACGTTGTTATGAAATTGACAAATGATCCCTGCTTTGCAATCCTGGGTTAATGATATTGCCAAAATTAAAACGTGGAGGAAAAAGTGAGTGTAAACCTATTCTTGTGGTGGTGGTGGTGGTGGTGTGTGTGTGTGTGTGTGTCTGGTTAGTGTGTGTTTGAGTGTGTGTTAAACAAACAACGACAAACAACACCAAACCTACATCAAACAAGCACAACAAAAACAAATTACACAAAAAAATGGCAAAAATCAGAATATCAACTGAGAAAAAAAACCGTGGCTGAATGCAATACTTATTATAACTTAAAAAGTAAAAGTGTGCGTGTGGATGTGTGCGTATGTTTGAGTGTTTTAAACAAACAACAAACCTAAATTAAAGAAGCACAACAAACAAACAAAAAACCTGGCAAAGTTCTGAACATTAACACAATGCTGCTGTCTGCTTTGAGGGGAGGAATAAAATGACTGAAGCCGGACTGCCGAGAGGAGGAAGGAGGGGGAAAAGAACACGCAGACATGAAAACACACACAACTCCATGACAGATAAACTGCTTATGTTCAAAAATCAAGAATATTTAAGCGTGCACACACGCACGCGCACACACACACACACACACACACACACACACACACACACACACACACACACACACACAGACTCTCCTCGTGAAAGTAAAGGTAAACTCGAACTTGAAGGTAAGTATAAATGTTTGATATGGAAGAAACCTGTGATAAAAGTCTTTGTATAAATCATCGGTACCAACAAAATTCAGTTGCCACAACGCGTAAAAGGACATACTGTAGTTTCAAATTAGTAACAATCTAAGCCATTTTAATCAGCACTGGTGTCCGGCAAGCACTAACAGATACAACAGCACGTGTATGCATCTTGAAGTAATAAGACCTTGAAGTAGGCCTAGAGTTTACACTATGCATTATGTAATGCTTTAATTCAGCTGCCTAACTGTGGAACTTTGCAAATGTGTGAGGACCGTTTCACAAAACAGACAAAACACCCTCTCAGTTATTTACACAAATCAGTTCCAGAATGTGCGTGTTCCTTTTCCGTCTCTACAAATTAATGTTATCTGGGGGGAAAACGAATCATTGTCGCTTCCGCCCTCAGTTATAATTGCCTGAGCATAATAGGAAATGCAACAGGTGTAGTCTTCCGCCTGATTTTTAGTCAAGATATTTCGACACAGAATGTTTCTTTCTTTTTTCTTTGTATGTTCACAAGCTCACATACAATCATTTATGCAACACTGACAATAAGACCAGACCAGAGTTGTGATTGAAATGGGCAGTTTATCTAATAAAGCTCCAGAATGAATAAAAAATACATGACAAAATAAGGTGGTCCCGCTGTACAAAGCCGGTTACCAAACACACACACACACCAACACACACAAACACACTCACGCACGCACACACACACACACACACACACATGACACACACACACACACACACACACACACACACAGAGAGTAACATTGTACAACTTACTGTCACATTCAAGCGGGAACACCAAACAAAACGTATCATCAAATGAAACAACATTTTAAGTGGTCAACTGAGCAGATGACCACAAACCACACTTGAAATCTTCACATTTTAACACTTTCTCCTGTATCCACAAAAGTCATTTATGCTGACTAGATAATGACATAATAAAATGACATCAATAAAACCATTCCCTTTTTTATTTTAAAGAAAAACAAGAAAATTAAAATAACGCAAAGAACTGATGCTCAGTAAGGTTGGGTATCGATCTCAAATGTGTGCATAGCTAATTACATGTAACCGGCATGGACTGGGGCTAGAATTGGCCTTTCTGTCAGGCAACTCGGCCTCTAATTGGTTTTATATTGTCTGATCCCCCTCCAGAAAAAAACAATACCATTTGCCCCGTGCTTCTGCGCCCACAAAAAATATTCGGGAATAAGAAAAGTTCAAATTTTAGGCACCCCACATACAACCCTAATTGTCAGTCAATTACTTTACTGCAATCAACGTTGATTTTAAAGTACCATGTCATTATTATTTTGGAGATAGATTTGAAAAAGTCCATAATTGCAGACTGCGTATTGGTATGAGTGATTTGAATTTTGATTTATGTCAGCGGCACCTCAAGGAATGCCCCAAATGTGAGTGCGGTTACCCAAGGGAGACTGCTGAGCACTATTTGTTGCATTGACCCTTGTGTAGAGATGTACGATTATTGTCAATTGATAACTGATTATAAGTTTATTGAAATATTATTGAAAGGCATCCCGCAATATTCCCGGAATGTCAATCAGACCGTCATATTCATAACTGTACAAGAATTTATTAAGACAACCAGGCATGTTCTGTACATGAGCCTCTACATTTTATTCACTGTAATGTTCATTTGACACTGTCATGAGACAAATGCTGCCTGACCAATTGTTCTTCGTAATTTCTCTCGTGTTTTGTGTCCTTGTTTCGACTTATCGATTATGGCCCAATCGTTATGTAATTTAGTGCCATTTTCGCCGATCACAAAATGTATTAACTTTGCGTGTGTGTCTTCTGTGCATTTAATATTATTGTGACGTGACCCACTCTTCCAACATTTCTGGCGCTCCAAGTCTTCGTCGTCCTTTTTTTTCCCCCTTATGCTGAATTCTGTTCTCTCGTACCCCATTTCTTTTTGTTTCTTGTTTTTACCCCCACCAAGTTCTGTACTACCACCCCCTCCCTTTTTTGATTGCTTGCGCATCAGGTTTGTCTGTTTGTTTTCGTTGTCTGAAATGAGTAAATGTATCTAGTCCGCCATCATGCTAAACTTTGTTATGTACATACCAGGATGACTTAAAATAAGCATTTATGCTTGAGTTATCTTAAAAAAACAATGCATTGTTTCTGTCATGATAACAAATTGAATAAAGTTTTGTAAACCAATGGACTGATTATAGTTGACCCTGATATGTGATTACGGGATAGTGTCACATTAATTTATTTCTACTTTCACTTGTACTTTTGTACTTAAAACAAATCACTGAAATGTAAAAGTTATTATTTTTTCCATTGTGAAGTGTCGTCAGTCTCCTCAAGGTAATGCAGTCAAACTCAACCAAAAGTTGGAGGGGCTTCTTCATACTTTCAGTGTGTGTGTGTGTGTGATTTCTTTTGACACTATGCACGTTTGTATATAACCGCCTGTGCACAAAAAGAAGAACATCATCGAATCTTATCATTCATTTTCGCTTAATTGATTGATTGGTATGCATGTTTCTAACAGTGACCGTTACCAAAGTGAGTATAGTGCGCTTCCCAAGCATAAAACGGTGCATGACTCTGGATTTGCGTCTGAGATATTGACACATCACTGTGAGAAAAAGCGTTAATGAAAAAAGAAGACTATTTATTTTCCTTGAGCATTATCTTAAAGTGGTGTGCCAAAAACTTTTAAATTCAAAAATTCAATATTTAACTTTAGGAAAAGCACTGTAGAGAGAAAACCACGCTTGTGTGTTCAGAATAGTCTCCATGTGGTATCAATATAAATGATTCAAATGTATGGAAGAGAAGCTGTTTCTGCTGGATTAATACACACACACAATTGTGCACTCACACATAAGCACGCATGCATGCTCTCACACACACACACACACACACACACACACACACACACACACACACACACACACACACACACACACACACACAGAAACAACAAATTCATTATGACAAAACCAAATACGAAGTCCTATTTCACAAATTTTATATCTTCTCCTTTTCACCATATACAAATACAGTCACGGAGTACATTTATAAGGCCAAATTATTAAGAAATATTATTTTCTGTGCTTGAATTACCCAGTGTGTAGCATGATCACCACGAAGGTACAATTCACAGAAGTTGAGTAATCACTTTACAAAACCCATACCAGTACCACATTGTTATGTTAAATCCTATTTATATTAACCCACACAAATAGAAGAAGATAGCTTTGTGAAGACTTTCATTTTCCAACCAAATGCTGTTCAAAGATTATTCTTTCTTTCTATATTTGGTGTTTAACGTCGTTTTCAACCGTTCAAGGTTATATCGCGACGGGGAAAGAGGGGGGGGGGGGGGGGGGGGGGATGGGATAGAGCCACTTGTTAATTGTTTCTTGTTCACAAAAGCACTAATCAAAAAATTGCTCCAGGGGCTTGCAACGTAGTACAATATACTACCTTACTGGGAGAATGCAAGTTTCCAGTACAAAGGACTTTAACATTTCTTACATACCAATCAATATGAGGCTTATATTGCGCGTATTCTGTGGGTACAGTTCTAAGCTCGGGGATTTTATTTTAATTTTATTTTATGCAATTTATATCGCGCACATATTCAAGGCACAGGGATATATTTATGCCGTGTGAGATGTAATATTGTTTTACACAATACATCACGCATTCACATCGGCCAGCAGATCGCAGCCATTTCGGCGCATATCCTGCTTTTCACGGCCTATTATTCCAAGTCACACGGGTATTTTGGTGGACATTTTTATGAAAATTTATCTATGCCTATACAATTTTGCCAGGAAAGACCCTTTTGTCAATCGTGGGATCTTTAACGTGCACACCCCAATGTAGTGTACACGAAGGGACCTCGGTTTTTCGTCTCATCCGAAAGACTTGAACCCACCACCTAGGTTAGGAAAGGGGGCAGAAAATTGCTAACGCCCTGACCCAGGGTCGAACTCGCAACCTCTCGCTTCCGAGCGCAAGTGCGTTACCACTCGGCCACTGACACGATACACCAACACGATATTAGCACTCCAGATTTTTATCTCGCAGTTTTTCTGAAGGACTTTGCATTTGAAAACTATTCTCAGACAAAATATGAGTTTAAACTGCAAGTACATGTACAGGGAGTCTGAAGGGTTCAAGTCGGATGAGATAGACTACTGTTGTGGCAATCTTCGAATTTGAAAATAATTTTTTTAAAAGAGTAAAACTCATAGTTCTTCTTCTTCTTCGCTCATGGGCTGAAACTCCCACGTTCACTCACAAATTTGCACGAGTGGATTTTTACGTGTATGACCGTTTTTACCCCACCATTCAGGCAGCCATACGCCGCTTTCGGGGGAAGCATGCAGGGTATTTTTGTGTTTCTATAACCCACCAAACTCTGACATGGGTTACAGGATCTTTTCCGTGCGCACTTGGTCTTGTGATTGCGTGTACACACGAAGGAGGATAAGGCACTAGCAGGTCTGCACATAAGCAATGACCTTGGAGATCAGAAAATTCTCCACCTTTAACCTACCAGGCGGCCGCGATTTTGACTCATGACCTTCTGAATAGGAGGCCGATGTCTTATCCACAAGAACACCGAGCCCGTCCAAACTCCTAGTAAAAACAACAACTGCAAATCTGGGAGCAAAATGTAAACGGTTACAGTTTCAACTATCCTTCCCCTTTATATCAGCATTTTTGGAAACCTAAACGAAAGAGTATTCAAGAACAACAGTCACGGATTCAGATTTAAAAAAACAAATGGTAACTATGCTTTTTGGAAATTCTTTCTTTAATTGGTGTTTAACGAAGGTTATATCGCGACAGGGAAAGGGGGGGAGATGGGATAGAGCCACTTGTTAATTGTTTCTTGTTCACAAAAGCACTAATAAAAAAAATGCTCCAGGGGCTTGCAACGTAGTACAATATACTACCTTACTGGGAGAATGCAAGTTTCCAGTACAAAGGACTTAACATTTCTTCCATACTGCTTGACTAAAATCTGTACAAACATTGACTATATAAGAAACACTTAACAAGGGTAAAAGGAGAAACAGAATCCGTTAGTCGCCTCTTACGACATGCTGGGGAGCATCGGGTAAATTCTTCCCCCTAACCCGCGGGGGGTCTTTTTGGAAATGCGCTTCAGACAAATGCCTTTATGTTACTCACAGCAAAATGCAAGAATAATTGGGGACCATATGGGATGGGGCAAATTGGGAGGGAGCAATTCGGGACACCACCATAAATATCTACCAAATATTTACAAATAGCTATCTTAGTACATGCATAACATGCTGTACCAATACACAATTTCTTTAAATAACTATGTAAGGATTATTGGCAGTCTCCCGGAGCATGTTTCACGCTATCCTGCGATCAGGACAAGCGACTGACTGTGATGTGTATGCTGTGCGGCGTGCGCTACATAAGAAACCTTTTTTTAAATTTGTATTAAATATAATCACCTGAGCCACGAATGGCTAGCTGACAGCGGCTATCTTTTACACAACAAATTCTGAACTGTGATGAACTCGTGACCGCTGATTTTTAAAGGCAAGGGGTATCATATTGTGCGCATGGCATACACATCCAAGTTGGTCGTTTGTCCCGATTGTGGGATACAGCCCGTCAGAGGCGTAGAGCGTGCTCGAGATGTTTTGAAAAACCTGACTGCAGTACAGGGATTTTTACACCTCCGGACTGCTGATAATCCTAACAGAATTATTTTCAAAAACCGTCTATTGCCTTGAAAGCAAACCTGGAATTTCTGATGCGAGTTGCCAGAAAGAAAGTTCACTAACAAGATCCAGGCCAACACCACCCCCCCCCCATCCCCCTAAATAACACTAAGGAGTGAGGTGAGCTTAAATAACTAATTAATTAATCAATCAATAAATTCTCTGCTGAAATCCCCAACTTCGCGCATCGAAGCTATGAAAAACAGGACACTGCCACGTTTCCATTCAGCTAAACGCCACACCATTTTCAAGAGGGGATGTCTCAGGAAGAAAGATGTGACGCTCCCGATTCATATGTTTCAGAAGACAGCCCACCTGAGAAAAAGAAGAACACAATATAGAAATAATAACAACCTGTCAACCACAAATACATTAAAGTTTTTCAAACAGTTCACTAATCCGACAAACTCATGCTCGTTTCTGGTGCATTTGATAAAGCCAATTACGGGTAGATGCTAGACAACAGCAAAACCACCACCACATAACAACACAAGATTGTTTATGGTTGTTTACAGTCTCTTGAACACAGGAGTCAATCGAGACCATATATACTGTTCAAAAAAAGAAACGCATAGTTGCTACTTGCCAAATTTGTTTTATTTTTCGAAAAAATTAACAGAAAATCCAATATTTAGATTATTTGTTTGAAATTTGGTATGGACACAGTTGAATGCACACACAGTTCATTTGCATCTTCAAATCAATCAGTCAATCAATACGATTGGGTGCCGAGGCTGTCAAGTCAGTAGGGGGTGTGACTGCCTTGAGCAGCAACAACTGCCCGGCACCTTCTGGGCATGGGCTGGATCAGATGCCGGATATCTTGCTGTGGGATGGTGTCCCACTCCTCCTGAAGTGCCTGCAATAGATCGCGGTGATTTGCCGGCGCTTCTTCTCGCCTGCGCACACGTCTGTCCAATTCATCCCAGAGGTGTTCTATCGGGTTCATGTCTGGCGACATGGATGGCCAGGGAAGCACCTGGACATGGTGGTCGGTGAGGAACTGGGTGGTGAGTCGTGCTGTGTGCGGGCGAGCGTTGTCCTGCTGGAATATGGCATCCTGGTCAGCCAGAAGAGGAAGGGCGTGTGGGCGCAGAATTTCCTCCACGTATCGCTGGGCAGTTATGCGCCCTTGGACGTGCACCAGGGTGCTCCTTCCAGCGGTATTGATCGCCCCCCACACCATGACGCCTCCACCACCATGAACGGGTGCCTCATCCACACAGTTGGGCGCGTAACGTTCGTTTACTCTCCGGTAGACCCTCCTCCGACCATCATGTCGCTGGAGCAGGAAGTAGGACTCGTCGCTGAACCACACGTGTCTCCAGTGATTCCGGACGGTCCAGCGAAGGTGCTGGTTGCCCCACTGCACTCGGTTCTGGCGATGGCGGCGGGTGAGGACAGCTCCTCTGTGAGGTCTGCGAGCTCTCAAACCAGCTTCATGCAGGCGGTTCCGCACGGTCTGGTCCGATAATCGGTGTGGCCCGGGGAGAGCCTGGACAGAAGATGAGGCCGACAGGAAACGATTCCGGAGGTGGCGGAGCCGTATGAAGCGGTCGTGAGCAGCAGTTGTCGCCCTTGGTCTTCCCGCTCGTGGCAAGTCAGCAACGGAGCCAGTGGCTTGAAACCTGACCCACAGTCTACTGATGGTGCCCTGGGACACGTGGAAGTGCCTGGCGATTGCACTTTGACTTTGGCCTGCTTGTAAACGACCCAATGCAATTTGGCGGTCTTCTCTGCTCAATCGGGCCATCTTTCGTCGCTGAATTGTCGTCTGATTTCTTTGTGGCGAACAATCCGCTTTTATGGGTTTTGGAAGACATGGTGAGAGCTCAATATTCCCCGAGTTTCACGACATTACACTGAAGCATGACGAGTGGTCATGCCAAATGAGCAATTTTGACATTGTAGCCACTGATAACGCATGCGTCACGTGCAGAGCTCACTTGTGACAATGGACGAAAGGTCGACGACCAGATAAACATTTTCTGCAGTTTGGTGGATATCCTTGTAGCCATATAACTAAATTAACCAAATATTACAAGCTATGCGTTTCTTTTTTTTGAACAGTATATATAACAAGAAGCATAAACAGGGTTCCTGCAGGGCAGAGCTGATACAATTCAAGGAGTTTTCAAGGACATTTCCAGGACCAAATAAATGCTTTTCAAGGACATGATTTTCCCCAATTTAATGCAAAGCACCAAGCTTACCTTCAGGAAGGGAAGCAACTACAGGTGACTAGTAATAGTTAGTTCGTCTGCTTTAATTTGTTTTCACTCGATCTTTTATTCTCCCAAAATGTGTGTACTGTATTTGACGAAAAAAAAGGGGGTTGCATTTTTTTTTTAAATAAGACAAGCTGCTGACGAAATGTATAGGCAACAATTTGGAAAAATCAAGTACTTTTCAATGACTATTTAACAAAACTCTATTTTCAAGCACTTTTCAAGGCCTGGAAAAGGTTTTCCAATTTTCAAGGAGTTTTCCAGGGTTCAAGGACTCTGTACGAACCCTGCATAAAAAAGCACTTCAGTTTGAAACCCAGGTTCAATGTAGTAAATGATATTGCATCAATGTTCCATCCATCCTCAGCACTTTCAAAACCAGTTTCTTCTAGGTCATACACACCTTTTCCTCGATTGATCCACAGTACATCAGATCGCTATTGTTCTTTTTATGATTTGCACCAAGGGAATGATTAACATTTCTGTCTTAGTCATATGTAACAAGCTTTAAGCAAAAGCATAATATTCTACACATTCACATATTGTAAGGTTGAAGGGGTCTATGTCGACCAAAAGAAGGTGTATTCCCCATAGCCATAGGTGTTTTCCCTGTGTACCGGGAATACAGTTGGATTTTCTGTAAAGAAGTATAATATCGTACAATCTTGCGCCAAGCGCGTGACTGCGGTTAGATAGGAGAATCTATTTAAAATCCTGAATTCGCGTGCGGCATCCAATCAAGCAAAACATGCTTCGACCGTTTATCAAAACGGATTTAGTTAAAGAAACATCTGCACCCCCACCCCCAACAGCCTGGTATTATGTTTTCCTCGCTGGTACTCTCGTCCATTGAATCACTTTCACAAGCTTGAAGTAACTCCATGGCGTCTAACGGAAGTATATTCCCTGTATATGTACAGGAAATTAACATACAGGGAATACAGCCACTGTTGGTCGACATAGACCCCTTCTAAAGTGCTGCAGTAGTTACCTTTCCCTCCAAGGACCAAGCTGTTCATCCACTGTAGGGCTGACCGGGGTTCCCCCTTAGCAGAGTGAGTGGCGAATCCTGGCTGATAAATTTCCTTTCATTTTCCATGAATGAAGAATACCAGCTGGGTTCTTTTATTCATGGACCTGTGTTCTGCAACACACACAAATCAGCCACCATCTTGTAAATATATGTAAAAGAAAGCAAGTGGCAATCTGAATAACAGAATACAAAATGATCAATCCACACAATCATACTTCAGCACTGAAAGTCCACAAAATGAAGCACTGCTAGTACATGTACTTCTCATAATTTACTGAAACTTTACTCGTCAAAACAACCATTTGTTTTATCAACTTTACTCGCATGTGGCGAGTAGATTAACATTTCTACTCACCATTTACATGATTTTTACTCGCCATGGCGAGTAATTGAAAATACTCGCCACTTTCAGGCCTGTACTTGTGCATGAGATGTGTTTACCATCCATATGCCCAGACCATGCGCTCTTCTGTTGTGCTCAGAACAGTAAAGAGTTGCTTGCTGGGGTGGTTGTTCATAAGTTAACAGTTCACAAGAGGGCACAAACAAGAGCAAAAACACAGGTGCCTGATTCAAACTCATTCAAATGCAGAACCTTATTTTTGCATGAACAGAGTAAGACATGATTCTTACATAGCTGACCCTACCCCTGGCAGAAAAGTGCTTGAAATTGTCCATGTGGTCTCTATTGATCAGTACATTTGATGCGTATTTGTGATACATATATACTGATATAGAGACAAGTAACAAGTGGACATTTCCTCTGACACCTCTACCATTTGTACACCTGCACAAATCTCCTGCCATAGACTACAAAAGGAAAACATACAAATCAAAACAAACACAAATTTAACCTAATGTTTACCTTTCAGCAGCAGAAAAGGCTGTGTTTTCTGAGGTGTCTCAGAGTAAAGCCACGGTGTTGGAGATCTATGCAAAACTAGGCTGTAGGCAAGGTCCAACATCTTTAGCTGCACACACAAAAAGAAGAAGCAAGAAATCACATGACATAGATGACATTCCTCACTAGTACAAAACCACAACTACACTAGTCAACTACCAATGTAAGAATCATAGTCCTGCAAGATTACCCTCTTAAAAAGTAAGATTGCTTTCATTCAAACACTACCGTGGGACCAAACTCCCCCCCCCCCTCCTTTTTTTGAGTTTTTCCTACATGTGTGTTGATGTTTCCATTAATTCCAAGCCCTGAAACTGTGAACTTGAGATCTTTATGTATGCACACAGTCACAGGCTTAATAAGCTATTCAGAAACCAAGCAGAGTCTGCACAACGTCAATTCTGAGAAATAAATCCCCACAACCGGTTTCAAGGCCACTATACCGACTGAGCTATTGCTTGCCATGCCAACCTCCACCCCCATTTGGAACATGCACAACTAGTATACCCATACACATGTAATAATACTGCTTGCCTTCCTCCCCCACCCTCCAAATCAATAAACACTAAATGTATGCAATCAGTAATCTTTTAGTTAGTAGTTGACTACCATCACTACTCTCTCCACACCCACCCACCCTCTTGCACACCAGCGACACACCCCCATCGCCCAATCATTTCCATGATTCTCTCTGCCATATAGTTATCCTAAACACTAAGATTATGACACATTTGTTTTCCAATTAGGAACATAAAAAATTACTGTAAAAAAAATGTACAATCATGCACTCTCTGAGTCTGACAAGAGAGTGTGAGAAAAGTCAAGAAAGCAAGACATGTGTGACATAACTAAATCTTCTAATCTATTCCTGAGATTTACTCTTGACAGCTTAAAATGGAACCTCATGCACTTACTGTTCTGAATTGTAGAAATTTCTTGTAGTTATAGCAGCAAAGGCAGTTTTATTGGGTACCACCAGGTGTCACTCTGTCATCATCTGATCAAGCATTCAAGCAAATGGTTCAGCACTGAAACAGTAAATAGCAAGAGTGTACAGAAAAATACACAAACTTTCTCATTAATTTGTATCTTCAACTTCACATTATTCATAAATAATGATACCTTACTTTGACTAAGTTTGAGTAGGATTAACACCATGCAGAGCCAGAAGTTAACTTGAAATAAAATAACTATACGTTACTCAATACTGCACTCAATGAGTCAATTGTCAGCAAAGGTGATAATCAATGCAAGGTAAAACCAAAGGATGCAACTCAGTCAGCAATTGCAAAAACTACATAATTCTATTTCTAATCAAGCTGTCAGTTTCATTAGCTATCAGAATTCAAAACATGTTCTTGTTTTTGTTGTTGCTGTTGTTCATGACTACATTAATGTATCTCAGCATTTCTAGTTTCTACACTATAGCCATTAAAAAAACCAAAAGAAGTGTCCCAATGTTAAATGAAGCGCTCTTGCAATTAAGTCACAATTGTTTGCAGTTGCTGAGAAAAGCTAATAGTAATAGTCCTTACAGTAAGTTGAGTAACAAATTATAAACAATTGCTGTTAACACTCATAGTACAAGAGAGCAAACCACTGCAAAACTATAGTCATTTATCAATGTTATGCTTGCCATCCACCCCCGACCCCAAACCTCTCCCATATTTTATGTACATCAGACTAGTATTCTTGTTAGTTCATTTCAGCTGTAACAGTGACAACACGTTTGCACACTACAGACCTGGAAGTGGAAATGTTAACACATGGAGTGCTAAATTTCAGGATACAATCTGTTTGTTTGTTTGCTTAACGCCCAGTCGACCACGAAGGGCCAATCAGGGCGGTGCTGCTTTGACATTTAACGTGCGCCACACACAAGACAGAAGTCGCAGCACAGGCTTCGTGTCTCACCCAGTCACATTATTCTGACACCGGACCAACCAGTCCTAGCACTAACCCCATAATGCCAGACGCCAGGCGGAGCAGCCACTAGATTGCCAATTTTAAAGTCTTAGGTATGACCCGGCCGGGGTTCGAACCCACGACCTCCCGATCACGGGGCGGGCGCCTTACCACAAGGCCAACCGTGCCGGTCATACAATCTGTTTCAAAGTACAAACACTGGCAATCGGAGAGAACAGTGTTACTGTAAGTCTTTACAGTAACATCAAACAGTATCCCCTCTTTTTGGTAGTACAGTGGAACAACACTTTTAATATCCCCTGATTAAAGACTCCCTCCCTTTTAAGACCCTGTTTTCTCAGATTTGTCTGTCCACAACCTCTCTATATTTACTCTCATCTCAAGACTTCTTCCTTTCAAGACCTGATTTTTTCAGATTTGTTTAGGTCCTAAAAGGAAGGGGGGGGGGGGGGGGGGGGGGGGGGTTCGATCGACTTTACTGGTACCGTGAAACCGAAAGTGACCAAGTCATCAAGGGCACGTATATTCCTGCTGCTCTGTTAGCACCGATCATATTTTAGAAACGTTGCACTCTGTCGTCAACACGAATGTAGGAATAAAAATAGTATTACCTTCACCAGCTGTCTCCATGGAGTCGAAAGACCATCGGCCGGTTTGGCTCGCTTGTGCCATTCCTGGATGAAAATTGAAATGACCCTGGCTGCTCCGTTCTTGGCATCAATGGCAGTGCAAAAAAAGCGAATCCCGACTCCCATCCAGGATAAGCTGTACGGCACGGCGGCGTCTCTGCAGATGACCACTACATTTGGACGATTTGGACTGGTCTACACGTGTTACGGCAACAAGCAGAAGAAGATACAGATAAGGTGGCGGGAGTGATGTCCCTTCGCTGCAGTGACTAAAAATACAAAACTATCTCAAAATAAAAACACAAGGAACGGATGGGTAGTTAAATTTGTGACAAAAGAAATTAAACGTTCAAATGACTTACCACCCCCCTCTGCTATGTCAGTTGCGAGTATGTCAGTATGTGTTTGTGTTTGTGTGTGTGTGTGTGTGTGTGTGTGTGTGTGTCAGTGTGTGCCCGGCAGTGTGCCCGTCAGTGTGTACGGTACGTGTGTGTGTGTGTCAGTGTCATTGCCGGTGTGTGTGTTTACGTGTGTGTGTCACAGTGTGTGTGTGCGTGCGTGTGTGTGTGTGTGCCGGTGTGGATGTGTGTGTGTGTATTGTGTGTGTGTGTGTGCGTTCGTCAAGTTGTGTGTGTCAGTGTGTGTGTCAGTGTCGATCAGTGTGTGTGTGTTCTAGGCCAGGGGGGATTCCCAAGGTTCCTGGGTTCCGGAAGCCCACCCACCCCCCTTACTGACTCCACAAATGTACCTTTTGCCTTTTTCTTTCTGCGAATGTATGTATTCATTTGCTAATTTGTTCGTTTGTTTGTTCGTTCGTCAGTTTGTTCGTTCGTCAGTTCGTTTGTTCGTTCGTTTGTTCGTTCGTTCGTTCGTTCGTTCGTTCGACAGTTCGTCCGACAGTCCTTCAGTACGTCCGTCAGTCCGTCCGTCCGTCGGTCCGTCAGTCAATCCGTTCTTCAAGTTCAGTCCGTATCAATAAATTCCTCTTGTGCAGGGCCCAATACAGGGGAGAGGGGGGGGGGGGGGGGGGGAATTCCTGTTGGTGGGACAACCCCCCCCCCCCCACCCAGGCCTAACTGTGGACCTCCTCCAAACGTTTGACAAATGCCCTGAAAATGGGCCAGATTGCACACAATTATTGTTTATTGTTTGCTTGTTTATTTGTTTGTTTGTTTGTTTGTTTGTTTGCTCGTTCGTTCGTTCGTTCGTTCGTTCGTTCGTTCATTCGTGGGTTGGTTCGTTCGCTCTTTCGTTCCGACCTTCGTTATTTCCTTCGTTTATTCGTTCCTTCGTCCTTTTAGTCCGTCCGTATGTCCGTCCATACGGTCCGTCCGACAGTCTGTCTGTCAGTCCATCAGTCCGTCCGTCAGTCCGTCCGTCCTTCAGTCTGTATCCGAATAGATTCCTCTTGTGCAGAGGGTTGAAGGAATACCCTGCAGGACCGGATCAGGAGGGGTTACCCGTAACGCCACCCCCCCCCCTCCCGCCGCCCCCCCCCCCCTCCCCCCGTCCCTCCGTCCGTCCATCGATCGGTCCGTCCCTCAATCTGCCCGTCGGTCCGTCCGTCAGTCCGTCCGTCAGTCTGCCCGTCCGTCCGTCCGTTCTGGTTCGTTTCATTGTTTATTTATTTCGCACACATCATTGTCAACTTGTGGATATCCTGAACAAGGCGGTGCGCGAGAATATCTTCTTGTTTGGATAAAATAACATTTTGCTCTGAAACAAACCACAGACAAATTCCACTGCTTGAGCATCGTTTCAGTCTAACCGAACTGAGGGTATACCTCATCTTCAGAAGGAGAATAAGCGACAGCATGCTCTTCTACCATATAACATGTCACGTGAGGTCGTTCAGACCGGAGTGGAGGTATATCTCCGAGGGATCAGGGTATACTTTCAACCCGCTGCACAAGAGGAGTTTATTGATACCTTATGTTCGGTCGTACCGGTGTGTAATACCTCGAGACAGAGAGAGAGAGAGAGAGAGAGAGAGAGAGAGAGAGAGAGAGAGAGAGAGAGAGAGAGAGAGAGAGAGAGAGAGAGAGAGAGAGAGAGAGAGAGAGAGAGAGAGAGAGAGAGAGAGAGAGAGAGAGAGACAGAGAGAGAGAGAGAGAGAGGGAGAGAGAGAGAGAGAGAGAGAGAGAGAGCAGAAAAGGCAGCTGCTAAAAGTTGTGTCAAACAAGCAATCAAACCCGGCTTGCACTATGTACACCATTGTCCCTGACTAGTGTCACGTGACAGTAGATTATCATGCACGCGGCCCCTGCGTGTTCTGTGTCGTGGTATCAGAACATGACTGGGCTCCTTGCAATGCACTCCCACCCCCCACACCCAACCTCTCTCCCACCCGTCTTCCCTTCTCCAACTAACTTTCTGATAGGGAACGCACCAGTCACAAGGCAAATGTCAATAAGAAGCGACCGTTTTGTGTTTTCGTTGTCCGGGGCGCCCTGCAGCTAAATACACAAAGCTGTCAAGGTTAAACTGGTATTATCTATGATATGGTCGGCCGTGAGCTATGTCAATTCCTTGTTACTCCTAGTTCTGAGAGCAATAAATACTACCAAAAACGTCATCTCCGATAAGAATTCTAAAAATATCAGCAAGCTCTTTCTTATCACATGCACTATCATTTTAAATGACGCGATCGTCAGTGCTGTTGCTGCAGTCATTTTATATGACACGATCGTCAGTGCTGTTGCTGCAGTCATTTTAAATGACACGATCGTCAGTGCTGTTGCTGCAGTCATTTTATATGACACGACCGTCAGTGCTGTTGCTGCAGTCATTTTATATGACACGATCGTCAGTGCTGTTGCTGCAGTCATTTTAAATGACACGATCGTCAGTGCTGTTGCTGCAGTCATTTTATATGACACGACCGTCAGTGCTGTTGCTGCAGTCATTTTATATGACACGATCGTCAGTGCTGTTGCTGCAGTCATTTTATATGACACGATCGTCAGTGCTGTTGCTGCAGTCATTTTATATGACACGATCGTCAGTGCTGTTGCTGCAGTCATTTTATATGACACGATCGTCAGTGCTGTTGCTGCAGTCATTTTTGTGCACGAGGAAGTCCCTGTGAGTCTTCGCCAGTGAGGGCTAACACTAACAGTAAATGTCCGGGGAAATAGGCTCAAATGCAGTAACTTCTTTCGGGAATATTTTTTCATCCCATTTTGTGTGACTTTTTACACACGAATACGCTTAAAACAACATCCACACGTTTTTGGTTTATATTATTATACTATTTTTATTATGAGCAGGTCTTTGTTTACTGCCGAAGTGCGTCTGAGTCTAGCCAAGAGGCAACAAAGAGAGAAAATGGGGATTCGATAACCGTCATCTCCGTTACCGGTTTTTTTTTCTTGCAAATGAGAAACAATTTATGTTCCATCTTGTGATATGGTGTTCGCTGCATGAGCATACAACGAAGAAAATCACTAACCGGGCCGTCAGGTGTCTTCTGGCTCTGTCGTGAGGCAAAATGCGAGCGCCCGTCATCTCCGATACCGTCATTTGCGGGCAAAATAGGTTGCCGTTTTCGACGTGTTTGTTGACAAACTGCGTCGGGGATAGATCTAAAACATTGTGTACATCTATATACGACTTGTGTGTGTGTGTGTGTGTGTGTGTGTGTGTGTGTGTGTGTGTGTGTGTGTGTCTGTGTACGTGTGTGTTCGCGATGCACGGCCAAAGTTCTCGATGGATCTGCTTCAAATTCGGTGGGCATATTCAGGTAGACCCCGGACACAACCTGGTCGATGAGAATTTTCAACACGTGCTCTCAGCGCGCAGGGCTGAACCGATTTTGGTTTTTCTGTTCATCTTCCCAGATCCATTCCCACTAACTCTTCCTTATCTTCTCCAGTGTTTTGCTTTTATCTCCCTTCCTTCGTGTGGCGTCAATCCATATTCCCGTTTTTATTTTTAGAAGGTCACTGTCGACAACGCTCAATCCATATGCTCGTTATACTATTTTTAGAAGGTCACTGTCCCGGCGAAGCCGGGTATTACTCTTCCATATCTTCTCCAGTGTTTTGCGCGTTTATCTCCCTTCCTTCGTGCGGTGCGCCGGTGCAGCCGGATATTCGATCCGACCTCTTCCCGGCGAAGCCGTACCCGGCGAAGCGGGTATTCATCTAGTTGCCACATATATCGTTTAAAGGAGCAAGACCCGCTCTCTATTCTTATCAATGGGCATTTATATTCAGTTGATACCCTGTAATCTGCACTTGACTGAAACAATGCAACTTTTAACCTTTTCTTGCCTCAAGATGTGCAAACGTCCACAGAAACACTAACAGTCCAGCCTTTCAGCTTTTGTTCGATGTATTTGGTTTTTCTGTACACATAGAGTTAAGGGTGCCGCTGGTGTAATTTGTAAACACACCGTTCGCAGGTTTCAAAAACACCACTGAAAAGTTCCATCAGTCTCGTTTTTAGATCTAGTCACTAAAACCGTCGTATTGACTCAAGCCTGCTTCACAGAAGCACATCATTTCCACACTTTGGAGGCTAAGTGATTGTTTTACAAGCTAGTAAAATTTCGTTGATCTAGTCTGAGTGGATTTTGTGTATAAAAAGTTATAATTCAATTCAATTCAATAATCTCTGTCTCTGTCTCTGTCTGTCTCTGTCTCTCTCTGTGTCTGTCTCTCTCTCGTTCTCTCTTTGTCTCTGTTTCCCATTTTCCCTATTCTCTCTCTCTCTCTCTCTCTCTCTCTCTCTCTCACTTACTCTCGCTCTCGCTCTCTCTCTCGCTCTCTCTCTCTCGCTCTCTCTCTCTCTAGATCCATCTCTCTCTCTCTCTCTAGATCCATCTCTCTCTCTCTTTCTCTCTCTCTCTCTCTCACTTACTCTCGCTCTCGCTCTCTCTCTCGCTCTCTCTCTCTCTCTCGCTCTCTCTCTCTCTCTCTCTCTCTCTCTCTCTCTCTCTCTCTCTCTCTCTCTCTCTCTCTCTCTCTCTCTCTCTCTCTCTTTCTCTGTCTCTTTCCCTCCCTCGTTCTTTCCCCGACTTCCATCCTTGTTGGTGAAGACAATGACCCATGAGCTGTGAATGTTGGTGAAGACAATGACCCATGACCTGTGAATGTTGGTGAAGACAATGACCCATGACCTGTGAATGTTGGTGAAGACAATGACCCATGACCTGTGAATGTTGGTGAAGACAATGACCTATGACCTGTGAATTGGTGAAGACAATGACCCATGACCTGTGAATGTTGGTGAAGACAATGACCCATGACCTGTGAATGTTGGTATACACGATAACCTCTTGCTTCAAGATGTCAAGCTCCATAAACCTGCTCCACTTTTCTTGTCACGTGTGTTACTCTTGTCACGTGTGTTACTCTTGTCACGTGTGTTACTCTTGTCACGTGTGTTACTCTTGTCACGTGTGTTACTCTTGTCACGTGTGTTACTCTTGTCACGTGTGTTACTCTTGTCACGTGTGTTACTCTTGTCACGTGTGTTACTCTTGTCACGTGTGTTACTCTTGTCACGTGTGTTACTCTTGTCACGTGTGTTACTCTTGTCACGTGTGTTACTCTTGTCACGTGTGTTACTCTTGTCACGTGTGTTACTCTTGTCACGTGTGTTACTCTTGTCACGTGTGTTACTCTTGTCACGTGTGTTACTCTTGTCACGTGTATTACTCTTGTCACGTGTGTTACTCTTGTCACGTGTGTTACTCTTGTCACGTGTGTTACTCTTGTCACGTGTGTTACTCTTTTCACGTGTGTTACTCTTGTCCAACTACTCGTACTTTGTATCTGAATTCTAAATGTATTTAATGAAAGAAACATTCTCCACCTAAGCATATTCGCAGTTTGACAATTCCCATAGACAACACTTTTTCTCCTGACATGTTGGCAGGAATGTGCTACCATACCACATGGCCCACCTCGGTGTCATTTAATGAGCTATGCACGAGTGTGTCACGTGGTCGCTGTCGTTAAACTGTGTCGACACCACGCATACAAGAGGACTTGGAATAATTCAACCAGGAAGTTTTTCCCTGCGACGTTGGTCCACACCTTGTGTTGGTTCTGTTGCATTCCGTCTTAGCACTGTACAACGATGTGTTCTCAGTATCTCTGTATTACAACTTGCTTCATTGCTGTTTTGATCAGTATATGACGTTCGTTTTGCAATCAAGACATAAACAGAAGTGCCATATAGTGAACCACCGAGTTTGGAGTGTGTGACCGACAGTGCTGTGTCAGCCTACTTTACGTCAAAGAAATGATTCAAGGTTCAGGGGGTCATAGGATCATACGTTTGTCACGTTTCTTGGTGTGTGGTGTGTTGGGTTGAGGACTGTGAACTGTAGCGTTACAACTACACAACACAGTGCTGTACAAAGATCAGTGTAACACGTGTTGTTGTGTTGGGCTGAGGACTGTGAACTGTAGCGTTACAACTACACAGCACAGTGCTGTAAACCGATCAGTGTAACACGTGTTGTTGTGTTGGGCTGAGGACTGTGAACTGTAGCGTTACAACTACACAGCACAGTGCTGTAAAAAGATCAGTGTAACACGTGTTGATGTGTTGGGTTGAGGACTGTGAACTGTAGCGTTACAACTACACAACACAGTGCTGTACAAAGATCAGTGTAGCACGTGTTGATGTGTTGGGTTGAGGACTGTGAACTGTAGCGTTACAACTACACAACACAGTACGTTCTGTAAAAAGATCAGTGTAACACGTGTTGATGTGTTGGGTTGAGGACTGTGAACTGTAGCGTTACAACTACACAGCACAGTGCTGTAAAAAGATCAGTGTAACACGTGTTGTGTTGGGTTGAGGACTGTGAACTGTAGCGTTACAACTACACAGCACAGTGCTGTAAAAAGATCAGTGTAACACGTGTTGATGTGTTGGGTTGAGGACTGTGAACTGTAGCGTTACAACTACACAGCACAGTGCTGTAAAAAGATCAGTGTAACACGTGTTGTTGTGTTGGGTTGAGGACTGTGAACTGTAGCGTTACAACTACACAACACAGTACGTTCTGTAAAAAGATCAGTGTAACACGTGTTGATGTGTTGATTTGAGGACTGTGAACTGTAGCGTTACACTGGCAAAACACAGCACAGTGCACTGAGACAAACGGCTTGCCACTCAGTGTTGTGTCTCACAATCTTTCTGTTGGACTGAACATCATCTCGAGAACTGTGTCTGAACACCACCGGTAAGTCTGTTCTGTCATTTATACAACAATAACATCATCTCGAGAACTGTGTCTGAACACCACCGGTAAGTCTGTTCTGTCATTTATACAACAATAACATCATCTCGAGAGCTGTGTCTGAACACCACCGGTAAGTCTGTTCTGTCATTTATACAACAATAACATCATCTCGAGAGCTGTGTCTGAACACCACCGGTAAGTCTGTTCTGTCATTTATACAACAATAACATCATCTCGAGAGCTGTGTCTGAACACCACCGGTAAGTCTGTTCTGTCATTTATACAACAATAACATCATCTCGAGAACTGTGTCTGAACACCACCGGTAAGTCTGTTCTGTCATTTATACAACAATAACATCATCTCGAGAACTGTGTCTGAACACCACCGGTAAGTCTGTTCTGTCATTTATACAACAATAACATCATCTCGAGAACTGTGTCTGAACACCACCGGTAAGTCTGTTCTGTCATTTATACAACAATAACATCATCTCGAGAGCTGTGTCTGAACACCACCGGTAAGTCTGTTCTGTCATTTATACAACAATAACATCATCTCGAGAGCTGTGTCTGAACACCACCGGTAAGTCTGTTCTGTCATTTATACAACAATAACATCATCTCGAGAGCTGTGTCTGAACACCACCGGTAAGTCTGTTCTGTCATTTATACAACAATAACATCATCTCGAGAGCTGTGTCTGAACACCACCGGTAAGTCTGTTCTGTCATTTATACAACAATAACATCATCTCGAGAGCTGTGTCTGAACACCACCGGTAAGTCTGTTCTGTCATTTATACAACAATAACATCATCTCGAGAACTGTGTCTGAACACCACCGGTAAGTCTGTTCTGTCATTTATACAACAATAACATCATCTCGAGAGCTGTGTCTGAACACCACCGGTAAGTCTGTTCTGTCATTTATACAACAATAACATCATCTCGAGAGCTGTGTCTGAACACCACCGGTAAGTCTGTTCTGTCATTTATACAACAATAACATCATCTCGAGAACTGTGTCTGAACACCACCGGTAAGTCTGTTCTGTCATTTATACAACAATAACATCATCTCGAGAGCAGCTGTGTCTGAACACCACCGGTAAGTCTGTTCTGTCATTTATACAACAATAACATCATCTCGAGAGCTGTGTCTGAACACCACCGGTAAGTCTGTTCTGTCATTTATACAACAATAACATCATCTCGAGAACTGTGTCTGAACACCACCGGTAAGTCTGTTCTGTCATTTATACAACAATAACATCATCTCGAGAGCTGTGTCTGAACACCACCGGTAAGTCTGTTCTGTCATTTATACAACAATAACATCATCTCGAGAGCTGTGTCTGAACACCACCGGTAAGTCTGTTCTGTCATTTATACAACAATAACATCATCTCGAGAACTGTGTCTGAACACCACCGGTAAGTCTGTTCTGTCATTTATACAACAATAACATCATCTCGAGAACTGTGTCTGAACACCACCGGTAAGTCTGTTCTGTCATTTATACAACAATAACATCATCTCGAGAACTGTGTCTGAACACCACCGGTAAGTCTGTTCTGTCATTTATACAACAATAACATCATCTCGAGAGCTGTGTCTGAACACCACCGGTAAGTCTGTTCTGTCATTTATACAACAATAACATCATCTCGAGAGCTGTGTCTGAACACCACCGGTAAGTCTGTTCTGTCATTTATACAACAATAACATCATCTCGAGAGCTGTGTCTGAACACCACCGGTAAGTCTGTTCTGTCATTTATACAACAATAACATCATCTCAAGAACTGTGTCTGAACACCACCGGTAAGTCTGTTCTGTCATTTATACAACAATAACATCATCTCGAGAACTGTGTCTGAACACCACCGGTAAGTCTGTTCTGTCATTTATACAACAATAACATCATCTCGAGAACTGTGTCTGAACACCACCGGTAAGTCTGTTCTGTCATTTATACAACAATAACATCATCTCGAGAACTGTGTCTGAACACCACCGGTAAGTCTGTTCTGTCATTTATACAACAATAACATCATCTCGAGAACTGTGTCTGAACACCACCGGTAAGTCTGTTCTGTCATTTATACAACAATAACATCATCTCGAGAACTGTGTCTGAACACCACCGGTAAGTCTGTTCTGTCATTTATACAACAATAACATCAAACGCAATCGCCCACAAGAAAGATCGTGCAAAAGCCCACACAAATTTGTTTCTACAAAATAAGGCCTTTTTGGAAGAGCAAATCCCTTTTCTTGAAATAAATACCTTATTCTAAGAAATAAGGCCGTATTTATGAGACCTTTAACTTTTTAGAAATATGATATGATTTTGAGGGAAAAAAAGGCCTTACTTTCAATGCCTTTTTGTGATTTTTAATCCTTTGTGCCAGCACATTGCTGCTGGTTCTCTTATATCATACCCTCCCTACACACATCATACCCTCCCTACACACATCATACTCTCCCTACACACATCATACCCTCCCTACACACATCATACCCTCTCTACACACATCATACCCTCCCTACACACATCATACCCTCCCTACACACATCATACCCTCCCTACACACATCATACCCTCCCTACACACATCATACCCTCCCTTTACACATCATACCCTCCCTACACACATCATACTCTCCCTACACACATCATACCCTCCCTACACACATCATACCCTCCCTACACACATCATACTCTCCCTACACACATCATACACTCCCTACACACATCATACCCTCCCTACACACATCAGATACCCTCCCTTCACACATCATACCCTCCCTACACACATCATACCCTCCCTACACACATCATACCCTCCCTACACACATCATACCCTCCCTACACACATCATACCCTCCCTACACACATCAGATACCCTCCCTTCACACATCATACCCTCCCTACACACATCATACTCTCCCTACACACATCATACACTCCCTACACACATCATACCCTCCCTACACACATCAGATACCCTCCCTACACACATCATACACTCCCTACACACATCATACTCTCCCTACACACATCATACACTCCCTACACACATCATACCCTCCCTACACACATCAGATACCCTCCCTACACACTAATTCTATTGTTGCTATAATTGCGCGCTGCCTCAACTGGTCACGTGAACAGTCAAGCTACAGGCATTTCAACCTGCAGATACCAGACCTACATAATGAGTTCTCCCTTCCAGGGGAATTCCCACCGCACTTACCCTTCTTGCGAGGGTGGAGGGGGGAGAAGGGAGGGAGGGGAGGGGAGAAAGGGACTGTCCCAGTTATGATGCTACCACAGTGCAGTCTGGGGCATACACGGTGTGATAGTCTGAACAGTGCAGTCTGGGGCATACACGGTTTGATAGTCTGAACAGTGCAGTCTGGGGCATACACGATGTGATAGTCTGAACAGTGCAGTCTGGGGCATACACGGTTTGATAGTCTGAACAGTGCAGTCTGGGGCATACACGGTTTGATAGTCTGAACAGTGCAGTCTGGGGCATACACGGTGTGATAGTCTAAACAGTGCAGTCTGGGGCATACACGATGTGATAGTCTGAACAGTGCAGTCTGGGGCATACACGGTTTGATAGTCTAAACAGTGCAGTCTGGGGCATACACGGTGTGATAGTCTAAACAGTGCAGTCTGGGGCATACACGGTGTGATAGTCTAAACAGTGCAGTCTGGGGCATACACGGTTTGATAGTCTGAACAGTGCAGTCTGGGGCATACACGGTTTGATAGTCTGAACAGTGCAGTCTGGGGCATACACGATGTGATAGTCTGAACAGTGCAGTCTGGGGCATACACGGTTTGATAGTCTGAACAGTGCAGTCTGGGGCATACACGGTTTGATAGTCTGAACAGTGCAGTCTGGGGCATACACGGTGTGATAGTCTAAACAGTGCAGTCTGGGGCATACACGATGTGATAGTCTGAACAGTGCAGTCTGGGGCATACACGATGTGATAGTCTGAACAGTGCAGTCTGGGGCATACACGGTTTGATAGTCTGAACAGTGCAGTCTGGGGCATACACGGTGTGATAGTCTAAACAGTGCAGTCTGGGGTATACACGATGTGATAGTCTGAACAGTGCAGTCTGGGGCATACACGATGTGATAGTCTGAACAGTGCAGTCTGGGGCATACACGGTTTGATAGTCTGAACAGTGCAGTCTGGGGCATACACGATGTGATAGTCTGAACAGTGCAGTCTGGGGCATACACGATGTGATAGTCTGAACAGTGCAGTCTGGGGCATACACGGTGTGATAGTCTAAACAGTGCAGTCTGGGGCATACACGATGTGATAGTCTGAACAGTGCAGTCTGGGGCATACACGATGTGATAGTCTGAACAGTGCAGTCTGGGGCATACACGGTTTGATAGTCTGAACAGTGCAGTCTGGGGCATACACGGTTTGATAGTCTGAACAGTGCAGTCTGGGGCATACAAGGTTTGATAGTCTGAACAGTGCAGTCTGGGGCATACACGGTGTGATAGTCTAAACAGTGCAGTCTGGGGCATACACGATGTGATAGTCTGAACAGTGCAGTCTGGGGCATACACGATGTGATAGTCTGAACAGTGCAGTCTGGGGCATACACGGTTTGATAGTCTGAACAGTGCAGTCTGGGGCATACACGGTGTGATAGTCTAAACAGTGCAGTCTGGGGCATACACGATGTGATAGTCTGAACAGTGCAGTCTGGGGCATACACGATGTGATAGTCTGAACAGTGCAGTCTGGGGCATACACGGTTTGATAGTCTGAACAGTGCAGTCTGGGGCATACACGATGTGATAGTCTGAACAGTGCAGTCTGGGGCATACACGATGTGATAGTCTGAACAGTGCAGTCTGGGGCATACACGGTTTGATAGTCTGAACAGTGCAGTCTGGGGCATACACGATTTGATAGTCTAAACAGTGCATGCGAAACATAACATATACTGGAAATGACGGGGTAAGGTCGGGCGACCACGGTCTCATTTACTGTGTTTTTATCCAATAGACCTTTTCGGTATCTGAGCAGCTCTCGCGAGACACGGTCTTTGTTATGCTTTGAACATCGCGAGAACTTCGAACCTTGGCTTGTGCAGCTCGCACGAGATCGCTGTACCGCGTGCTCTGTTGTTTGCGAGATATTACGAGAGCTTGGAATACCGATAGGGTCTATTCAAACAGCCAACTTTTTATAAATCGTAATCCTTGTAAAATAAAGTTCAGTTTAATTCTGTTCTCTCTCTCTCTCTCTCTCTGTCACTCCTTCTCTCTCTCTGTCACTCCTTCTCTCTCTCTCTCTCTCTCTCTCTCTCTCTCTCTCTCTCTCTCTCTCTCTCTCTCTCTCTCTCTCTCTCTCTCTCTCTCTCTCTATATATATATATATATATATATATATATATATATATATATATATATATATATCTCTCTCCTTTTTTCTCTCCCTCCTTCTCTCTCTCTCTCCCTCTCCCTCTGTTTCCCCTCTATCTCTGTCTCTGTCTCTGTCACAGTCTCTCTATGTGTCTGTCTCTCTCTCAGCTGCAACCACTTGGGAAGAAATCAGTGGGAAAATATATTCCCTTCACTACTACTTTACATTTCAACAACATTGCCTTTGCAACAAGATGAATACGATCTTCAAGCCATTGTTAAATCCATACATGTAAAAGAACCCGCCAAACGTCAGTGTGATACCTGTTTGGCGGCTGTCCAAATACAACCCCAAACAGTCTCAACAGTGGAGTGTGCCAACGGGTTAACGCGTTCTTAAGTAAATACACACTGACTGCATGCTAGCAATGAAACACGTTCATGTTTACTCAGGAGAAAAAACACCAATCACTGTATGATAATGTTCCAAGGTCGCTTTCACAACACGTGGCAGTGTTTAAATAAATGTGTGTATTTGAACCAGCAACTATAATTCTTATTTACAGCATGGGTTTGATTTCCAGAATGTAATGTTGACGTTGCGCAACCCAGGTGTGGACCTGTTCAGGGGTAACCAGCCACCTGCATTTGCGGCAGAGTGACCGAGGTCATTTACGTGCCACCACAGTGGCACGGGTTGGGACATGGATACCATCTCTGAGTGTGCACATATTATCGGCCCGTGTGCGTCCTGGTCTGGATTCGAACCCGTAGTCAGGGATCGACTCGTGGCAAGGAAACACAACAATACTTTACTCTCTCTCAAAGTGACAGGCATGCATTTTCATATCGACACAGACTTTCTATACGTGTCGTTTGGCTTTCTGCCCGGTGTTTTCGGTGTCACAGTTGCTAGTGTTGTTGTCACACTGTTGTTGGCAACGCCAGACGTCCCCACAGACACACACACCCGCCGTGTGACTACAAGAAGATCTTAAATTGCTGTTCGGTACAGGTGGGTTTCCAGGGGACTGAGTGTGGTACCTGGATATTGGCTGGAGAGCGGTTCGCCGATATGCTCTGATGTGAACAGCCACTTAAATTGTCTTCTTGGGCTTATGACGAGTTTTATTCATCATTTCTTAAATTCTGTTCTGGATGTTATAGCCTAATTCATCATATCAGTCAACATTTGCATACGCGGCAGAGACTAACTCTGGCCAAAACGATAGGTATCTAAAATTGATCCATCCAGTAGAAACCAAACGTGGTGTTTCTGGTGCGAGACAGAAGGTGCGCACTATGACCACCATCACCATCACCACTACCACCACAACTCCGACATCAACCTCTTCAGACTGTCGTTAGTTAACTCCGATTCGTATTTCTTGTTCCATTATTTCAACAGCTTCCTGGACGAGTGGTTTTATCACGCATCATGGCGAGCTCCACCAGTGGTGAGGACACCCGTGACAAGTTGGTGGACATTGTAAAACTGCTTTACCCTGACGCTCTCACCCGTGACAACTTTGTGGACATAGTGAAACAGCTGTCTCCTGACGTTCTCACCCGTGACAACTTGGTGGACATAGTGAAACAGCTGTCTCCTGACGTTCTCACCCGTGACAAGTTGGTGGACATTGTGAAACAGCTGTCCCCTGACGCTCTCACCCGTGACAAGGTGGTGGACATTGTAAAACAGCTATCTCCTGACGCTCTCACCCGTGACAACTTGGTGAACATTGTGAAACAGCTGTCCCCTGACGCTCTCACCCGTGACAAGTTGGTGGACATAGTGAAACAGCTGTCTCCTAACGCTCGCACCCGTGACAACTTGGTGGACATTGTGAAACAGCTGTCCCCTGACGCTCGCACCCGTAAAAAGTTGATGTACATTGTGAAACAGCTGTCTCCTGACGCTCTCACCCGTGACAACTTGGTGGACATTGTGAAACAGCTATCTCCTGACGCTCTCACCCGTGACAACTTTGTGAAAATTGTGAAACAGCTGTCCCCTGACGCTATCACCCGTGACAACTTGCTGGATATTGTGAAGGAGCTGTACCCTGACGCTCTCACCCGTGACAAGTTGATGGACATTGTGAAACAGCTGTCGCCTGACGCTCTCACCCGTGACAAGTTGATGGACATTGTGAAACAGCTGTCGCCTGACGCTCTCACCCGTGTCAAGTTGGTGGACATTGTGAAACAGTTGTACCCTGACGCACTCACTCGTGAAAAGTTGGTGGACATTGTGAAACTGCTGTCCCCTGACGCTCTCACACGTGACAAGTTGGTGAACATTGTGAAACAGCTGTCTCCTGACTCTCTCACCCGTGACAAGTTGGTGAACATTGTGAAACAGCTATCCCCTGACGCTCTCACCCGTGACAACTTGGTGGACATTGTGAAACAGCTGTACCCTGACGCTCTCACCCACACCTACGTTGTACCACCTGTGCATCTTGCCAGGGTGCCTTATAACAAAGATACAGTACCCGGTACTGACCAGGATGTGCTTGTGCTGCCCTCTAGTGAGCAGCTTCAGAAGCAGCAGGGCAACATTCAGGCAGACTTGGCACAGCAGCACGTGCTGCACAACTTACAGCAGCTCGGAGATTCCAGAAAGGAGGTCATGTTCGTGGTGTCTGAGCTGAACTTTAAGGACTACCTCAACGAGCCGTTCTACGCCAAACACACAGGCAAGCTCCCAAAGCCAGCAAACCTACCTAAGGAGCTTCGGCATCACGGAAAGCAGGGAGACTTTGACATCCTGGTGATTCACCGACAGTATGGTATCCTGGTTGGAGAGATCAAATCTGTCGGTAAGGCCGAGGCAAGCCGAGCGGACACTGAGGTGTTCAAGGTTATTGACAAGGCGGTCAAGCAGTTGGACAAGTGTGAGGTGCACGCCAGACACATGGTCAGTGACATTGCTCCCGGCCTGACTGTGAGGAAGACTCTCTTCTTGCCCTTCGTCAGCCATACCCAGCTGAGGCGGATACTGGATGACGGAAACAATTCCAAGTTACAACAGGTGAGAGTGAGAGAGAGAGAGAGAGAGAGAGAGAGAGAGAGAGAGAGAGAGAGAGAGAGAGAGAGAGAGGGGGGGGGGAGGGAGGAGGGAGGGGGGGAGGGGGAGGGGAGAGAGACAGACAGATACAGACAGACAGAGAGACTGGGAGATTAAGAGAAAAAGACACAGGGAGAGAGAGAGCATGAGAGAGAGAGAGAGAGAGAGAGAGAGAGAGAGAGAGAGAGAGAGAGAGAGAGAGAGAGGGAGAGAGAGAGAGCGCCAGAGACAGAGAGAGAGAGAGAGACAGACAGACAGACAGTCAGTATTTTACAATCTAATGAGCTATTCAATAGTTAATCAATCGACTTTGTTTTGTTCAACATCACGTGCCGCCTATCTGTGTGTAATACGCTGCGGCTCATTCTAGACAGATAAGTATTGTGGAGACGTTGTGATGTGTATGTGTCATGTCATGCAATTTTACGACAGGTATAAATTATCTACATTGCAGGCGGTGTGTCAGAGCCTGGGTGCAGCCAACACAGCAGAGGCCATACAGCTGTGCTGTTGCTCTGACCAACTGTCCCAGCCTGCATCGTACTGGCACGTGACACCCGCCGTGTTATCACAGCTGAGCACCTGGTGGCAACACAGGATGGCCTGTACTGTGGACACTCGGCTCACTGATCAACTTTACCTGGACATCGTAGCCAGGTGAGAGAAGTGACATCCATGTTAGTAACGTCACATGCACAGTGCTGCAACTATGTTGGTATTCTACGTTTGAGTTTTAATTATCATTTATCTTTGTCTTAATTATTTCTGTTACAGGTTTGTTGGTCCGGCCACCACGGTGTCTGTACCCTGCTACAACGGTGTCCGCGTGGAGGTGCGTACTGCAGGACAGGCGGTGGTGGAACTGGGGCGGAGGCTGGCACTTCTGGTTCTGACTCTGCAACAGCTGGGCCTCATGAACCGAGACCCGCCACTGGTCTACATTACGGGAGCGCCAGGAACAGGTGACAAGCTCACAGCTTCTCTTACTAGATTGTTTGTTTCTTATTTTGTTTGTTTGTTGTTGTTGGTCTTGCTGCCGATTTGTGACACTAACCTCAGCCGTCTGTTTCGCGTTAAAGTCCAACATCGGCGCGCGGCAAATGCAGCTCTAGTTTCCTGTGCTGGCCTTCTACTATAACAAGGTTCAGTCTCCTGGGCGCACTCGCCTAACTAATTAAAGGCACAGTAAGCCTCCAGAAAAAGCTGTTCAAAGCAAACGCTCTGTATTTAGGGTCTTTGCTCAAAGTCGCACAGTTTTCAAAGGGAGATTTATTTCCGACCAGGCCTTCCGGCAATTGTTCAAAATTCGGGTTGTCTTTTGACATGGTTAACTTCACGATTATTTTGCTGTACCAACTTTTGCCTGCCTTATCATCGACAAAACTCGGCTCAAAATCGGCTGAAAGTCGCACATGTGAACATCACTAGAAGGACATGACGTGAATGAGGTTACACCGTACACCTGCTGACATGTGTGTTTGTTTGTTTGTTTGTTTGTTTGCTTAATTCCCAGCCGACCACGAAGGGCCATATCAGGGCGGTGCTGTTTTGACATATAACGTGCGCCACACACAAGACAGAAGTCGCAGCACAGGCTTCATGTCTCACCCAGTCACATTATTCTGACACCGGACCAACCAGTCCTAGCACTAACCCCACAATGCCAGACGCCAGGCGGAGCAGCCACTAGATTGCCAATTTTAAAGTCTTAGGTATGACCCGGCCGGGGTTCGAACCCACGACCTCCCGATCACGGGGCGGACGCCTTACCACTAGGCCAACCGTGCCGGTTGACATGTGTGTGAAGGGTGCTGTGCTAATACTGCTGCCATAAAGAGAAACAAACCCACCACCACCACCGCCACCACCACCCTTTTAGTACTACTACTGCTGCTTCTGCCACTGTTTTATATATTTGTTTAAAACACACCCACACAACATTTTGATAATGTCATTAATGTTCCTTTCATCGTCATCATCATCATCATCATCATCATCATCATCATCTTTATCTTCATCATCTTCATCATCATCATCATCATCATCATCATCATCATCATCATCATCATCATCATCATCATCATCATCATCATCATCATCATCATCGTGAACAACAACAATAATTATTGTCGTCACTTTTGTTGCGGCAAACGATACTGACAGAACAATGTTTCTGATTTCCTTATGGGGCTGTCACACTCTAGCGTTTTAGAGAAACTTATGTCTGGCATATGAAAAGTCAAAACTTATTACAAACACATCACTCACTTATATCAAACTTATGATAGCGTATCATAGCGTATGACCAGCGTATGTCTAGCGGCCTCGCCTTATGCCCAACGTATGAGTAACTTATGAGAAACCTATGCGCAGCGGGCTCGGCGTGTTTCGAACGATCACGTGACAATCACAATAAATATTGCGTCAATCTCAGACAGAACATCATTCCACACTGTGCGAGCAACTAACATGGGTCCGAAGAAGCAGACTGCTACCAAGAGCCGCAGAGGAAGAGCCATTTATATACAGGGACAGCAACACGCCAATCATACGCTAGTTGTACGGTAGCGATACGTTCAATAAGTTACACGATCGTCAGACATGCTTGGAATACGTTAGATATAGGTAAGACCTAGGTTACAAGTAAGTTACTACTGTAATAGGTTATCGATAAGTTAGCTGTATGGTACACCTTTCTGCTAGCGTATCTCGACGTATCTCAACGTATCTCAACGTATCTCGACGTATGAGTAAACTACCTGTAACGTATTTAACATATGCGTAGCGTATGTCTAGCGTATGCCTAACGTATGAAGAGTACGTCGGCATACGACCACACATTTTGAACGTGTTCAAATTTTGTTTCTCGGTCTCAGCATACAACAACGTATGCCAGCTTATACCAGCGTGCTTTTAACGTATTACTACTTATAAGAAACCTACATCTAACTGATGTCAAACGTATTCCAGCGTTTCGAAGAAAATTCTCATAAGACAGCATAAGTTACTGCTATACGTTATAGTGTGACAGCCCCATAACAGTGCTCTGACGTCTTAGTCGAATGAATGACGCGATGTGTATGACGTTGTTTTTTTGTCAAGTTTTACTTTATCGTCATCGTACCAGAAGGTTCTAGTTTTGGAGGACGGTTTGTTTTGTGCACGCTGTGTGTGGTGTCTGATTCCATCCAAAATGTGTCAACTGAAGGAAAGGCATCCAGCTGACTCGGAGAAAAGTTTGTTCATTTAGTCGATTTAGTCTCCATGAAATTTAATTTTCCAAAATAAGAATTTTCTTAGCAGATATATCCATTTTGTTGTGCTTATTGCTATGTTCCTGATGCTGTGTTTCGCGTGTAACTGGTGAAACGGACTCAATGTAACAGAGCCTTCCTTTCACATTGTATTGGAATACATGTATATTGTTTAGGTCATATTTTATGTGTGAACAGGTAAGACAGGTCTGGTACTGCAGGGGTTGAGGTGGCTGATCGCGGGCCTACATCTTCCCTATCACCAGGGTCACGATGTACAAGTCGTCTCTACGTGTAACACTGCCTTGTTTTCACATTGTCCTGCAATATATTAACCTTACTATTGTTTGTGTTCCAACAGGTAAGACGGTGGTGTTGGTGCTGCAAGGCGTGCGGTGGCTGCGACAGGGGCACGATGTGCACGTCCTGTCAACACAGTACGCCACCCGGGCCGTCAGCACATCCATCAAACAACAGCTGGAGATGTCGCTGAGCGCGGGCCCGACGCCTTCCCTGACACCAGGCAGCGTGTCGTACCACCGGTACGATATCTTGGGCAGGGAGGCTGATGTCGAGCAGGCAGTCACCGACCTCGTGGCATGTGTGAAAAACGGCCACCTACACGTCTTGATCGACGAGGCGAGCTTTGACAGCAGGTTTGTGTTCATACGTGTGTGTGTGTGTGTGTGTGTGTGTGTGTGTGTGTGTGTGTGTGTGAGAGAGAGGGGGAAAGAGAGGGGGGCAGAAAGAGAGAGAGAGAGAGAGAGAGAGGAGAGAGAGAGAGAGAGAGAGAGAGAGAGAGAGAGAGAGAGAGAGAGAGAGAGAGAGAGAGAGAGAGAGAGAGAGAGAGAGATATTCATGTAACTCGCACCACCGTGTACGAGTGGAATTGCATGTTGTTTTAACCACAATGTGCGTACATTGGTAAAATATCAAGTGACATCTTTTTTAAGTTGCGGATAACGCATTACTATTATCAGCTTACCATGTCTCATGTGAGTGTGGCACACATCTCTAACACCATGTCTCCATTCTGTGTCACAGGCAGAAGCATGGTCCCCGTCACACACGCCTTGTAACACGCCTAGCGCAGCAAGTACCACACCTGTACCTGTGGTGTGCCGGTGTTCTGAACACCGAGATACCCCCAGCACTGCAGACACAGGTGTTCACTGTCCCCCTCCGCTCGGCGCCCGCCGTCCTGCGTGAAATACAGCCCGTTATTCACAGGTTTAAAGTCCACGACTACAGCGACAGCGGCGTGCCTGCCCCTGGGGACGGGCTGAGCGTGATACGGCTGAGTCACCATGGCAACGCCCACACAAGTCGGTGGCCTGTGGACTGCGCACAGTGTGGTCAGGATATCGCTGCCGTGCTGCGCCGTCTGGGTGTGGGTAAGTTGTGTAGCCGATGATGATGATGATGATGATGATGATGATGATGATGATGATGATGATGATGATGATGATGTTGGTGGTGGTGTTGGTGGGGGAGTTGGTGATGATGATGATGATGATGATGATGATGATGATGATGATGATGATTGTGGTAGGTTTGAGTGAGGGGTAAACCTTCCCGTTCCCTAATGGTGTTTTACCCCCTACCACCCCCCCACCCCCCCGAGAATATATTGAAAAGTCTTTGCTCAAGAACTAAATTTTCAATCAAATACAAAGGCAGGTCAGTCTGCAGGGAAAAAAATGACGTCATTTTTATTGACGTAAACTTCAAAATTACGTCATGACGTCGAAGTTTTGATGTCTGTGTTTGTTGAAAATGTACACACTTTGTGATGATATTATAAATCAAGTGTGTGTGTGTGGGAGGGGGGTTGGGAGTGGTGGTGTGTGTGTTGAGAAAACAAATACACGGATAGGTTGTGTCTTAAAATGTAACGAATGTTTGCTTACATACATGACTATTAATCAAACAAGACTGTGTAACCGTTACAACCGTCTTTTTCTTGCAGGGAGGAGCGCCGCCAACAGTCCCTCCCGGCTGAGCTACCGCGACGTGTTCGTCTTGACCAGAAGCGGAGATCTACAGGATGACGTCACGGATGAGGCAGGGCGGGTGACGTCACCAGCTAGCGGCGTGGTGCAGGGACTGAAGGATGCAGGTGTACCGGTGAGTGTGTTGGGGGATCAAGACTGGCTACACAACAGGGCGAGGTGGGAGCGAGCTGTGCAGGACGTGGCGGTGGCGGCAACGGACACAGTGACAGTAGCGCAGTATGGCTGGGTGACAGGCCTGGAGCGGCGCGTGGTGGCCATGTTACAGGACAGACATCAGTTTGATGATGATGAAGGGAGGACTGATGAGATGATTGATCGTAATGAAAGGCTGAATGCAGTATCACGCTGCACCACACAGCTCATCACGGTCCGCACGCCTCCTGTCACCACCACCACCACGCCATCCCTTACAACAACCACTACCCCCACCACCACCACCACCCACACCACAACCTAATACAACAACCACTACCACCGCCATCACCACAACGACCACCAATACCACCAGCGACGACGACCACCACCACCATCGCCAAAAGGAGGAGAGATAGGAAGTGTGTCTTGTCGGGACATGCCGCCATCATCACCATCGTCACCACCTCTACCGTGAGCTTCACCACTGACGTCACCACCACCTCCACCACGACCACCACCACGACCACCAACAACACCACCACGACCACCAACAACACCACCACGACCACCAACAACACCACCACGACCACCACTACCACCTCAACAACAACAGCACCGCCTCCACCAACACCACCACCACAACAACAACAGCAACAACAACCGCCACAACCACAAGAACATTGCCCAAAACACATCAGGTTATTCCTGGTTTTCACAGAGTGTAATCACTTGGAGATTGCCAGAGCAAGATTTCGTCAGTTCTATGACGCAAAACAAGAATTGACGTCATCGTGCTTGTGTTTTACGTCATTCAGATCTTGACCAGGTGATTGCGCTTAGAAACTGCTTTCCCTGTCAGAACCTTTTTAGTCTAAACATATCGTTTACAATTTACAAATGTTTACTGCCTGCTTGAAAAGTCGATAGCAAATCTTGGCATTTCTCAAACAGCACCAACAATAACACACAATTATTTTTAAATAAAAATGTTTTTGCTCTTCTATCTGTCTTAGGTATTATGTGTGTG